>NC_138306.1:69627500-69795000 GCF_965601325.2 Salmo salar
CATATGATAATGTATTTTCTTATATTACATTAGCCATAGCCTACACATTTTAGATTAAAAAGTATTGGGTAGATTGATAATCAAAATGCAAAAACTGAAATGCTTATCTCAAAAGCTAGTGTACTTTAATTAAGAAACTAGCCCTAATAAATTATCACTATGCTATTGAGCTAAATAACCATTGTAAATTGTAATTATTCACGACCGTTGTCTCATATACAGAAGACCTAAATGAGCTGTTCAGAACCAGGCCCATTGCAATTGTGTGTTGCCTATATCTAGGCTAGCTTTGAACAATATTTACATTCGGCTATACACAACCATTTTATTACCAAAAAAAGTACATGCGTTTTAAATGATTCAATTGTATACTCCTTGTAATGATGAAATAAAGTGACATCTTAAGGAAACATCTAATCTGCCTGGCTTACTCATATGCAGCTTTTAGGCCCATACGGGCCTAGGTGTATTTCATGTAGACAATTATCAAGTTTCAGATCGGTTACACGTTGTTTCTTCTATCCTAGAGATTCGAACTGGGTGTTGAAAAGTGTTCTTCCTTTTCTCTGATAGGCTACAGGGCGTGATACAGTGAGAGACATTTAGATAAAACACCGGAATTGTGCTGTCCTCCAGTGGCCACTTCAAGAAATGGGCTTCTGTCGTTCCCAGTGAACCCATTCAAGTCACGTTCAGCTATTCATAGTAATGATGATGCTAATATAAAAACCATTAACGGTGTCACCGTTGAATAACGTGTAAATCATAAACTGTATGTTGAAATACGTTACTAGGAAATGTGTAGACCTAAGCCTACTTTTCCCTTCAAATAGTGGACGGATTTTTTGGAAGTTTAAGTTATTTTTGTTACGTTAGAATAGATGGATGTGAATGTTATACAGTTCAAGATCTATATATGTTCTTGTTCAAACAGTTTCTCTTATCAATGGTCAAGTTGGACTTTTGGACTATAATTGGAAATTATTATTATTATTTATGCATTATCATCGTTGTCTTTATAGCCGTCACTGTTTTTGGCCTACACACAGCTACAGGCAAGTCTTCGCAATTTACCAATCACATTAATATAACAAACTTGGGCGACATCTTGTGGTCATTCTTGTAAGTGGGCTCCTCTTATGTACAGAAGGAAGGATTGAAGGAGGGATAGGACGGAGGGAGGAAGTAAGGAATCGAGAAAGCATAGCGCTTCAGAAATTCAAACAGGGATTTTCTAGTCATGTCCAGTAGATGGCAGACAATCGCTAATAAGCGTTCATCAGTTCTGTAGCATGCTCCTAGTTGAACGTTTTTTTGCAAGTGTTAACATAGCCATATACCACAAGCAAACGGTAAGATGCAAACAAGCATGTAAACCATCAAGGGAGTAAGCATTATTAAGCATAGATGTAAGTTGCTGTACATAAAATAACATTTCTGCACATAAAGTATGTGTGAGACACATACATTTCATAATGGAACTAAATACTTCCTATTGATGAGCAAGCATGCCCTATAACAGGCTTTCAATCCCTCCTATTGTAATTATTAACCTATTAGCCAGCAGAGCAGTATTGATAATTAGGCTATGAATAAAGACATCAGAGCATCCCAAATGGTTCCCTATTCCCTATGTAGTGCACTACTTTTGACAAGAGCCCATACGGGATAGGGTGCTATTTGGGACATAGCCATAATCAATCATTTACAGAGATATTCCAAAGACAAGATGACATTTGTCATCAAGTCATGCAGATTGAATGATACCCTCTCACTGCCCCATAACCACTGTCTTCCTCTGTTGCTCTTCTCAATGATGACATTTACTTGTATTTCATGCCATGCCAATGTTGAATAAATGTACATTGTGTCAATACACAGGACGACTGTAGAGCCTTGAGTTGAACATGCAGGGCTACTGGAGAAATGCAATGAACATGCACACCACAGGAGGCTGTTGAGGGGAGGACAGCTCATAATAATGGCTGAAAAGGAGTGAATGGAATGGTATCAAACACATGGAAACCATGTTCGATACCATTCCATCTATGCTGTTCCAGCCACTACTATTAGGCCGTCCTCCCCAATTAAGTTACCACCAGCCGCCTGTGTTGCATACAATCACTATCATTTGGGTCATATTACTGTCAGATTTCATTAAAATGATTTGTCTGGATTTTTTGTTGAAGATGTCTACACAAACATACAGAATTGTAAAAAATAAATCCTATTCAAAACCTCTCTCAGCCAAGGTTGTCACAGCCAAGGTTTTACACATCCCACTGTCATCATCCACCTCTGATAGTCTCGCCACACTCTTGAAATGCAAGCAGTATGCACACAATCCCACATCTCAGCCCTCAGACATTTATATGCCAGAGAGGTAGAGGAGATGTTTGCATACTAAACGGTAATTATCATTCTGTTCTCTCTCTCTCTCTCTCTCTCTCATTCTCTCACTCTCTTGCGATCTCCACCGATCTCCACCGCTCTCTCACTCTCCCTGTCCTCCATCTCTCTCTTGTCCTCTCTCTCTCTCTCTCTCTCATTCTCTTTCTCTCTCTCTCACTCTCTATCTCACTCTCTCTCTCACTCTCTCTTTCTCCACACACACACACACACACACACACACACACACACACACACACACACACACACCACACACACACACACACACACACACTCCATCTCTAAGCACTTCCAGGAAATAAAACGTAAAACATGTATTAATCAGTGGGAGCTGGGCGCACAGTGATCTTTGACCCCCACACCTATTATGTATAATTTAGCAGTTAATGCAGATAAATAATTAAGCCATTTAAATGTATTCCAGACTAAATGAGTGGTAAGGGATAGGGTCTCTCTCCACTTCTCAATATTTATTTGGGAAGAAAGACGTGGGGGTCTGGCAATAGATTGTAGGTGATGAAGGAGAGCTTGTGGAGTTTGTCGTAGAGCTTAGGCTGAAGGGTCAGTCTGACAGAGCAATGGAAGGGAGTGGGAAGATGGATGCACACTAAATGTATTGTATTCACTACATTTTATACTTTCATATAATACATAATGAAAAATGTCTTCATCGTTTCTTTTATAGAGCTTGTTTTATTTCATACCTATTTCATACATATTTCATATTATTTCATACTTTCAATCTTCAATCATTTTCAACTGTCGTCTCCCAAACTTGAAGTCATTCAGAGGAAGAAAACCGGTGGTCGTAGTTTCTGTGCCTTTCACCACTGAACACAAGGTTATGGTTGTTGTGCTTTTCAGCCACCTATCATGGCAGGTTTTGACCTTGTTTACAACGGGCTGCTGTTGTGACTACCACAGCACTCATCACTGTGACACTGCTACGTGACTTGGGTCATGGCTTTCATTTCACGCAGTACCTTTCTTATTCTTCAGCCTCTCTGAGTATGTGCAGCACCCAGTTAATTTAAAGGCACAGTGCAGTCAAAAACTGTTTTGGTGGGAGGGAGTTTTGGCCTTCCATTATGACATCACCATGTGGTAAATTATACTGAACAAAAATATTAACGCAACATGTAAAGTGTTGGTCCCATGTTTCATGAGCTGAAATAAAAAATCCCAGAAGTGTTCCATACACACACAAAGCATATATCTCTCAAAAATGTGTTTACATCCCTGTTAGTGAGCATTTCTCCTTTGCCATGCCAAGGTAATCCATCCACCTTACAGGTGTGGCATATCAAGAAACAGCATGATCGTTACACAAGTGCACCTTGTGTCAGGGACAAGAAAAGGCCACTCTAAAATGTGCAATCTACCATAAGCTGCCTCCAAAATGGCTTTAAAGAATTTGGCAGCACGTCCAACCGGCCTCATAACCGCAGACCATGTGTAACCACGCCAGCCCAGGACCTCCACACAAGGCCTCTTCACCTGCAGGATCGTCTGCAGGTGAGCCACCCGGACAGCTGATGAAACTGTGGGTTTGCACAACCGAAGAATTTATGCACAAACTGTCAGAAACTTCTAAGGGAAGCTCATCTGCGTACTCATTGTCCTCACCAGGGTCTTGACCTGACTGCAGTTCAGCATCGTAACCAACTTCAGTGGGCAAATGCTCACCTTCGATGGCCACTGACACGCTGGAGAAGTGTGCTCTTCATGGATAAATCCCGGTTTCAACTGTACCGGGCAGATGACATGTGGGCGAGTGCTTTTCTGATGTTAACATGGTGAACAGAGAGCCCCATTGTGGTGGTGGGGTTATGGTATGGTGCAGGCATAAGCTACAAACAACAAACACACTTGCAGATCCTGAGGCCCACTGTCGTGCCATTTATCCGCCTCCATTACCTCATGTTTCAGCATGATAATGCACAGCCCCCATTAAAATGTCCCAGTTTTTCCATGGCCTGCATACTCACCAGACATGTTACCCATTGGACATGTTACCCATTGAGCATGTTTGGGATGCTCTGGATCAACGTGTATGACAGCTTTTTCCAGGTCCCACCAATATCCAGTAACTTTACACAGCCATTGAAGAGGAGTGGGACAACGTTCCACAGGCCACAATCAACACCCTGATCAACTCTATTTTAGTCAATGACACTATTTCAGTCAATGCCACTCTGACATTGCTCAATCTAATATTTATATATTTCTTAATTCTATTCTTTTGCTTTTAGATTTGTTTGTATTGTTGTGAATTGTTTTTAGACACTACTGCACTGTTGGAGCTAGGAACGCAAGAATTTCGCTACACCCGCAATAACATCTGCTAAATATGTGTATGTGACCCCAAAAATTTGATTTAATTTGAGGAGATGTGTCGTGCTGCATGAGGCAAATGGTGGTCACACCAGATATTGACTGGTTTTCTGATACAAACCTCAACCTTTTTTTAAGGCATCTGTGATCACACACCTCTACCTTTTTTTAAGGCATCTGTGATCACACACGTCTACCTTTTTTAAGGTATCTGTGACTACTACACCCTCTTCAACCCCTCTCCTCTTTCTTAATTTCTTCCACGTGTTCTTTATTCTAACAATTTAAACACTTTGCCCACGGTAAGGTCTGGCGAACTTTAGAGAGAAGTCATACATGTGACTCCGTGGCCCTCCGTCCCCTCAACCCACAGCAAAACACAAACAATAAGTGATTACAGTCGAAAGGCATAATTATGAGTAGTCAAAATGAGGGACAGCACACCGTTTCGATTTTGTTTTTGGTTTGTGGGATTCTTGTGTTTTGTGATGTCGTTTCAGATTTGGACTTTATTCTCATTGTTAGACATGGCGTCTGTGGACGTACTTGTCATATTTGGATTGCCGACCACAGAAGACGAAAATATGTGCCTCATCGGCAGTAGTTGCATTAGTTGCCATGCTTAGATTGGTTAAGGAACTGTACCCTCTTCAACACAATGCCCTCAAGTAAAGAATGCCCACATCATCATAGCGAGGAGTCCCGCACAGACCAATATTGCAGTAATTTGACCAAACCTTGTTCTTTCCTGAGTCCTTCTCTTCATTCATCAATGCTACAATTAAAAGCACCCTCTGCAATTTCAACATTGGATGTACTGATCAACAGGAAATATCCCCTTCCAGTTAGTCCTTTGTGTTGGTGAAGTCACGATTTGAACGGCAAATCCCAGATAGGGAGGTTTCATTTGCTCTTACTAATCAAACATATTTTGTTCTTTAGCTGTTGAGGCTCATTAGTAGCCTGTGGATGTGGGACCTCATCTCCCATTCAGCATTGTGGAGCCACTAACCTTTCTCAATGCCCCTGGAGGAGCAACTATCTCATTTGTATACAAGCCATGTCAATTTCAATGTTAAAGAGCGGCTAAATGCAATATGTGTTGAGGTGAGCTTTAAAACAAAGGAAGTGGAAGTGTCTTTGTCTTAGTTTCCCTAATAAGTGTTTGGGATTTGTTTTACTTGTTTTTCTGCTAGGCATATTGTATCCTGATTAGGGTTGCACAATTCTGGTAACTTTCCCAAGATTCCCAGGTTTTCCAGAAATCCTGTTTGGAAGTTTACCACAAGAATACAGGAATCTTCCATCCAGGGTTTTGGGGAAAACATACATTTTGCAATCCTAACCCTGATCTGATTGAGTTGATGGTGTTGTAAGAGTTCAGTGTTTACTTATTATTATTTTTGGCTAATGTCTTCTAGTTTCATCATCCTTTTCTTTCTCCTTTTACCAAATGTTTGATGCATTTTTAGTCAAACCCCTGTTTGATTATCAGAATAAATTGTTTCACCTCAATCAGAAGTAAAAATTTGAGAGAAAAAATACAACAGAATGATGAATGGGCCACACAAGCGTGATCATCTCAAAGCCGGAAAACTCAATGTCAAAAAGTTGAAGACTCTTGTAGAAGCTGAACGATTATGTGTCATACACAAGTGATGATGATCAGAGTGCCTGAGGAGGAAGAGAAAAGGATGAGAGAGGGAGGTGTGTAGAGGTGGTTGAGGGCCATGCAGAAGGCATAATGACAACCCCCTGAACTGAGATTCTGAGAGGAGTGAGTGAGAGCCCCCATTGGTAACCGCGGGGAGGAAAAGAGGGATGGAGGGATGAAGGGGGATAAAGAGAAAGAGGTGAGAGAGGGAAGTGTGTAGAGGTGGTGGAGAGTGCAGAATGAGGGATAGGAACCCCCAGTTCTGAGAGGTATGAGCGATCCTTCCCTTGTACCCGGGGGTGATGGATCGAGGGGTGAAGGGAGGGGATGGGGTGTCATGATGGATCACCGTATCCCTCTGAGCTCCTCATCATGCACAGGGTCCAACCTAACAGAGATGTGTTTTTGACAGCTCTATGCCATGTGGCCCATTCCCTACCTGATGAATCATCTGATCTCTGGCTCCAACAGGCAGCACAATGCAGACTGAGGGACATAATTCAGCCGGAGGCTTTGGATCTCCAGAGTCGAACCGTGTTAGGGGAAAATTAGGTGCCGGGACAAGGTGTGACAGTGGTGGCTGATAAGTGTCCTCAAAGACCAATGCTACAGAATGCTAAAGGGGGTATGTGATTGTTCTGGATTTACAGAAAGTGAGAAGAACTTTTTCTGGGGACAGATCATTTGATTCCAAGCTTTAAATGTAACCCTGTAGAGAGAACCGGGAAGCTGTGAAAAGTGTTAATTTAACAGTTGCAAGTGAGGATGATGTGACCACTGAAAAGCATTCAATTCAACAAGCTCTCAGCGTTGATAGGCATTTGAAGACTCTGTGATGTCATGGCACATCGTGTTGCTGAGTCGAAACGACTACACAGAAACTCGTTATGGCAGCTGTATTGTGTTGTAGCGACGAAACAGGTCTTTCATTAGTGTGCAATGCATGGGATCCCAGGTCTTCCTTCCGAGTCGTAATTTGCAACCAGTAGCACTGTCTTTGGGGTCCCGACCTTTAAAGTCTCTCAAACAGAACAGAAGTCCGAGTGAGACTTGGAAAACACAGAGCAATGAGAGCGTGCATCGCAATGATTTTGAATTGCAACTCTCCTGGCTTCTGTTAAGATCTGAGCCATCCCACACAATTTTTTTGAGATGTACGATTAAACATTTCTAAAACGAGAGATGAAGACAGACACTAAACGCCCCAGGGATTGGCTGTACTTTATTTATAAATCAACATTTCCCTCCATTGACTTTGAAAAGGAAATAAAAGTCAGAAGGAGAGACAAACATGTCTTGGATTTGTAGAATTTATTGTAGAGATATGTGACAGTAAATCTGAATGATTTCCGCCCAGAGACTAAACAAAACAAACTTTATTTGAATCCCTCAATCCCTAAATCAGAAATAATATGTGACCCGTCTGGAGGTGACCCATCTGGATGTCACCCTGCTATTTGTCACCCTGTCACCCCACTAGGCGTTTAGTGAAACTTACACCGACACTTATCTGAAAATAATGTCAGACTGATAAATGGGAAATTGAACTTTCCTCTTAGTAGCTCAGCCCATAAGAGATTAGAGAAAATGCATCAAATTGAAAACTCTAATGGCCTTGAGCAGAGCCACGTTCTTCCAAACAGAAGTTAAAAGGAAAATACCACTCAAAAACTATCTTTTGGTATATGGTCCTGAAATGTTTTTCATGTCAGCAATCAAGTTTTCAAGATATAGAACTTTCAAAGTACATAAAGTGTCACGGTATCATCATCAACAGGAGCATCGTACTGTGACACTTTCTGTATTTTGAAAGTTCAATATGTTGAATCTTGACTGCTGACATGCAAAGCATGTTGGGATTGTATCAACAGAGGACAAATGAAACAAATACCAATAGTTTTTGAGTGGTATTTTCCTTTAAGTACTTTGCTGTATTGTGTGTATGTATGTGATGCCTAGTACTGTATTTACATGATTCAAAATGCATTTCTCAATTTTCAGAGCGGGAGAAGACCAGTCACAGTCAGACTGTCTCACTCACGAGGCAGAGCAGCGGGCTAGGGGCAGAAGCGATCATTCCCGGGACAGGACAACATTGCCTGCAACTCAAGCCTGTCAGACTGAATCACATCAGAGCAAAGAGCCAGACTCGTCCTTTCATCTATCAAGGAGCTTTACCAGACTGCCTGTCACCCTCCAATCTTTCACCCTCATCCAGGAAGGCTCATTCTGGCCCTCCGTCTTGTGGCAAGTGACACCTCCTTGCTGTTGTTGATGTCTCAATTGGAGTGAGGCCTCATGTTTTGTTTTTAGTGAGCGACTGCAGTTGAGACAAGGTCATCATAAGGTTTTACAGAGGGAATGTATATGAGTGTTTATAGCATAGGTGGCCTTTTCAGCTGCATTTCCCCCGCAATATCAAGGTGTAGGGTTCGGGTCAAGTCAATTCCCACTGGGGACATACTGGTTGAATCAATGTTGTTTCCATGTCATTTCAACGAAATTACGTTGAACCAACGTGGAATAGACGTTGCGTTAACATCTGTGCCCTGTGAGTTACCTCTCTTGGCCAGTTTGTTTGAGTATATGGTAAGTTGATCAAATGCCTATAGGCTGGGCTTAGGCCTATAGGCTCAGTGGGCTAACGTGGCTTTGAAAAAATGTCTTGGTTCTTTACCCGGTTTCGAATACTTACCACACTTAAGTAATTTATCTGTTACCTGAATGTTTACTGACATCAAACTATTTTGGTCTGGAGATCTTCCACATTATCATCAAACACTCCCTGAACCTAATTTACTGTCCAGACTGTTGTTTTTCCCTCAATCTCATGTCTCTAACTGTTTCTGCTTCAACAACAGAAGACAGTATCACTGATCTCAAATCTGTCTGGCCATTTGTGTTTTTCCTCTTGAAAACCATGTTGATATGCAAAATGAGGACACCTCCCTGTGGCAACTTACGCATCAGCAACAGGACTTTTTGAAGAGTTCCCGAAAATAGAACTCCCTGTGGTCACTTGTGTCATTAGCACTTCTTTGTCACCTTGTCAGCTGCCTGCCCCCTGGCTTCCACCATACTTATGAGTGTTTGTGCAAACCGTCCGGCTCTCAGTGTATCCCTATCCGTGACATTACACCAGGGCGTTTACATAGCCCACAGCTCCCCCGGATAGGGTCTGTATAGTTACATACTACGTACCTATTAGATGCGATTGAGTCTTGAAATGTGCCTGTGTGCATGGTGATGTGTCCGGGTGAGACGATGCAGGCAGCTCCACTTCCTCCCTTAATTAAGAAGTGATGAGGCGGGGTGATGAGAGGTATCATTACCACAACACTCTCCAGGGGATGTTCTGTGTGTAATATGTGTTGGTAGCACTTTGACGCCATTGGAAATGAGTAGGATACATGAAAGGTGGATACATAATAGTCTACATGTAGATAGGAAATGGACAAAAGTTTTCCATATTGACTATTGAGTGTATTTGATGAAACCATGCCAGAAAGGCTTTTATCAGGGTGGTTATTTTGAGGATAATAGTAGGGTATGAATTTAGTCATCTTGAACACAGCGAAATAAATCAACAACTTAGCCAGAGCCATGCTGAACCAGACTGGCTAATATTTGTTTTGCATGATTGCTGTTTAATTGATAGACAGCTGTTCAATCTGCCTGCCTCCAGGTGGAAAGCTGGTGAAATCATCACTTAGAGACACAACACGGTCATCCTCTTAGGAACTAGGTATGCTGTTGGCTAGACATGGTTCCTCCAAGGACTCTTAAGGACTTTTCAGTCAATTCCAATCCAGGGGTATGTTCAGTTGGAAGAAAATGTTTTGAATCATTTTTTTGACAGGGAGGTACCATCTGAACTTGACCAATAAGAAATGCTCTTTTTTGTTTTGCTATGGTGTGCCGTACTGAACACGACCCAGGTCTACACACATCCACCCTCCTCCACCTCCCATGATTGATTGCATTTGGATGACTGATACAGAGTTATTTAGGTTTTCGGACATTTTACTGATTTCTTGTTTGAAGTCTTCTGATTATTTGTGTGCTTGTTTGACATTCTACTGCACTGTAAGGAGCTAGTAACGCAAGCATTTTGCTGCACCCGCTATACCAGCTTCTAAACTGTGTACGCGACCAATAAACTCAAGTTGATTTGATGATACGTCACAATGAACTCATCATGTCAAAGTGAAAAGACACACCTTGTCCGTTCATTAGTCGACTCCTTCTCTCTCTCTCTCTCTCGCTCTCTCTCTCTCTCTCTCTCTCTCTCGCTCGCTCTCTCTCTCTCTCTCTCTCTCTCTCTCTCTCTCTCTCTCTCTCTCTCTCTCTCTCTCTCTCTTTCCTCCACCTTAAACACACATCCATCTATCATCCTCTTTAAGCCACTGACAGCTCCCGAGACATATGTTGTAGAAAAGGAATAAGAGGACAGCATTGCAACAGTGTTTTGGAATATAGATGGACCACAGCAGTCACCTAAAAGTAATAAGCCCTTCAGTAGAGGTCTAATGAGTACAGTAATCTTATTCAGTTCCTACAGATGACAACATATATCTGAGAAGTTAAAAGCTTCAGTTGAAGTCCATTTGGTTGTTTTACCATTACATTACTCTATGTACACGTTTTCACAGCACCAGCAAAACCCTAGTCACAATCTCATGTATACTGAGTGTAGAAAACATTAGGAACACCGTCCTAATATTGAGTTGCACACCGTGCCCTCAGAACAACATCCTCAATTCCTCTGGGCATGGACTCTACAAGGTATTGAAAGGTATTGAAAGCGTTCCACAAGGATGCTGGCCCATGTTGACACCAATGTTACCACAGTTGTGTCAAGTTGGCTGGATGTCCTATGTGTGGTGGACCATTCTTGATACAGACAGGAAAATGTTGAGTGTGATAAACCCAGCAACATTGCAGTTCTTGACACACTCAAACCGGTGTGCCTGGCATCTACTACCATACCCAGTTCAAACCACTTAAATCTTTTGTCTTGCCCATTCACCCTCTGAATGGCACACATACGCAATCCATGCCTCAATGGTCTCAAGGCTTTCATCTCCTTCTCTTCATCTACACTGATTGAAGTGAATTTAACAAGTGACATCAATAAGGGGAATCATAGCTTTCACCTGGATTCACCTGGTCAGTCTATGTCAGGGAAAGAGCAGGTCTTCCTAATGTTTTGTACACATTAAAACAGAGAAAAAAACATCAGACTAGAGAAAAACAGGCATATGTGACTCATGGGTTTGTAATGTTTGAATTTATGTGTGAAAAAAGCCCCTATACCCCCATATAAAATATATACTACAGTTGTTATGGTATAAGTACTATAGTATTCACTGTAGTGTTTTTGCAGACATTACTGTAGTATTCACTCAAGTCTGTAAAAACGCTACAGTGAATACTGTAGTATTTACTGTAGTATTTACTGTAATATTTACTGTAGTATATGGTAGTATACTGTACTATTTACAGTTAGGTAGGTAGGTAGGTAGGTAGGTAGGTAGGTAGGTAGGTAGGTAGGTAGGTAGGTAGGTAGGTAGGTAGGTAGGTAGGTAGGTAGGTAGGTAGGTAGGTAGGTAGGTAGGTAGGACTCGTGTCTGAACAGATAGTTCAGAGCTTCTGCCCTTTTCTATAACCTGTAGGGATCACAATATGTGCTCTATACTTGGCATGTAGGTTTCTTACTTATGGGTGGCACAAATTGCAAAATGGGTGAGGGGAATGTGCAGGGTAAATGCTAATTAAATACTGTAGTGTTTACTATAGTTAAAAAAGTGTTGTGTTTTTGCGGACTGTAGTGTTTTTGCGGACATTACTGTAGTCTTTACTGTAGAATTTACTATAGTGGTTGTTTTGAGGAAAATGCTGTAGTATTTGCTATAGTATTCTACAGTATACTACAACATTCTATAGTAAGTATTACACGTGATCAAGGGATACTACAGTGTGTAATATTGTTTTCTACTGTATACTGCAGTTTACTATATAATTCTATGTAAGTACTGTAGTATTCTATTGTAAACTGTAGTATTTTTTCATGTGGGCCTCTGTGAGTCAATTTATGAGAGCCCATAACCCTTAACTTTACCGCAACCTTAAACCACATTCCTAACCCCAACCCTAAACTACAAACGAAATCTAAACAAATCTGCGGCCTCAGGTAGTAGAATGGACAGATTATTATCACTTTCCTTCAGTGGTGGAAAAAGTACCCGATTGTCATACTTGAGTAAAAGTATAGACACCTGAAAGTTACTCAAGTAAAAGTGGAAGTCACCCAGTAAAATACTACTTCAGTAAAAGTCTAAAAGTATTTGGTTCTAAATATACTCAAGTATCAAAAGTAAAAGTATAAATCATTTGAAATTACTTATATTAAGCAAAGCAGACGGCACCATTTTCTTGTTTTTACTAATGTACGGATAGCCAGGGGCACACCCCAACACATACATCATTTACAAAAGATGCATTTGTGTTTAGTAAGTCCGCCAGATCAGAGGCAGTAGGGATGACCAGGGATGTTCTCTTGATAAGTGTGTGAATTTGACAATTTTCCTATCCTGTTAAGCACTCAAAATGCAACGAGTACTTTTGGATGTAATGGAAAATGTAGAGAGTAAAAAAGTACTTTATTTTCTTCAGGAATGTAGAGAAGTAAAAGTAAAAGTTGCCCAAAATATAAATAGTCAAGTAAAGTACAGATACTCCCAAAAACTACTTAAGTAGTACTTTAAAGTATTTTTACTTAAGTACTTTACACCACTGCCTTCTTTGTCAAATAGCCACTAACCTTGTGGAGATTGAGCAAATAAGGGTCCTAAACATAAACTAACCCTAAGGCTGTGCACTTCTTTTGAAGTGAAGCCGTAAGGAAACATGAAATGTGTGAAGGAAAATCACACATTTCAGTCTTGACTTTGATGATAGAATGTATAAGTGAGGAGCACCTTCACTAGTGCTAGTATTGGATGGCAGGGTGTCACTCCAACCTGCAGCGTTGCTCCATAAGACTCAGCCATGCTGTGGTCCCGTGTTGTTCAGTTGGTAGAGCATGGCGCTTGTAACGCCAGGGTTGTGGGTTGGTTTTCCACGGGGAACCAGTACGAAAATGTATGCAGTCCCTACTTACTGTAACTCGCTCTGTAATGTAATATTTGAAAAAACATTCAATGAGACATACTGTAAAATAATATTTATTGGTACATGAGGACAAAATATAATGGATTATTGGCCTAGTGATGTAATATAAAACACAACTCTGTACTCTGAATGTACGAACACATGGGTTATAGGATTCTATCTCTGTGCATTAGACCTAAGCTACATATAGGCTATGTCTCCACATAAGGTGTTCCTATTGAGTAAAACAAACTACTGCATAAAGTCATTTTACCACATTCAATCAAACGACCTCAACTACTATATAGCCTATTTATCCTATATATTATTGGTAGTTAGAAGACCATTAGAAGCACCCTGCTCTTCAAAGGAAATGAGAGAGCGAAATGAAAGATGAAGTTCTGTTTGGACCTCATTCGGAGGTAGAGTCATGGGTAGCCTAAAACTTGTCAGGCTATTTAATCTGGATACAAAATGAATCCAGAGAAGGTGCTGTACTTGTTGTTGTTGCCTCCGTGTGCTTTGCCACCGTCCAGTTTGACATAAATCTCATCTCCGGAGTCCAGGTGTAGAACCACGCTGTTACCTGCATAATCGTAGTTCTGGTCTGCGTCCTGTGCAATAGCACTTGCCCGAACCTGTGTAATGGAAGGGATACACAAAATAAGTATAATCCTCATTAACTTGATATTTTCTGGTTATTTGATTTCGTCTCTTATGGTCAGACAAATTCCTCCACTATCACTTTGTAGAATAGATTATATTATGTCACTTTGGACATCACAGAAGGGGGAACAAAGGCTTAATCAGATACACGTTCGAGCCTTTCTTTACTGTGGTAATCTAATGTATAGCCTACCCGACTTAACTGAGTTTACCATTGCTAAGCAAATGCGAAGGGACCTAAATGTCCTGCTATAAAGCCGAAAAGTTCACTAGCTAAATTATATAAAGTGAGTGCGTAAAATGAGTGCGTAAAGTATACGTTTTTCTCCATACCCTTTTGGTTTTTGCATGAATTTATAATATTTTAAAGACATGAATTGTTTTCAAATAAATTCGTGAATGAGAATACAGTATTTTCGTACATGCTAATTGAATGAAATAATGTTTACCTGTCCGTTTTTGCACAAGTCTGCCCACATGCTTGTCCCGTCGCCTCCTCGCATTAACACATGGTATGTGAAAAAATAAATTCCGGACACTTGGCAAGTGAACTTGCCATTGGTTGGGTCGTATTGATTTCCCAAGTTTGTGACAACATCGTCGAATTTAAGCACCTCATATCCTTCGTGTGGGTTCTTCAACCCGACATAGAACGCAACCTTTGTTTCACCGAGTGCCATGTTAACCTCGTCCGTGTCCGTTTCGGTCTTTGCAGTCCCTGACGTTACCGCGGGGTAACCAGCTTTCCCGGAATCACCCCTGTCTCCAGGTGGTCCTCTTGGGCCGGGGGGTCCTGGTTCTCCCGGTGGACCCCTTGGTCCCGCTTTCCCAGGTCGCCCTAATTCACCTTTGGAGCCTTGCGCCATTGGCGGCGGGATGGCATTCAGGTCCTGCATGAGCTCCATGGCGGTGGCGCTGGCGGGTTTCGAACTGTATGGATCACATATCATTCGACAGGTGCCCATCATCTCATAGTGAGCCGAAGTCTTGGTACTTTGCACAAGCAGCGGTATTGCTATGATAAGGGCCAACACCATGACGATGCCAACCACAGCGGCCACAAGTCGCTTCCTCTGGACTATCCGAGAAGCAAGCGATAGAAAGTCAGCTGAGCTTGGAGGAGTAATAGTGGAAGGTTTGCGTGGGTAATTAGAAGGAAAAAAACTGCCACCAAATATATTTTCTTCCTCAAGGCAACTATTCTATTTTGTTTTGTCCATAAACCTTAGGCATTCGTGCCAGAGCAGACAGACGAAGGGTACGAATATTGGCATGGATGGGCGCTCGCTGGTTCTCAGCACGGATTTGGAGCGCTCCTATACTTTTCCAGTCCTACGGGGGTCGCTGACGTAACACATGCGGAGTAAAGCCTTTTGCAATTTGGATTAAGATCGAAACAATAATCGGGCAATCTTTATGTATGAATTACACATCCTAATATTATAGCAAGGAAGATGGAATTAGAAAGCGTTAAACACTTTGATCCCGCCATTTATATTTTGAAACATGCTAACCATGTGGTTGTACAGAACATGTCCCCATATAATTAAATAGAACAGAATAGCCATTATTTTTTGCCGAAACGAAAAGCTCTATGTATGGGGCAGGAGCTGTCCTTTCAGCACCACTCCCAATCATTAGGACACTGAAAATCAACGTGAATCAAAACATTTAGCCTATGTATCAATGCGCTTTTAAAGGAACTGAACAATTTAGTAATTTTACTGTAGGCCTATCTAATATTTGTTTTATGAAATATTAGTTCGTCATCTCCCCTTTGTAACAAATGGCATACCCCACACCATCCATGTCAACATACATTTACATTCACACATTCTTGTAGTCTGTCTTCAATCTCTAAGAAAGTGACGGTTTCATGTCTGAAACAAATCTGTTAATCCTTCTGTTCCAGAGCTGGGGTTTAACATCTCACACCCTGTCTCAGCAGCTAAGCAATCAGCTAACAGCAAAGCTAAAATGTATTCCCGGTCATTCCTTGTTATTGAGTCTGTCATTATCGGCTACCAATAGATACTGGTAATGCAAACAGACTAAATATTTCCTATGTACGTTCCCTATGGGTGTTCCCATATAGTTAAATAGAACAGAATAGTAATTTAATGTGTTGCTGTGAGTGTTCGCTTGAATACTTTTTTGGCTTGTTGGCTAGGCCTAGGCTACTAGATTTTCAACTTTAAACAAACACAAGGAAGTGGCCAAATATTTGACTCAAATGACCAACCCGTCCCATGTCAATAGTGGTCGCGTGCAGTGTGACTACTTGCATTATGACTCAAAGTTGTGTTACCACATTTACATAATGAGTTCCAGAATCTCTATGAGTTCCAATCTGACGATTAGTATTGTGACGTTATCTAGCCTATAAATAACCCCGAGCAATCAATGCTAGTTTATTAGTAGCAACGACTTGTTTCTAGAGACTACTACTTGGATCACTCTCTGAAAACATTAAGGTCTGTTGTTCCGAATGTTGGAGACCTTACCGGAAATTGTACCGGAGATGTTGGTTGGTGCGGTGCTTCTGTGTTGAAGATTGACTAAACATGGATCCAGCAACTATGGATCCATATAATGTGAGTAATCAAACACTTCACTCTGGAGCAGGGCGGTAGCAAGTAGCCTATTAGCTCTGGTCCAGGGCGGTAGCAAGTAGCCTATTAGCTCTGGTCCAGGGCGGTAGTGTGCGTTCCTCCACACCATCACAATAGACTCTAGCAGGTACCCAGTGATTTTTGCTGTTGTTGAGTTCACCTTAGTTGACAACTTAACCAAAATTAAATCAAAACTAGATGTTGAAATGATGTCTGTGCCCAGTGGGTTACTTAAGCAATAAGCCCTGAGGGGGTGTGGTATATTGCCAATATACCACGGCTAAATGCTGCTCTTAACATGATGCAACATGAAGTGCCTGGATACAGGCCTTAGCCGTGGTATATTGGCCATATACCACAAACCCCTGAGGTGCATTATTTATATAATAAACTGGTTACCAATGCAATTAGAGTAGTAAAAATACCTGCAGGTATTTGGTCTGATATACCACGGCTGTCAGCCAATCAGCATTCAGGGCTGTAAAGTTCTGGCAACATTCAAAACGTTTCCTTTAGGTCCATGGAATGTCAGTAGAATGATGTTATGGTCAGAACGTTCCAGGGACATAGGCCTAGGCCTGGAAATGTTCCACTTTGGTCCCTTTTTGGTTGTGAATAACCGAACATTGGGATCAGGAGTTTTTCAAGATATTCCCAACATTAGCTGGTTGGTTCCTTAAAGTTAGAACCCTTAGTTATTTATTAATTAATGATATATACCCATTTGATTCTTATAGAATATAACTTATACATGCCTGATGATCTTAATTCAATTGTCATACTTACCCCATCAGAACCCCAAATATAAGCTTGTTTTAATCCAATGTGTGTAAACAATGTAAATGTAATGAAAACAACACTGTATAACCTTAAAACATGGTTAAAACTACTTTTGATATCATGGATGGCCAGCTCCGTCTGAATTTGAGAGTGGTTACATTTCTCCAGGCCCATCCCTCAGTTTTTTTCCCAAAACAGAGGCAGCATCTCAAGTTTGTTATTGTTTAAATAAAGGACTCTAGCTTTGAAAGGTCTCGGTATGATGTTTTCCCCAATACATTCTGATAAGATTAAAAGGGATTCAATTTAAACTGTACCTTCCAGCTATTTTGCTTTGATAACAGGTTTTACTCGTTAAAGTTGTTCTCATTTGACTGTCTCCATGTTGAATTATGTTGTTAAGGCGGATGTGGATGGGTTTTACAAGGGCGACGATTATGGCTATTTCCACTGGAATGAAAAACATGGCCAGTGGGGTAAGTATTTCACACCTCAGTTGGGACTTGGTTGTATCATTTCATTAACATTCCTTTATGGAAATGAGAGGATCAAGCTTCTGCTCTCATTCTTTTTACAGAGAGGTGGACCCTAAACAACAAAGAGTACAAGTATGAGTATGAGTACAAGTATGAGAACGGGAAGGACTACTACAACCACCAGCATCAACCTGGTCAAGGGGCCAACTGGGAAACAGAGGCTGGTTCTTCTCAGATGGTCGATGCTCCTGCCTATCTCCCCCTCCCTACATCCTCTGATCTCCCTCAGCAGAGCCCACAGGAGCAGCCTGGAGTCCTCGCAACATCCCCTGGGCCTCTTGCAAAGTAAGTACTTTGTTCGTTAACACAGCAACGACATCTGCACAGCTACGCTGTCCACCAGATACATTCATGTTTGGATTTGGAGTGCTATGATTACACTGCCTTTACAGTTAAGTTGATTGAGATTTTGGACTAATGTAATGGAGTTTGAGATTACCTCGATTACCCAGAGTACCTGGATTGAGTTCAGGTCTAAAATCTAAAGACCGTTTCATATACACGGTGTGAAGCCTCCTTCCACCCATTCTAAACAACCTGGTGTGTTTCCTCTCCTGTAGCATTGGGACTCCTAAGGAGATGATTGAGATTGCATGGCAGAAGTGTCAGGAGTACCAATCTAAGTTCTTCATGTGGTATTATGTTACCCTGTTGTGCACACAGAGTAGGGCACAGGTACGTTTCTTCATTGAATGAGACACCATGAGTTAGGATGGATGATGAGGGAGGGGATGATTGTTATGGATAGCATTTTCATAAGTAAGCAAACAGGTATGTGTCAATTCCATGGTAATTTATTTGTGTTGTTTCTGGACTAACTTTCTGTTTCTATACCACTATATATAGCCCATCTTTCCTTCAGTGAAGCCCATCGTGGTCGAGCATCCCATCTCTCCACCAGTGGAGCCCATCGTGGTTGAGCCACCGATCTCTCCACCAGTGGAGCCCATTGTGGTTGAGCTGCCCATCTCTCCACCAGTGAAGCCCATCATTGTTGAGCTGCTCATCTCTCCACCAGTGAAGCCCATCATGGTTGAGCTACCCATTTCTCCACCAGTGAATCCCATTGTGGTTGAGCTGCCTATCGCTCCAGTGGAAGCTGAGTCGCTTCAGAGATTTCAGGTAGGCTACTCACTCCAAACTTACATTTACATGACCTTTTAGTCATTTAGCAGACGTTCTTATCCAGAGCGACTTACAGTTGTGAATGCATACATTTCATTTCATAAATCATGGTGCTATTTTAACTGCAATCAGCAAATCTCACGTTTATATGGAAAGGGTATAGGGGTATACCTGGTCAGTTGTACATCTGAATGCATTCAACTGAAATCTGTCTTCCTCATTTAACCCAACCCCTCTGAATATGGGCTTTTTGTTTTTGCTTTAGCTTATTTAGTAAATATTTTCTTAATTCTTGTTTTCTTAAAACTTCATTGTGAGTAAGCATTTCACGGTAAGGTCTACACTTGTTGTATTCGGTGCATGTGACAAATGCAATTTGATTTGTTGATGTCCTTTCCCACTTTGCTCCACCACCGTGGAAAAATAAGCCACTGAAGGGTCTGACACAGCGACATAGAAAAAGACAGAAAGACATGGCAACTTCATTTCCACAGGCCAGAACTACTCAGCCTCCTCCCGCCCTATCGGATAATTTCCCTCCACCTACACCAAAGAGATGCCAAAGGGCCCAGGATTTCTTCCCTCCACCTCCAGTGGAGCCCATTGTAGCTGAGCTGCCCATTTCTTCACCAGTGAAGCCCATCGTGGTTGAGCTGCCCATTTCTCCACCAGTGAAGCCCATCGTGGTTGAGCTGCCCACCTCTCCACCAGTGGAGCCCATTGTGGTTGAGCTGCCCATCTCTCCACCAGTGGAGCCCATTGTGGTTGAGCTGCCCATCTCTCCACCAGTGGAGCCAATTGTGGTTGAGCTGCCCACCTCTCCACCAGTGAAGCCCATCGTGGTTGAGCTGCCCACCTCTCCACCAGTGAAGCCCATCGTGGTTGAGCTGCCCACCTCTCCACCAGTGAAGCCCATCGTGGTTGAGCTGCCCACCTCTCCACCAGTGAAGCCGATAGTGGTTGAGCTGCCCACCTATCCACCAGTGAAGCCCACCGTGGTTGAGCTGCCCACCTCTCCACCAGTGAAGCCAATCATGGTTGAATTGCCCACCTCTCCACCAGTGAAGCCCATCATGGTTGAGCTGCCCACCTCTCCACCAGTAGAGCCCATCGTGGTTGAGCTGCCCATCTCTCCACCAGTGAGGCCCATCATGGTTGAGCTGCCCACCTCTCCACCAGTGGAGCCCATTGTGGTTGAGCTGCCCACCTCTCCACCAGTGAAGCCCATCGTGGTTGAGCTGCCCACCTCTCCACCAGTGGAGCCCATCGTGGTTGAGCTGCCCATCTCTCCACCAGTGGAGCCCATCGTGGTTGAGCTGCCCATCTCTCCACCAGTGGAGCCCATCGTGGTTGAGCTGCCCATCTCTCCACCAGTGGAGCCCATCGTGGTTGAGCTGCCCATCTTTCCACCAGTGGAGCCCATCGTGGTTGAGCTGCCCATCTCTCCACCAGTGGAGCCCATCGTGGTTGAGCTGCCCATCTTTCCACCAGTGGAGCCCATCGTGGTTGAGCTGCCCATCTCTCCACCACTGAAGCCCATCGTGGTTGAGCTGCCCGTCTCTCCACCAGTGGAGCCCATTGTGGTTGAGCTGCCCGTCTCTCCACCAGTGGAGCCCATTGTGGTTGAGCTGCCCGTCTCTCCACCAGTGGATCCCATTGTGGTTGAGCTGCCCATCTCTCCACCAGTGGAGCCCATCGTGGTTGAGCTGCCCATCTCTCCACCAGTGGAGCCCATCATGGTTGAGCTGCCCATCTCTCCACCAGTGGAGCCCAGTGTGGTTGAGCTGCCCACCTCTCCACCAGTGAAGCCCATCATGGTTGAGCTGCCCACCTCTCCACCACTGGAGCCCATCGTGGTTGAGCTGCCCACCTCTCCACCACTGGAGCCCATTGTGGTTGAGCTGCCCACCTCTCCACCAGTGAAGCCCATCATGATTGAATGGCCAATTTCTCCACCAGTGAAGCCCATCGTGGTTGAGCTGCCCATCTCTCCACCAGTGGAGCCCATCGTGGTTGAGCTGCCCATCTCTCCACCAGTGGAGCCCATCGTGGTTGAGCTGCCCATCTCTCCACCAGTGGAGCCCATCGTGGTTGAGCTGCCCATCTTTCCACCAGTGGAGCCCATCGTGGTTGAGCTGCCCATCTCTCCACCACTGAAGCCCATCGTGGTTGAGCTGCCCATCTCTCCACCAGTGGAGCCCATTGTGGTTGAGCTGCCCGTCTCTCCACCAGTGGAGCCCATTGTGGTTGAGCTGCCCGTCTCTCCACCAGTGGAGCCCATTGTGGTTGAGCTGCCCGTCTCTCCACCAGTGGATCCCATTGTGGTTGAGCTGCCCATCTCTCCACCAGTGGAGCCCATCGTGGTTGAGCTGCCCATCTCTCCACCAGTGGAGCCCATCATGGTTGAGCTGCCCATCTCTCCACCAGTGGAGCCCAGTGTGGTTGAGCTGCCCACCTCTCCCCCAGTGAAGCCCATCATGGTTGAGCTGCCCACCTCTCCACCAGTGAAGCCCATCATGATTGAATGGCCAATTTCTCCACCAGTGAAGCCCATCGTGGCTGAGTTGCCCATATCTCCACCAGTGGAGCCCATCATGGTTGAGCTGCCCACCTCTCCACCAGTGAAGCCCATCATAGTTGAGCTGCCCATCTCTCCACCAGTGAAGCCCATCATGGTTGAGCTGCCCACCTCTCCACCAGTAGAGCCCATCGTGGTTGAGCTGCCCATCTCTCCACCAGTGAAGCCCATCATGGTTGAGCTGCCCACCTCTCCACCAGTGGAAACCATTGTGGTTGAGCTGCCCACCTCTCCACCAGTGAAGCCCATCGTGGTTGAGCTGCCCACCTCTCCACCAGTGGAGCCCATCGTGGTTGAGCTGCCCATCTCTCCACCAGTGGAGCCCATCGTGGTTGAGCCACCGATCTCTCCACCAGTGGAGCCCATTGTGGTTGAGCTGCCCATCTCTCCACCAGTGAAGCCCATCATTGTTGAGCTGCTCATCTCTCCACCAGTGAAGCCCATCATGGTTGAGCTACCCATTTCTCCACCAGTGAATCCCATTGTGGTTGAGCTGCCTATCGCTCCAGTGGAAGCTGAGTCGCTTCAAAGATTTCAGGTAGGCTACTCACTCCAAACTTACATTTACATGACCTTTTAGTCATTTAGCAGACGTTCTTATCCAGAGCGACTTACAGTTGTGAATGCATACATTTCATACATTTCATTTCATAAATCATGGTGCTATTTTAACTGCAATCAGCAAATCTCACGTTTATATGGAAAGGGTATAGGGGTATACCTGGTCAATTGTACATCTGAATGCATTCAACTGAAATCTGTCTTCCTCATTTAACCCAACCCCTCTGAATATGGGCTTTTGTTTTTGCTTTAGCTTATTTAGTAAATATTTTCTTAATTCTTGTTTTCTTAAAACTTCATTGTGAGTAAGCATTTCACGGTAAGGTCTACACTTGTTGTATTCGGTGCATGTGACAAATGCAATTTGATTTGTTGATGTCCTTTCCCACTTTGCTCCACCACCGTGGAAAAATAAGCCACTGAAGGGTCTGACACAGCGACATAGAAAAAGACAGAAAGACATGGCAACTTCATTTCCACAGGCCAGAACTACTCAGCCTCCTCCCGCCCTATCGGATTATTTCCCTCCACCTACACCAAAGAGATGCCAAAGGGCCCAGGATTTCTTCTTCCCTCCACCTCCAGTGGAGCCCATTGTAGCTGAGCTGCCCATTTCTTCACCAGTGAAGCCTATCGTGGTTGAGCTGCCCATTTCTCCACCAGTGAAGCCCATCGTGGTTGAGCTGCCCACCTCTCCACCAGTGGAGCCCATTGTGGTTGAGCTGCCCATCTCTCCACCAGTGGAGCCCATTGTGGTTGAGCTGCCCATCTCTCCACCAGTGGAGCCCATTGTGGTTGAGCTGCCCACCTCTCCACCAGTGAAGCCCATCGTGGTTGAGCTGCCCACCTCTCCACCAGTGAAGCCCATCGTGGTTGAGCTGCCCACCTCTCCACCAGTGAAGCCCATAGTGGTTGAGCTGCCCACCTATCCACCAGTGAAGCCCACCGTGGTTGAGCTGCCCACCTCTCCACCAGTGAAGCCAATCATGGTTGAATTGCCCACCTCTCCACCAGTGAAGCCCATCATGGTTGAGCTGCCCACCTCTCCACCAGTAGAGCCCATCGTGGTTGAGCTGCCCATCTCTACACCAGTGAAGCCCATCATGGTTGAGCTGCCCACCTCTCCACCAGTGGAGCCCATTGTGGTTGAGCTGCCCACCTCTCCACCAGTGAAGCCCATCGTGGTTGAGCTGCCCACCTTTCCACCAGTGGAGCCCATCGTGGTTGAGCTGCCCATCTCTCCACCAGTGGAGCCCATCGTGGTTGAGCTGCCCATCTCTCCACCAGTGGAGCCCATCGTGGTTGAGCTGCCCATCTCTCCACCAGTGGAGCCCATCGTGGTTGAGCTGCCCATCTCTCCACCAGTGGAGCCCATCGTGGTTGAGCTGCCCATCTCTCCACCAGTGGAGCCCATCGTGGTTGAGCTGCCCATCTCTCCACCAGTGGAGCCCATCGTGGTTGAGCTGCCCATCTCTCCACCACTGAAGCCCATCGTGGTTGAGCTGCCCGTCTCTCCACCAGTGGAGCCCATCGTGGTTGAGCTGCCCGTCTCTCCACCAGTGAAGCCCATCATGGTTGAGCTGCCCACCTCTCCACCAGTGGAGCCCATTGTGGTTGAGCTGCCCACCTCTCCACCAGTGAAGCCCATCGTGGTTGAGCTGCCCACCTTTCCACCAGTCGAGCCCATCGTGGTTGAGCTGCCCATCTCTCCACCAGTGGAGCCCATCGTGGTTGAGCTGCCCATCTCTCCACCAGTGGAGCCCATCGTGGTTGAGCTGCCCATCTCTCCACCAGTGGAGCCCATCGTGGTTGAGCTGCCCATCTCTCCACCAGTGGAGCCCATCGTGGTTGAGCTGCCCATCTCTCCACCAGTGGAGCCCATCGTGGTTGAGCTGCCCATCTCTCCACCAGTGGAGCCCATCGTGGTTGAGCTGCCCATCTCTCCACCACTGAAGCCCATCGTGGTTGAGCTGCCCGTCTCTCCACCAGTGGAGCCCATCGTGGTTGAGCTGCCCGTCTCTCCACCAGTGGAGCCCATTGTGGTTGAGCTGCCCGTCTCTCCACCAGTGGATCCCATTGTGGTTGAGCTGCCCGTCTCTCCACCAGTGGATCCCATTGTGGTTGAGCTGCCCGTCTCTCCACCAGTGGAGCCCATCGTGGTTGAGCTGCCCATCTCTCCACCAGTGGAGCCCATCGTGGTTGAGCTGCCCATCTCTCCACCAGTGGAGCCCATCATGGTTGAGCTGCCCATCTCTCCACCAGTGGAGCCCAGTGTGGTTGAGCTGCCCACCTCTCCACCAGTGAAGCCCATCATGGTTGAGCTGCCCACCTCTCCACCACTGGAGCCCATCGTGGTTGAGCTGCCCACCTCTCCACCACTGGAGCCCATTGTGGTTGAGCTGCCCACCTCTCCACCAGTGAAGCCCATCATGATTGAATGGCCAATTTCTCCACCAGTGAAGCCCATCGTGGCTGAGTTGCCCAAATCTCCACCAGTGGAGCCCATCATGGTTGAGCTGCCCACCTCTCCACCAGTGAAGCCCATCATAGTTGAGCTGCCCATCTCTCCACCAGTGAAGCCCATCATGGTTGAGCTGCCCACCTCTCCACCAGTGAAGCCCATCATGATTGAATGGCCAATTTCTCCACCAGTGGAGCCCATTGTGGTTGAGCTGCCCACCTCTCCACCAGTGGAGCCCATCGTGGTTGAGCTGCCCACCTCTCCACCAGTGGAGCCCATCGTGGTTGAGCTGCCCATCTCTCCACCAGTGGAGCCCATCGTGGTTGAGCCACCGATCTCTCCACCAGTGGAGCCCATTGTGGTTGAGCTGCCCATCTCTCCACCAGTGAAGCCCATCATTGTTGAGCTGCTCATCTCTCCACCAGTGAAGCCCATCATGGTTGAGCTACCCATTTCTCCACCAGTGAATCCCATTGTGGTTGAGCTGCCTATCGCTCCAGTGGAAGCTGAGTCGCTTCAAAGATTTCAGGTAGGCTACTCACTCCAAACTTACATTTACATGACCTTTTAGTCATTTAGCAGACGTTCTTATCCAGAGCGACTTACAATTGTGAATGCATACATTTCATACATTTCATTTCATAAATCATGGTGCTATTTTAACTGCAATCAGCAAATCTCACGTTTATATGGAAAGGGTATAGGGGTATACCTGGTCAGTTGTACATCTGAATGCATTCAACTGAAATCTGTCTTCCTCATTTAACCCAACCCCTCTGAATATGGGCTTTTTGTTTTTGCTTTAGCTTATTTAGTAAATATTTTCTTAATTCTTGTTTTCTTAAAACTTCATTGTGAGTAAGCATTTCACGGTAAGGTCTACACTTGTTGTATTCGGTGCATGTGACAAATGCAATTTGATTTGTTGATGTCCTTTCCCACTTTGCTCCACCACCGTGGAAAAATAAGCCACTGAAGGGTCTGACACAGCGACATAGAAAAAGACAGAAAGACATGGCAACTTCATTTCCACAGGCCAGAACTACTCAGCCTCCTCCCGCCCTATCGGATTATTTCCCTCCACCTACACCAAAGAGATGCCAAAGGGCCCAGGATTTCTTCCCTCCACCTCCAGTGGAGCCCATTGTAGCTGAGCTGCCCATTTCTTCACCAGTGAAGCCTATCGTGGTTGAGCTGCCCATTTCTCCACCAGTGAAGCCCATCGTGGTTGAGCTGCCCACCTCTCCACCAGTGGAGCCCATTGTGGTTGAGCTGCCCATCTCTCCACCAGTGGAGCCCATTGTGGTTGAGCTGCCCATCTCTCCACCAGTGGAGCCCATTGTGGTTGAGCTGCCCACCTCTCCACCAGTGAAGCCCATCGTGGTTGAGCTGCCCATCTCTCCACCACTGAAGCCCATCGTGGTTGAGCTGCCCGTCTCTCCACCAGTGGAGCCCATCGTGGTTGAGCTGCCCGTCTCTCCACCAGTGGAGCCCATTGTGGTTGAGCTGCCCGTCTCTCCACCAGTGGATCCCATTGTGGTTGAGCTGCCCATCTCTCCACCAGTGGAGCCCATCGTGGTTGAGCTGCCCATCTCTCCACCAGTGGAGCCCATCATGGTTGAGCTGCCCATCTCTCCACCAGTGGAGCCCAGTGTGGTTGAGCTGCCCACCTCTCCACCAGTGAAGCCCATCATGGTTGAGCTGCCCACCTCTCCACCACTGGAGCCCATCGTGGTTGAGCTGCCCACCTCTCCACCACTGGAGCCCATTGTGGTTGAGCTGCCCACCTCTCCACCAGTGAAGCCCATCATGATTGAATGGCCAATTTCTCCACCAGTGAAGCCCATCGTGGCTGAGTTGCCCATATCTCCACCAGTGGAGCCCATCATGGTTGAGCTGCCCACCTCTCCACCAGTGAAGCCCATCATAGTTGAGCTGCCCATCTCTCCACCAGTGAAGCCCATTGTGGTTGAGCTGTCTATCGCTCCACTGGAAGCTGAGTCGCTTCAGAGATTTGAGGTAGGCTACTCACTCCCAACTGTCCCTTTCAATTTGTAAATCATGGTCCTATTTTAACTGCAATCAGCAATGCTCACGTTTTATATGGAAAGGGAAAATGGTATACCTAGTCAGTAATACATGTGAATGCATTCAACTGAAATGGGTCTTTCTCATTTAACCCAACCCCTTTGAATATGGGCTTTTGTTTTTACTTTAGCTTATTTAGTAAATATTTTCTTAAACTTCATTTCGAGTAAGCATTTCACGGTAAGGTCTACACTTGTATTCGGTGCATGTGACAAATGCAATTTGATTGGATTTGTTGATGTCCTTTCCCAGTTTGCCCCACCACCGTGGAAAAATATTCCACTGAAGGGTCTGACACAGCAACATAGAAAAAGAAAGAAAGACGTGGAAATTTCAGTTCCACAGGCCAGAACTACTCAGCCTCCTCCATCCCTATCGGATTATTTCCCTACATCTACACCAAAGACATGCCAAATGGCCCAGGATTTCTTCCCTACACCTCCAGCGGATCCCATTGTTGCTGAGCACTCCATCTCTCCACCAGTGAAGCCCATCGTGGTTGATCTGCCCATCTCTCCACCAGTAGAGCACATCGTTGTGGAGCTTCCTATCTCTCCACCAGTGAAGCCTATCTTGGTTGAGCTGCCCACTTCTCCACCAGTGAAGTCCATCGTGGTAGAGCTGCCCATCTCTCCACCTGTGAACCACCAGGATCAACTTGATCAATGGGCCAACTGGAGAATAGAGGCTGGTTCTTCTCTGATTGTCGATGTTCCGGCCTATCTCCCCCTCCCTACATCCTCTGATTTCCCTCAGCAGAGCCCACAGGAGCAGCCTGGAGTCTGCACAGCGTCCCATGGGCTTCTTGCAAAGTAAGTACTTTGTTCATTAACACATCAATGACATCTGCACAGCTACACTGTCTTCCAGATACATTCATGTTTGGATTTAGAGTGCTTTGATTACACTGCCTTTACAGTTAAGTTGATTGAGATTTTGGACCAATGTAATGGAGTTTCAGATTACCTTGATTACCCAGAGTACCCGGATTGAGTTCAGGTCTAAAATCTAAAGACCGTTTCATATCCACGGTGTGAAGCCTCCTTCCACCCATTCTAAACAAGCTGGTGTGTTTCCTCTCCTGTAGCATTGGGACTCTTAAGGAGATGATTGAGATTGCATGGCAGAAGTGTCAGGAGTACCAATCTAAGTTCTTCATGTGGTGTTGTGTTACCCTGTTGTGCACACGGAGTAGGGCACAGGTACGTTTCTTCATTTGATGGTTTAGGATGGATGATGAGGGAGAGGATGATTATTATGGTTTGCATTTTCATAAGTAAGCGAACAGGTATGTTTTAGGCCATGCGTCAATTACATTGTAATTGATCCGTGTTGTTTCTGTACTAACCTTCTGTTTTAATATCACTATATATAGCCCATCTTTCCTTCAGTGAAGCCCATCGTGTTCGAGCGTCCCATCTCTCCACCAGTGGAGCTCATTGTGTTTGAGCTGCCCATCTCTCCACCATTGAAGCCCATCGTTGTTGATCGGCCCATCTCTCCACCAGTGAAACACATCACGTTTGAGCTGCCCATCTTTCCACCAGTGAAACCCATCGTGGTGGAGCTTCCTATTTCTCCACTAGTGAAGCCCATCGTGGTCGAGCGTCCCATCTCTCCACCAGTGGAGCCCATCGTGGTCGAGCGTCCCATCTCTCCACCAGTGGAGCCCATCGTGGTCGAGCGTCCCATCTCTCCACCAGTGGAGCCCATCGTGGTCGAGCGTCCCGTCTCTCCACCGGTGGAGCCCATCGTGGTCGAGCTGTCCATCTCTCCACCAGTGAAGCACGTCATGTTTGAGCTGCCTATCGCTCCAGTGGAAGCTGAGTCACTTCAGAGATTTGAGGTAGGCTACTCACTCCAGACTATCTCTTTTAATATGTAAATCGTGGTCCTAGTTTAACTGCAATCAGCAATTCACACATTTATGTAGGCTTTTTTATTTGACTTATTTAGTCAATCTTTTCTTAACTATTAATTTCTTAACTTCATTGTTGGTTAAGGGCTTGTGAGTAAGCATTTCACGGTAAGGTCTACACTTGTTGTATTCAGCGTATGTAACGTATACGATTTCAATTGTTTATGTCCTTTCCCAGTTTGCTCCACCACCGCGGAAAAATAAGCCACTGAAGGGTCTGACACAGCGACATAGAAAAAGAGAGAAAGACGTGGAAACTTCAGTTCCACAGGCCAGAACTACTCAGCCTCCTCCCGCCCTATCGGATTTCTTCCCTCCAGTGGAGCCCATCGTGGTTGAGCTGCCCATCGCTCCACCAGTGAAACCCATCGTGGATGAACAGCCCATTTCTCCACCAGTGAAGCACGCCATGTTTGAGCTGCCCATCTGTCCAGTGGTAGCTGAGTCTCTTCAGAGATTTGAGGTAGGCTACTCACTCCAAACTGTTCCTTTTTAATATGTAAATAAAAGTCCTATTTTAACTGCAATCAGCAATTCTCATGTTTATATTATTTGTTTATATCCTTTCCCAGTTTGTCCCACCACCGCAGAAAAATGAACTGCTGAAGGGTCTGACACGGCAACATAAAAAAAGACAAAAAGACACTTCAGTTCCAAAGGCCAGAACTACTCTACTTCCTCCCTGCCAGTTTGATTTTTTCCCTCCACCACAGGGCTGCCAAACAGCCCAAAATGGAGTTAACCCACATTCAATGAGAGCAGGTGATTGTGCTTTAGCTAGCTCACATTTCACACACACACACACACACACACACACACACACACACACACACACACCACACAGAGAGAAGCTAGTCATTTACCTTATATAACACTGAGTTCTATTAAAGGTGCTCCAATGGGCAAATACCCAGGTTATCCATGTACAACTACCAAAGCTGGTCCTGGAATATCAGACGCTGCCCTGGCTCACAAGCTCAGACCTCTCTCACCGATGTGCGTGCCAGGAGGTAAGTGCCCTTTTGAACAGTAAATATCCTCTCTACTCTCGTAACAAGCCTGAAT
Source organism: Salmo salar (assembly GCF_965601325.2). NCBI lineage: Eukaryota > Metazoa > Chordata > Actinopteri > Salmoniformes > Salmonidae > Salmo > Salmo salar. The sequence continues at coordinate 69,657,440 of NC_138306.1, forward strand.
GGGCTGGTGAACAAAATAATGTTCACCATTGACTATTCTAAAACCTAACTGGGTTCAGGCTTCAATCCCCCAAAAATTGGTAGCACATGGTTTACATTCAGTTTAACAATTGATTAAGGCTCTCCGGAATTGTGTTCAGATGATGGTGGATGGGACTCTGCTGGGGATCACATGTTCACCCCTGGGACTCCCTTCTACATGGGTTCACTCTTCCGCTGGACCTTTTTTAAGTCCTTTAAGGTACTACATGACTTAACCCAGCTCACCTTTTTGACACAACAATCCAAATCTTTTTCAGTAAATGTAATTCCAGAGGTTGATATACTGTAAGTGCACCTTTTCAACAGTAAAGTATGTTTGTGGTAAGGGATCTCACAAACTTTCTCTTTTTTCCCATAAGCTGTTTTGCCCGAAAAAAGGACGCAGTGGAGCAGAGCATATTTGTTTTTAAATAAACTCAAGCATACCCCGATTGTCTTATATTACATAATAAAATCCAATGAGACCAAGTTTGCTTAGGCCTGTTATTTATTCATTGTAACTACAGTAGATTTTAACCTAGCAATCCCACACTATCAGTCCGTTGGATACCAAAGATACCAAAATGATGTGTGAAACAGTAGCCAGTTTAGATGTTTGTATTGCTGTGACATTGGTAGGTTTTTCTAAGAGGAATAAACCAACACAACAGAACATGGCCAAGATGTTCAAATGTTCATAGGTGACCAGCAGGGTCAAAGTGGATGTCGAGGGTGCAACAGGTCAGCACCTCAGGAGTAAATGTCAATTGGCTTTTCAGTACACGATCCTTCAGAGTATCTCTACATCTCCTGCTGTCTCTAGAGAGTTGAAAACAGCAGGTCGGGGACAGGTTGCACGTCCGGTGAACCGGTCAGGATTCCATAGCCGCAGGCAGAACAGTTGAAACTGGAGCAGCAGCACGGCCAGGTGGACTGGGGACAGCAAGTAGTCATCATGCAAGGTAGTCCTGAGGCATGGTCCTAGGGCTCAGGTCCTCCGAGAGCGAGAAAGAGAGAGGGAGAGTTAGAGAGAGCATACTTAAATTCACACAGGACACTGGATAAGACAAGAGAAATACTCCAGATATAACAGACTGGCCCTAGCTCCCCGACACATAAACTACTGCAGCATAAATACTGGAGGCTGAGACAGGAGTGGTCGGGAGACTCTGTAGCCCCATCCGACGATACCCCCGGACAGGGCCAAACAGGCAGGATATAACCCCACCCACTTTGCCAATGCACAGCCCCCACACCACTAGAGGGATATCTTCAACCACCAACCTAACATCCTGAGACAATGCCGAGTATAGCCCACAAAGATCTCCGCCACGGCACAACCCAAGGGGGGGCGCCAACCCAGACAGGAAGATCACGTCAATGACTCAACCCACTCAAGTGACGCACCCCTCCCAGGGACGGCATGGAAGAGCACCAGTAAGCCAGTGACTCGGCCCCTGTAATAGGGTTAGAGGCAGAGAATCCCAGTGGAGAAAGGGGAACCGGCCAGGCAGAGACAGCAAGGGCGGTTCGTTGCTCCAGAGCCTTTCCGTTCACCTTCACACTCCTGGGCCATACTACACAATCATAGGACATACTGAAGAGATGAGTCTTCAATAAAGACTTAAAGGTTGAGACCAAGTCTGCGTCTCTCATATGGGTAGGCAGACCATTCCATAGAAATGGAGCTCTATAGGAGAAAGCCCTACCTCCAGCTGTTTGTTTAGACATTCTAGGGACAGTAAGGAGGCCTGCGTCTTGTGACCGTAGCGTACGTGTAGGTATGTAAGGCAGGACCAAATCGGAAAGATAGGTAGGAGCAAGCCCATGTAATGCTTTGTAGGTTAGCAGTAAAACTTTGAAATCAGCCCTTGCCTTAACAGGAAGCCAGTGTAGAGAGGCTAACACTGGAGTAATATGATACATTTATTTGGTTCTAGTCAAGATTCTAGCAGCCGTGTTTAGCACTAACTGAAGTTAATTTAGTGCTTTATCCGGGTAGCCAGAAACTAGAGCATTGCAATTGTCTAACCTAGAAGTGACAAAGGCATGGATACATTTTTCTGCATCATTTTTGGACAGAAAGTTTCAGATTTTTGCAATGTTACGTAGATGGAAAAAAGCTGTCCTTGAAACAGTCTTGATATGTTCGTCAAAAGAGAGATCAGGGTCCAGAGTAACGCCGAGGTCCTTCACAGTTTTATTTGAGACGACTGTACAACCATCAAGATTATTTGTCAGATTCAACAGAAGATCTCTTTGTTTTTTGGGACCTAGAACAAGCATCTCTGTTTTGTCTGAGTTTAAAAGTAGAACATTTGCAGCCATCCACTTCCTTATGTCTGAAACACAGGCTTCCAGCGAGGGCAATTTTGGGGCTTCACCATGTTTCATCGAAATGTACAGCTGTGTGTCATCTGCATAGCAGTGAAAGTTAATATTATGTTTCCAAATGACATCACCAAGAGGTAAAATATATATTGAAAACAATAGTGGTCCTAAAACGGAACCTTGAGGAACACTGAAATTTACAATTGATTTGTCAGAAGACAAACCATCCACAGAGACAAACTGATATATTTCCGACAGATAAGATCTAAACCAGGCCAGAACTTGTCCGTGTAGACCAATTTGGGTTACCAATCTCTCCAAAAGAATGTGGTGATCGATAGTATCAAAAGCAGCACTAAGGTCTAGGAGCACGAGGACAGATGCAGAGACTTGGTCTGACGCCATTAAAAGGTAATTTACCACCTTAACAAGTGCAGTCTCAGTGCTATGATGGGGTCTAAAACCAGACTGAAGCTTTTCGTATACATTGTTTGTTTTCAGGAAGGCAGTGAGTTGCTGCGCAACAGCTTTTTCAAATATTTTTGAGAGGAATGGAAGATTCGATATAGGCCGATAGTTCTTTATATTTTCTGGGTCAAGGTTTGGCTTTTTCAATAGAGGCTTTATTACTGCCACTTTTAGTGAGTTTGGTACACATCCAGTGGATAGAGAGCCGTTTATTATTTTCAACATAGGAGGGCCAAGCACAGGAAGCAGCTCTTTCAGTAGTTTAGTTGGAATTGGGTCCAGTATGCAGCTTGAAGGTTTAGAGGCCATGATTATTTTCATCATTGTGTCAAGAGATATAGTACTAAAACACTTGAGTGTCTCCCTTAATCCTAGGTCCTGGCAGAGTTGTGCAGACTCAGGACAACTGGACTTTGGAGGAATATGCAGATTTAAGAGTCTGTAATTTGCTTTCTACTGATCATGATCTTTTCCTCGAAGTTCATGAATTTATTACTGCAGAGGTGAAAGCCATCCTCTCTTGGGGAATGGTGCTTTTTAGTTAGCTTTGCGACAGTATCAAAAATACATTTAGGATTGCTCTTATTTTCCTCAATTAAGTTGGAAAAATAGGATGATCGAGCAGCAGTGAGGGCTCTTCGGTACTGCACGGTACTGTCTTTCCAAGCTAGTCGGAAGACTTCCAGTTTGGTGTTGAGCCATTTCCGTTACAATTTTCTGGAAGCTTGCTTCAGAGCTAGGGTATTTTCTGTATACCAGGGAGCTAGTTTCTTATGACAAATGTCTTTTGTTTTTAGGGGTGCCACTGCATCTAGGGTATTGCGCATCTAGGGTATTATTAAATTGAGTTCCTCAGTTAGGTGGTTAACTGATTTTTGTACCTTGACGTCCTTGGGTAGGCGGAGGGAGTCTGGAAGGGCATCTTCCAGGATTATGAGGAAAAACATTTAGATCCACAACATTTATTCCACGGGACAAAACTAGGTCCAGAGTATGACGGTGGCAGTGAGTATGTCCGAAGACATGTTGGACAAAACCCACTGAGTCGATGATGGCTCCGAAAGCCTTTTGGAATGGGTCTGTGGACTTTTCCATGTGAATATTAAAGTCACCAAAAATGTGAATATTATCTGCCATGACTACAAGGTCCGATAGGAATTCAGGGAACTCCGTGAGGAATGCTGTATATGGCCCAGGAGGCCTGTAAACAGTAGCTATAAACAGTGATTGAGTAGGCTGCATAGATTTCAAGACTAGAAGCTCAAAAGACGAAAATGTCGTTTTTTTGTTGGTAAATTGAAATTTGCTATCATAAATGTTAGCAACACCTCCGCCTTTGCGGGATGCGCAGGGGATATGGTCACTAGTGTAACCAGGAGGTGAGGCCTCATTTAACACAGTAAATTCATCAGGCTTAAGCCATGTTTCAGTCAGGCCAACCACATCAAGATTATAATCAGTGATTAGTTCATTGACTATAACTGCCTTGGAAGTGAGGGATCTAACATTAAGTAGCCCTATTTTGAGATATGAGGTATCACAATCTCTTTCAATAATGGCAGAAATGGAGGAGGTCTTTATTCCAGTGAGATTGCTAAGGCGAACACCGCCATGTTTAGTTTTGCCCAACCTAAGTCGAGGCACAGACACGGTCTCAATGGAGATAGCTGAGCTGACTACACTGACTGTGCTAATGGCAGACTCCACTAAGCTGGCAGGCTGGCTAACAGCCTGCTGCCTGGCCTGCACCCTATCTCATTGTGGAGCTAGTGGAGTTAGAGCCCTGTCTATGTTCGTAGATAAGATGAGAGCACCCCTCCAGCTTGGATGGAGTCCATCACTCCTCAACAGGCCAGGCTTGGTCTGGTTTGTGGGTGAGTGCCAGAAAGAGGGCCAATTATCTACAAATTATATCTTTTGGGAGGGGCAGAAAAACGTTTTTCTGATGTGGGTGGATTTGAGCTATGATTTCATCATCAACAGGCCTGGGTATCTCCAAGACAGATTCAATCTCATGTTATCACTTTAGCTGTCTGAATATCTCTATAATCTCGATAATCCAAAATGATATAGTAACAGGTCACTGAAAACATACACATAAAGAGATTAGTGGTCATCGAAGTATGTAGGTTTGTATTAGTCATTTCAAGTCAAGATGAAACAGTTCCTCAAAGAGAAGGACAACAGGACATGGTTTACACACATCTGAGTAACTGCATAACTACGTTTCTGAGTGGCCAAAGAAAAGGCAGGCTGTTGTGTTCGAAAAGGAAAAGGAAACTCCGGTACACTGGTTCTTATACGATCAACAATGTGTATAATGGATCTCAAAACTCCCCTCTGTTTTTTATATATAGCATCCATTACATTTCAACCAATCAAAGAAATACACCACTCACAAAAGTATACAAGTTAAATCTATGAGCTTTTTTTTGATTGTGTAGATCTTGAAGAAAAACGAATGTGAGGATCAATTTTATATTAAGTTGGACCTGTCACATATAGCACAAGTGAAACCGAACTCTCTCTGTGCTCCACCCAGTTCAGTATAAACACATTTGTTTCCACCAACAAAGGATAAATGCTTACTGCCTCATTACTCACATGGCTGCTGATGTGACCTTTACCAGGGATTTGAACAATACACCCATGGAAAGAGGGAGGCAGGGCGCACCACTATCCATGCTATGGAGGTCATTGCAATGAACCGACCGCTGCCCTGTGGTAGAGTCGTAGGGTACAATTTTCCTAATCACACATCTCGTTAGGAAGATGCTATGTTTTCAGAGGCCAATGGAGGTAGAGGACTCAATCAAATGTCACATAGCCCAGTACAGTATATCCAACCTTAGTTAGGAACGTGCAGACTGACATAGGGTACAATGCAATAGAGTTTTTGAAATCATGTGATTCAAATGAGCAATGCCCATTGAAATATATCAGTATAATACAGTCAAAACTGTTCGCTGCTCTGGCACCCCAATGGTGGAACAAGCTCCCTCACGACGCCAGGACAGCGGAGTCAATCACCACCTTCCGGAGACACCTGAAACCCCACCTCTTTAAGGAATACCTAGGATAGGATAAAGTAATCCTTCTAACCCCCCCCCCCCCCCCTTAAAAGATTTAAATGCACTATTGTAAAGTGGTTGTTCCACTGGATATCATAAGGTGAATGCACCAATTTGTAAGTCGCTCTGGATAAGAGCGTCTGCTAAATGACTTAAATGTAATGTAATGTAATGTAAATATCATCAGCAAAATCCCAGGTAAACACAGAATTTTACGTTGATCTGCGCCGCTGTCTATGTGTCCAATTTTGAAGCACCAAAGTGTTCCATTGTCAATACGTTGACCATGAGTTGCTACTGCTGGCTATACATGTCTGCTCCCAGGCTCCAACTGTAGCCTGACCCAGTTCTCCAGCCAAGTCTGCGTTATCTGATGCAGTGAGACTGACTCACAGGGTCATGGTCCCCTGGGCTGCATTAGCGCCCACTGCCCAGCTCATAATGACAACATGTCCTCAGTTTGGGAGACAGATTTGGGCAGTGGGTGACGTGGTGCCAGTGGATGACGTGGACGAAGGTTTTTAGACTTGGCTGGATCTCTGTTGACCTTTGACCCTAAAGGTCACAGAGTGACCGGTAGTCCCTTGTTCTGTTACAAATCAAGTCTTTACATTATACACTTAAAACATGTTGTAGAAGAGAAATAACTTAACCCCTCACTGTAAATAAACTGAATGTGGCAATGGTTATCTGCTGCTGGTAGGCAAATGCATTCTTACAGTTGGTGGCATGAAGGGAAATATTACATGTTAAAATAGACTGAAACATAGGTTAATGTATATGAAATATGTATACAATCTTCATGAAAAATGTTTGGTCCTGTATCAAAGACAGTCATTTATTTCCAATAAATCACATCAAATGCTCTGTGATTTATAGATTACAAGATGGATTAGTGTGATATTACACTCAAAATCAGTCACGGACGAGTTAAAGGATGCCAATGGTCATATATTTGTGCGATTCTGTGATCAAGGCTGAGGCTTTCCAAAGAAATCCCAGCTTTACGCGTTCATCTTGACCGATGGAGCCGGGAAGGTTACAGTAATGCGGCGGAGCAGCCAGGGCTTGGGAGCAAGGCAGGCAGGGAAATGGTTCGGACATGCCTGGCATCCAACATGAGCCCAGATAGAGCTGTCGGCTGAGATGAAAGTTAACCACAAACACTGATGCCATATTGGATCTCAGAGTGTAAAGTCAGAGTTTAAAGTGGCCTTAAATGCTGCAGCAATATATGGCGATGGCTGACATAGGAGAGGCATGGCAATGGAGTCACATAACATTTAGATGTAGCCTACTCATGTCAAAACATATTGCGCAATCAATGTCACATGACTTTCCAAAATTAGATTACAATATCTCCATCATAGGTTATAGTCATAGGTAAAATATGTTAATCAATTATCATCAATAACCACCATTTACAAATGGATAGAAAATGGACAAATGTAGGTTATGTGAGTAGAGAGAGACAGGTGAAACCATGTAAGCCTGAAGGATACATTTAACCTTCTACAGCTGCCAAAGGCAGACTGATGAACAAGTGTTGACAGCCTCTGACCTGCAGTCAAATATCCCTTTTACTTTTAGTGGGCCTATGTTTTTAATTTACAGTAAATCAATCCCAGGGCTGACTTTTAACAACAGCATTTAAGATCCCCATGGAAAATAAACTTGTGATACAGCAAGCCAAACATCCAATGTAAAATGAATGCACCACAGAGAACATATTGAAAGAAAAATCCTAAATACCCACAGACACTGCAATCAATTTACATAAGAGTCAGAGCTTTTTAGAACCATGTTAACAATGGGTTGACTACTGTCTTCTTGATAGGAATAACGTATACTGTTGCGACTGTTAACTGAATGGCCTAGCCTACCGTAGGCCAACTCTCATGTCAGTTTGGGGAAGAACTTATCTTCTTCACACAGAGGGGGCGGTTGGGGCGGGGACGGATTTCTGAGTCACAAAGTTATGAGCGCAAGACAAAAATACACAGACGTCAAGAAAGGAGGTGAGCCAAACAACATGAATTCAACAGTAATTTGTGGCTACTGTTTTGCTGTAGCTAGTTAGTTAAAGTATACATAGGACATTTTTAGAAGTTGACCAAGTTTGTCGAAAAAAGTTGGTAGTTCCGTGTTCTGTATTTTTGGGCAAAAAGTTAGCTAGCTAGCATTGCGTTCAATCAAGCAAGAACAGGTAGGTAGCCTGCTCAGCTAGCTAACTGTTAGCTAGCTAACAGTTCTAACTGTTAGCTAGCTAAGTAAATTAGCGTTCGCTCTCCTTTGTGCAGGAGTAACGTTAGCTAGCTATAATATAAATATGCGCAGCCATGGCTTCAATACCTCAATGTCTAAGTATTGAGGTGTACACAAATAAAGGATGTCTAGCTAGTAACTCCGCTAGCCTAGTAGTAGTAGTAGTAGTAGTAGTAGTAGTAGTAGTAGTAGTAGTAGTAGTAGTAAGTTCGCTAGCCAGTTAATAAATCAGTTATAAAGCAGGTTGCATTAGCTAGCTAGTTTGCCAGTTGAACCAAGTAGTACATCAGTGTTAGTTTGTCAATAACAAATCATCTTTACATTGAATGCTGCACAGACACAATTGTCTGTTGATAGACATTTTACAATGTTAGCGACCATTCGTTTTTTTCAGCTCAGGACAGGATGCCCCAGGAGGAGATGAAGAAGCCTCTTATACTTGGTGGTGCCAGCCCCAGACACCTCAAAACCTCAATTTCTGATCCAAGTACCCCCTTGGTTGGCATCATGGGCACAGGTGACTTCTCCCGCTCCTTAGCCACCAGGCTGGTAGCCTCTGGGTACCGGGTGGTGGTGGGCAGCCGCAACCCCAAGCGCTGTGCCTCCCTCTTTCCCGAGGAGGCTGAGGTGACCACCCAGCACCAGGCTGCCACCCAGGCCGACCTGGTGTTCGTGGCCCTCTTCCCCGAGCACTACTCCACCCTGGCTGGGCTGAGGGAGCCGCTAGTGGGGAAGACTCTGGTGGATGTTAGTAATGGTACTAAGATCAACAGGGATAAGCAGTCCTACGCGGAGCAGCTGGCCAATATCTTCCCAGAGAGCAGTGTGGTGAAGGCCTTCAATGTGATCTCGGCCTGGAGCCTGCAGACGGGGCCAAGGGACGGCAGCAGACAGGTAAAGCCTAAGTCCTCTGCACACACAGCAGTGCCAGAGAAGACAGACAGACATTACTACTCTGAATTACATTTGGACGTACTGTTTTCCAGTTTTTTGCTCCAAACCGGACAATGTCCACAGTTTATGTAATGTTACATGTTTCACACATTCTCATGTTGCAACCATATTATCACAGGTGTTGGTCATATGGTGTTATTGTAGCTAAACTATGTGATGTAGGCTATTGGTAAAGTATCGTGTCTCTTCAGTTGGGTTCTCCTTGGTGAATGTTCCCTTCCTTGACACTCTTCTGTGACACTCGCCTCTTTACTATCCAGGTGCTGATTTGCAGTGACAGTAGTAGGGCCAAGAGCGCTGTACTCCAGATCTGCCGCAGTCTTGGCTTCATCCCTGTTGACATGGGCCGCCTCTCCTCTGCCCAGGAGATAGAGAACACCCCCCTGTACCTCTTCCCCTCGTGGCGCGTCCCATGTCTCTCCACCCTCTGCCTCTTCTTCTTCTTCTATGCCTACAACTTCCTTCGTGACGTCGTCCACCCGTACGCCACGGCAGGGAAGAGCAAATTCTACAAAATTCCGGTGGAGATGGTAAATGTGACACTCCCCTCGGTGGCCTTGGTGACCCTGGCTCTGGTCTACCTGCCCGGCCTTGTGGCTGCCTTCCTGCAGCTGTCGTGGGGCACCAAGTACAGGCGTTTCCCCAACTGGTTGGATCGCTGGCTGCAGCAGCGGAAGCAGTTGGGCCTCTGTGCCTTCCTCTGCGCAGCGCTGCACGCCGTCTACAGCCTGTGTTTGCCCATGCGCAGGTCTGCTCGCTACAATCTTCTCAACACTGCCTTCAAACAGGTGAGAAAAGCATCAGTAAACTATTTCTAAATAGTTTAGCCTACATACTATTAATGAATTAGTATTGAATTATAAATGTATAGTTCTAAAGCATTTAAAAACATTACAACTCATCAGCATTTAGAACGTTTTCAATATGGTAAAACATTTGTAATGGCTTATTCATAGTGTAACCACCTGACATCACAGTAAGCAACAATGTGTGTTTACTGTGCAGGTGAAGGTAGGCCAGGAAGACTCGTGGGTAGAGGAGGAGGTGTGGAGGATGGAGCTGTATCTGTCTATAGGCATCCTGGCCCTGGGCCTGCTCTCTCTGCTGGCTATCTCCTCACTGCCCACCGTGGGCAACTCGCTCAACTGGAGGGAGTTCAGCTTCGTACAGGTCAGCACATTTGCACAGACACCTTTTCTGTGTACATGAGCAGTAGTTCAATGAAGCAGTCAAAGACTGGCAAAACAAATCAACATTGTAGCCTACTGTAGAAAGACAACCTCTGAGCTGTGTGTGTCAACTCTTCTCCTCGCATGCCACGGAATTCATAAAGGGGGAACTTTACTATTATGGTTCCATTTTCCAGGGATTTGTCCTTCTTTGGAGCGTTTAGAACTTTCCCTTCATATGTATGCTAAGCTGATCCAGTCGGCGCCAGATTAGTCACATGCTGCTAGTCCGTGTGATAAAAGGCCTGTGTTCTGCTTGGCCTGTCAGAATGGCCTGTCTGCCTACAGCCCGAAGCCGCAGTAAAACATTTGAGCATTATTCTCCATCAAGATTACAGTCCTGCAGTCCCTTAAGCTTGCAGCGAGCCAGACAGTGTAGTGTGTTCAGTCCGGCTGATTCGTAGTGCGGACGACAGACGGCCGTCGCTTTAAGTGAGTTAGGCTGGTATTAGGAACTGTTAACTCGCACTGACTCTTAACAGAGCCTTGTATAATTATTGGTAAAATTAGATACATTAAGTATTTTAAGTAATACACGTATACTGTACAAAAATATAAACGCAACAATTTAAAAGATTTTACTGAGTTAGTTCTCATAAGGAAATCAGTCAATTGAAATAAATTAATTAGGCCCTAATCTATGGATTTCACATGACTGGGCAGCAGTGCAACCATGGGTGGGCCTGGGAGGGCGTAGGACCACCCACTTAGCAGCCAGGCCCACCCACTGGGGAGCAAGGCCCAGCCAATCAGAATGAGTTTTTCTCCACTAAAGGGAAATTATTACAGGCAGATGCACCCCCCTCAGACGATCCCGCAGGTGAAGAAGCAAGATGTGGAGGTTCTGGACTGGTGTGGTTACACGTGGTCTGCGGTTGTGAGGCCGGTTGGACGTACTGCCAAATTCTTTAAAACGACATTGGAGGCAGTTTATGGTATAGAAATTAAGATTAAATTATCTGGCAACAGCTCTGGTGGACATTCCTGCAGTCAGCATGCCAATTACACGCTCCCTCAACTTGAGACATCTGTGGCATTGTGTTGTGTGATAAAACTGCTCATTTTAAAGTGGCCTTTTATTGCCCCCAGCACAAGGTGAACCTGTGTAATAATCATGCTGTTTAATCAGCTTCTTGATATGCCACACCTGCCAGGTGGATGGATTATCTTGGCAAAGGAGAAATGCTCACTAACAGGAATGTAAACAAATTTGTGCACAACATTTGAGAGAAATACACTTTTTTTGTGTATGGACATTTTCTGGGAATTTTTATTTCAGCTTAGGACCAACACTTTACATGTTGCGTTTATATTTTTGTTCCGTGTATATTTAGGGATGAGGATGAAATGGGTGAGTCACGACTGAACCTTCCCACCTGGCAAGGGTAATTATAATTCAGCTGCTCTCTGTAGTGCCCTGTACTGTGCTAATAATTAGAGGGAACACACACACACGGACACAGCCACACACACACACACACACACACGCTGACTACAGGGGCTCATTAAGGACAAATGTTGAGCTTGTAGGTCATACTGTTCCCTTGGGCCTCTTTACTACACTCGTGCTTCCATGATGAGCTAATATACTGCACATATAATATACCACTCAAATCACCACTTCCTTTCACCTCACTAAGATGTTGAGTTATTAAAAGGTTATGTAGAAGGTTCAAAGGTCAACAATCATCTCCCAGGTGTTCTGTACATCTGGGTACGCCAACTTCATTTGCATTTAGTCTTTCATAAAGGGGTTTGATTGGCTATGTATTGGGGGGGGGGGGGGGGGTTTATAATAATTTCAAGAGTTATTAAGTTGCACTGGATAAGAGCGTCTGCTAAATGACAAAAAAAAAGAAAAAAGTTTATAACCCAGAGGTGGCGCTCCTAGTGGCCGGGGACTTTAATGCAGGCAAACTTAACCAGAAGAAAATAACTCTAGACCACCTTTACTCCACACACAGAGATGCATACAAAGCTCTCCCCCGCCCTCCATTTGGCAAATCCGACCATAATTCTATCCTCCTGATTCCTGCTTACAAGCAAAAACTAAAGCAGGAAGTACCAGTGACTCGCTCAATATGGAAGTGTTCAGATTAAGCGGATGCTACGCTACAGGACTGTTTTGCTACCACAGACTGGAATATGTTCCGGGATTCATCCAATGGCATTGAGGAGTATACCGCCTCAGTCATCGGCTTCATCAATAAGTACATCGACGACATCGTCCCCACAGTGACCGTACATACATATCCCAACCAAAAGCCATGGATTACAGGCAACATCCGCATCAAGCTAAAGGTTAGAGCTGCCGCTTTCAAGGATTGTGACACTAATCCGTACGCCTATAATAAATCCCGCTATGCCCCCAGACAAACCATCAAACAAGCAAAGCATCAATACAGGAATAAGATTGAATCCTACTACACCGGCTCTGACGCTCGTCGGATGTGGCAGGGCTTGAAAACTATTACGGACTACAAAGGGAAACCCAGAAGCGAGCTGCCCAGTGACGCGAGCCTTCCAGACGAGCTAAATGCCTTTCATGCTCGCTTCGAGGCAAGCAACACTGAAGCATGCATGAGAGCACCAGCTGTTCTGGATGACTGTGTGATAACGCTCTCAGTAGCCGATGTGAGCAAGACCTTTAAACAGGTCAACATTCACAAAGCCGCGGGGCCAGATGGATTACCAGGACATGTACTCAAAGCATGCGCAGACCAACTGGCAAGTGTCTTCACTGACATTTTCAACCTCTCCCTGACTGAGTCTGTGATAACTACATGTTTCAAGCAGACCACCATAGTCCCTATGCCCAAGGAAGCAAAGGTAACCTGCCTAATTGATTACCGCCCCGTAGCACTCACGTCGGTAGCCATGAAGTGCTTTGAAAGGCTGGTCATGGCTCACATCAACAGCATCCTCCCGGATACCCTAGACCCACTCCAATTCACATACCACCCCAACAGATCCACAGATGACACAATCTCAATTGCACTGCACACTGCCCTTTCCCACCTGGACAAAAGGAACACCTATGTGAGAATGCTGTTCATTGACTACAGCTCAGCGTTCAACAGCATAGTGCCCATGGGCTCATCACTAAGCTAAGGACCCTGGGATTAAACACCTCCCTCTGCAACTGGATCCTGTACTTCCTGACCGCCCCCAGGTGGTAAGGGTAGGCAACAACATCTCTACCACGCTGATCCTCAACACTGGGGCCCCTCAGGGGTGTGTACTTAGCCCCATCCTGTACACCCTGTTTACCCACGACTGCGTGGCCAAACACGACTCCAACACCATCATTAAGTTTGCTGACAAAACGGTGGTAGGCCTGATCACCGACAACGATGAGACAGCCTATAGGGAGGTCAGAGAACTGTCAGTGTGGTGCCAGGACAATAACCTCTTCTTCAATGTGAGCAAGACAAAGGAGCTGATCGTGGACTACAGGAAAAGGCGTGCCAAACAGGCCCCATTAACATCAACGGGGCTGTATGGAGCGGGTTGAGAGTTTCAAGTTCCTTGGTGTCCACATCATCAACGATCTATCATGGACCAAACATACCAAGACAGTCGTGAAGAGGGCACGACAACCTTCTCCCCCTCAGGAGACTGAAAAGATTTGGCATGGGTCCCCAGATCCTCAAAAGGTTCTACAGCTGCACCATCGAGAGCATCCTGACAGGTTGCATTACTGCCTGGTATGGCAGCTGCTGGGGATTTGAATGTAAGGTGCTACAGAGTGTAGTGCGTACGGCCCAGTATATCACTGGGGCCAAGCTTCCTGCCATCCAGGACCTATATAATAAGCGGTATCAGAGGAAAGCCCATAAAATCATCAGACTCCAGTCACCCAAGTCATAGACTGTTTTCTCTGCTACCGCACAGCAAGCGATACCAGAGCGTCAGGTCTAAGACCAAAAGGCTCCTTAACAGCTTCTACCCCCAAGCCATAAGACTGCTGAACAATTAATCAAATGGCCACCAGACTATTACATTGACCCCCCCCTTCATTTGTTTTGTACACTGCTGCTACTCGCTGTTTATTATCTATGCATAGTCACTTCACCCCTACCTACATGTACAAATTAATCTGTACCCCCGCACACTGACTCGATAATCTGTACCCCTGTATATAGCCTCGTTATTGTGTTACTTTTTATTATTTTCTACTTTAGTTTATTTGTTAAATATTTTCTTACCTCTATTTCTTGAACTGCACTTTTGGTTAAGGGTTTGTAAGTAAGCATTTCATGGTAAGGTCTACAGTTGTTGTATTCGGCGCATGTGACAAAGTTTGATTTGAAATTGGCCATCACCATCAGATCTCACGACCTGACATTGTATTGAATAAAAAAGCTGGATTTCAAACCAAATTAACTTGTAGTGAGTACATCTGAAGCCGGCTATCACCCAGATTCAGTTCAACTCAAGAAAGTTATTAATTATCATGGTCCTCTCTCTTTCTCCCCTCCAGTCCAGACTGGGCTACATGGCCCTGTTGATGGCCACCCTCCACACGCTGACCTACGGCTGGGACCGGGGCTTGGACCCGGAGCAGTATCGCTTCTACCTCCCTCCCACCTTCTTGCTGGTGCTGGCCCTGCCGCTGGCTGTGCTGCTGGGGAGGCTGGCTCTGTTCCTGCCGTGCGTGGCTCTCCGGCTGAGTCGTATCAGGAGAGGTTGGGAGAAAAGCCGAGCCATACGGTTCACACTGCCTGAGGACGAGCGTAACGGGCTTTCACAGGAGGACATCAGTAATGTTTGAGAGAGATGCTTGGTTTAGTCTTACATGCAGGATTGAATGAAGGAAGCATGGAAAACACACACACACACACACGCAGGCAAGTGGAGATGGGAGAGAAGTACTGACAGTGTCATATAAAGGGATGTAATGTCACCAACAGTAACCTTATGCATCAAAAGTAATTTAGGGATTTCATTGGCCTTTGTTATACTAGTGAACGTGCTTCTTTTTTGGTAGACATGTCATCTATAGCACTACCATTTAACTTGGTATATTTATCAAGAGAAATTAACTATGTTTCTATTGCTCACTAAGACTCCGGCACATGTACAGTGATGCATTTTGGAGATTACTATTATAGTGCTACTTTTAATTTGCTGCCACTACTCTCTTTAACTAAACTGGAAACCAGACATTGTCATTGTCTTTCTACTGGTTTCTTAGCCAGTCAGATACTGGGCATCCAATGCTATCAGGTAAAAAAACAACAACCTTGTACTGTCTCAGGCTTTCACTTCAACGTGAGGGAAGCCTGGGCATCCGACACTGTAGTTGTAGTGCTGTTAGATGCCTCTGTTCTGTCTGTCTGCCCTGCTCGCGGCTGAATCTGGCTCAGCTGTCTGATTTGCCTGCCCTGATGCTATGGTCAGTCAGAGCTAAAATGTTGCACCTCACAGCAATGTCATCGGTTGTGGTGTCATGCCTGGTTCTGCTGTGTAATCACTTCTTACTGCTGCATCGGCGATGTGTTAAAAAAATAGACCTATATCATTTTTGCCTTAGGCTATTGTTGCATTGTTTTGATGCGTCAATGAATGCACTATAATGTTTATGCTTTACCTTGTCAGAGTCTTTCAAAGATCAAATGTGTACCAAAGATTGTGAAAATATATTGTCGAAGATTGTAAAAATGTACTATCGAGTCCCAAATTGCTGCTGGCACCAAACCCAATCAAGGATGGCTCATGTTTTGTTTTTGTGTTGAAGTTACACTGTTATAGGTATAATTAAATATGATGACATTGTATAAAATGTACTAATTTTATTGAACAATCAAACTAACCTGCTGTCATGGTGACTCTATGGTACATGTGAAATTGTAAGAGCTATTTTATATTCTGACTGTTACATTTCTTCTTCTGTTAAATGCAATAAGTTCCATAGGTTATCCACAAAATTAAATCAAAGACATGTATATTCTGATAGTGCTTATTGGCAGAATAAACACACTATTTTCCACAATTTACCCATTCTTTGTTATGCAGAAGTTCATGAATGTATTTAATTGCCACTCACTATCCTTACTGACCTGGAGATTGACTGTGGACACATGCTGTCCTCTTGTGGTAGCTATAGGCTATTGCATTTGTCACCTCCCTATTTCTTCCGCATTTCCAATGGAATTTGAGATGCCACCACCTACTCAAAGGTGAAAGATAAGACGAATCGCGGAAGTGAGCATTTTCACATGCAAGGAGTAGCTGGGTCTTTTTCTGGGGAACAACATGTCTATGGTAAGCAGAAATGTAGTTATTTTTTATTTTATTTGGGCAGTATCTAACCCAAAGTCATCTGTCAAAATGTTACTGATACCTTCCAGGTGTTAATACTTGAATCTACTGTGCATTTCTTTAAAAAACATTTTTTGTTGCAGTTTATCTGTTATGAAGCTACTGCATTTAGCTTAGTGTAGGTATTAATTTTCACTGTGTGGCACATAGGCTTGACTTTGTCATAGTGAGATTTTTTTTTGTGTTAAGGTACTCATCCTATTTTCAGTCGGATACAAATATTGTTAACACATGGCACAATGTGATGTGCAAGTATTTTCTTTGACATAAGCTAAGTTATTATATACATATTGTCTGTATATATGGATTTTTGTATATATTTTTTTACCTTCTGGGTACCAGAAGTCCTCACAAGGATTGTAAAACAAGGACAATTTTAACAAGTGGGAACATTTTGTCGGTCCCCACAACAACAAAAAATGCTATGTTAGGTTTAGGGTTTGGGGTTAGGGTTATGGTTAGGTTTAGGGAAAATAGGATTTTGGATGGGAATCAATTCTTTGGTCCCCACAAAGATAGCAATACAAAACAATGTATTTTTTGTATTTTTTTCTAAAGGCTGAATTTGAAAAGGCTGCCGATGAGGTGAGGAGGCTGACGGTACAACCTAGCTACGCTGAACTAGCAGTAGTATATGGTTTGTACAAGCAGGCGACACTTGGCAACGTCAACACAAGTGAGTCATTCTGTTCAACCTGTTCTACAGGCTGCACCTCAAAGCCAAATCCCTGATTATTGCCTAATCTTTCTGGTACCACTTTAAGCATCAAGATATAATTACATAAAGTGCATTCGGAAAGTATTCAGACCCCTTGACTTTTTCCACATTTTGTTACGTTAGCCTTGTCCTAAAATGGATTAAATAAAACATTTTCCGTATTCATCAACCTGGCTAAGGCTTTCGACTCTGACTTAGAATATGTGGACAACTACAAATACCTAGGTGTCTGGTTAGACTGTAAACTCTCCTTCCAGACTCACATTAAACATCTCCAATCCAAAATTAAATCTAGAATCGGCTTCCTATTTCGCAACAAAGCATCCTCCACTCGTGCTGCCAAACATACCCTCGTAAAACTGACCATCCTACCGATCCTCGACTTTGGCGATGTCATTTACAAAATAGCCTCCAACACTCTACTCAACAAATTGGATGCAGTCTATCACAGTGCCATCCGTTTTGTCACCAAAGCCTCATATACTTCCCACCACTGCGACCTGTATGCTCTTGTTGGCTGGCCCTCGCTTCATACTCGTCGCCAAACCCACCGGCTCCAGGTCATCTACAAGTCTCTGCTAGGTAAAGCCCCGCCTTATCTCAGCTCACTTGTCATCATAGCAGCACCCACCTGTAGCATGCGCTCCAATAGGTATATCTCACTGGTCACCCCCAAAGCCAATTCTTCCTTTGGCCGCCTCTCCTTCCAGTTCTCTTCTGCCAATGACTGGAACAAACTGCAAAAATCTCTGAAGCTGGAGACTCTTACCTCCCTCACTAGCTTTAAGCACCAGCTGTCAGAGCAGCTCACAGATCACTGCACCTGTACATAGCACATCTGTAAATAGCCCATCCAATCTACCTCATCCCCATACTGTATCTATGTATTTATCTTGCTCCTTTGCACCCCAGTATCTCAACTTGCACATTCATCTTTGCACATCCTACCACTCCTGTGTTTAATTGCTATATTGTAATTACTTTGCCACCATGGCCTATTTATTGCCTTACCTCTCTTATCCTACCTCATTTGTACATGCTGTATATAGATTTTTCTACTGTATTATTGATTGTATGTTTGTTTATTCCATGTGTTACTCTGTGTTGTTGTATGTGTCGAACTGCTTTGCTTTATCTTGGCCAGGTCGCAGTTGCAAATGAGAACTTGTTCTCAACTAGCCTACCTGGTTAAATAAAGGTGAAATATATATATATTTTTTAATCAATCTAGACACACTACCCCATAATGACAAAGCAAAAACAGGTTTTTAGAAATTGTTGCAAATGTATATATATAAAAAAAAAGTTATTTACATAAGTATTCAGACCCTTTCATCCTCTGTGGGGACAAACCCGACTCAATCGTTCCGCCCTCATCTTCCAGACTTGTCTCCGTGCTGTTTGTTGCTACTTCGCTATCTGCCAAAATGTTTGGTTTTTACTTTTAATACATTTACCAATTTTTCATTTTTTTCCTCGCTCATCAGCAGTCTCACAACTCAATCGCTGGTTGAAAACTGTTTTCTGCCCCTCCCAAAAGATAGAATTTGTAGATAACTGTCCCTCTTTCTGGGACTCACCCACAAACAGGTCCAAGCCTGGCCTGCTGAGGAGTGACGGACTCCATCCTAGCTGGAGGGGTGCTCTCATCTTATCCCTCAACTTAGACAGGGCTCTAACTCCTCTAGCTCCACAATGAGTTGGGTGCAGGCAGCCAGCTTAGTGGAGTCGGCCTCTAGCACAGTCAGTGTAGTCAGCTCAGCTATCCCCATTAAGACCGTGCCTGTGCCTCGACCTAGGTTGAGCAAAACAAAACATGGCGGTGTTCACCTTAGCAATCTCACTGGAATAAAGACCTCCTCCATTCCTGTCATTATCGAAAGAGATTGTGAGATCTCACATCTCAAAATAGGGCAACTTAATGTTAGATACCTCACTTCCAAGGCAGTCAGTCAATGAACTAATCACTTGTCATAATCTTGATGTCCATGGCCTGACTAAAACATGGCTCAAGCCTAATGAGTTTACTGTTTTAAATGAGGCCTCTCCTCCTGGTTACACAAGTGACTATATCCCCTGCTCATCCCTCAAAGGTGGAGGTGTTGCTAACATTTATGAGAGCAAATTTCAATTCACAACAACAACAAAAATGACGGCGTTTTCATCTTTTGAGCTTCGAGTCATGAAATCTATGCAGCCTACTCAATCACTTTTTATAGCTACTGTTTACAGGCCTCCTGGGCCGTATACAGCATTCCTCACTGAGGTCCCTGAATTCCTATCGGACCTTGTAGTCATGGCAGACAATATTCAAATTTTTGGTGACTTTAATATTTACGCGGAAAAGTCCACAGACCCAGTCCAAAAGGCTTTTGAAGCCATCATCGACTCAGTGGATTTTGTCCAACATGTCTCCGGACCTACTCATTGCCACAGAAATACCCTGGATCTAGTTTTGTCCCGTGGGTAAATATTGTTGATCTAAATGTTTTTCCTCATAATCCTGGACTATCGGACCACCATTTTATTACGTTTGCAATCGCAACAAATAATCTGCTCAGACCCCAACCAAGGATCATCAAAAGCTGTGATATAAATTCTCGGACAACGCGAAGATTCCTAGATGCCCTTCGATTCCCTCCACCTACCCAAGGTTTACAAAAATCGGTTAACCACCTAACTGAAGATCTTAATTTAACCTTGCTTAATACCCTAGATGCAGTCGCACCCCTAACAACAAAAAACATTTGTCACAAGAAATTTGCTCCCTTGTATACAGAAAATACCCGAGCCCTGAAGCAAGCTTCCAGAAAGTTGAAATGGAAATGGCGCTCCACCAAACTGGAAGGCTTCCAACTAGCTTGGAAAGACCGTACCGTGCAATATCAAAGAGCCCTCACTGCTACTCGATCATGCTATGTTTCCAACCTAATTGAGGAGAATAAGAACAATCCCCCCCAAAAATGTGATACTGTTGCAAAGCTAACTAAAAAGCAACATTCAACAAGAGAGGATAGCTTTCACTTCAGCAGTGATAAATTCATGAACTTCTTCGATGAAAAGATCATGATCATTAGAAAGCAAATTACGGACTCCACTTTGAATCTGCGTATTTCTCCAAAGCTCAGTTGTCCTGAGTTTGCACAGAACTGCCAGGACCTAGGATCAATGGAGACAATAGTCATGGCCTCTAAACCTTCCAGCTGCTTACTGGACCCTATTCCAACTAAACACTGAAAGAGCTACTTCCTGTGCTTGGCCCTCCTATGTTGAACATAATAAATGGCTCCCTATCAACTGGATGTGTACCAAACTCACTAAAAGTGATGGAAATAAAGCTTTTCTTGAAAAAGCCAAACCGTGACCCAGAATATGTAAATAACGATCTGCCTATATCGAATCTCCCATTCCTCCAAAAAAATGTTTGGGAAAAAGCTGTTGCACAGCAACTCACTGCCTTCCTGAAGAAAAATGATGTATACGAATTGCTTCAGTCTGGTTTTAGACCCCATCATAGCACTGAGACTGCACTCGTGAAGGTGGTCAATTTCCTTTTTTAATAGTGTTAGACCAAAGCTCTGCATCTGTCCCCATGCTCATAGACTTTAGTGCTGCTTTTGACACCATTGATCACCAGATTCTTTTGGAGAGATTAGAAACCCTAATTGGTCTACACGGACAAGTTCTTGCCTGGTTTGGATCTTATCTGTCGGATAGATATCAGTTTGTCTCTGTGGATGGTTTGTCCTCTGACAAATCAATTGTAAGTTTCAGGGTTCCTCAAGGTAAAATTTTAGGATCACTATTGTTTTCACTATATATTTTACCTCTTGGTTGTGTCTTTCAGAAACACAATGTCAACTTTCACTGCTATGTGGACGACACACAGCTGTCCATTTTGATGAAACATGGTGAATTCCCAAAATTGCCTACCCTGGAAGCCTGTTTTAGACATAAGGAAGTGGAGGGTGGGATATTTTGTACTTTTAATTCAGACAAAACAGATGCTAGTTCTAGGTCCCAAGAAATAGATCTGCTGTTGGATCTGACAATTATTCTTGAAGGTTGTAAAGTCGTCACAAATAAAACTGTGAAGGACCTCGGCATTACTCTGGATCTCTCTTTTGACGAACATATCAATAATATTTCAAGGACAGCTTTTTTCTATCTCCGTAACATTGCAAAAATCTAACTTTTTGTCCAAAACTGATGCAGAAAAGCTAATCCATGCTTTTGTCACTTCTAGATTATTCTACTGCAATACTCTACTCTCCGGCTACCTGGATAAAGCACTAAATAAACTTCAGTTAGTTCTAAACACGGCTGCTAGAATCCTGATTGGAAACAAAAAATGCGATCATATTACTCCAGTGTTAGCCTCTCTACATTGGCTTCCTGTTAAGGCTAGGTTTGATTTCAAGGTTTTACTGCTAATCTACAAAGCATTTCATGGGCTTGCTCCTACCTATCTCTCCGATTTGGTCTTGCCATACATACGTACGCTACAGTCACAAGACACTGGCCTCCTTATTGTCCCTAGAATTTCTAAGCAAACAGCTGGAGGCAGGGCTTTCTCCTATAGAGCACCATTTTTATGGATTGATCTGCTTATTCATGTGAGAGACGCATTCTCGACCTTGAAGTCCTTACTGAAGACTCATCTCTTCAGTAGGTCCTATGATTGAGTTTAGTCTGGCCCAGGGGTGTGAAGGTGAACGGCAAGGCACTGGATCGACGAACTGCCCTTGCTGTTTCTGACTGGCCGGCTCCCCCTTCTCCACTGCGATTCTCTGCCTCTGACCCTATTGCTATTCCATGCTGTCCCTAGGAGGGGTGCGTCACTTGAGTGGGTTGAGTCACAGACGTGATCTTCCGGTCCGGTTTTGCGCCCCCCTCGGGCTCGTGCGGTGGAGGAGATCTTCGTGGGCTATACTCAGCCTTGTCTCAGGGTAGTAAGTTGGTGGTCTGTTGATATTCCTCTAGTGGTGTGGGGGCTGTGCTTTCTCAAAGGGAGTGGGGTTATATCCTGCCTGGTTGACCCGGTCCGGGGATATCGTTGGACGGGGCCACAGTGTTCCCCGACCCACCCCTGTCTCAGTCTCCATTATCTATGCTGCAATAGTCTATGTGCCGGTGGGCTAGGATCAGTCTGTTATATCTGGTGTAATTCTCCTGTTTTATCTGGTGTCCTGTGTGACTTTTAAGTATGCTCTCTCTAATTCTCTCTCTCGCCCTCTCTCCCCTCCTGGAGGACCTGAGCCCTAGGATCTTACCTCAGGACAACCTGTCCTGATGACTCCTGGCTGTCCCCAGTTCACCTGGTCATTCTGCGGCTCAAGTTTCAACTGTTCTGCTTGTGGCTATGGAACTCTGACCTGTTCACCGGACGTGCTACCTTGTCCCGTAACTGCTGTTTTCGACTCTCTCTCTACCGCATCTGCTGTCTCGACCTCTGAGTGCTTGACAATGAAAAGCCAACTGACATTTACTCCTGAGGTACTGACCTACAACTAATGTGATTATTATTTGACCTTGCTGGTCATCTATGAACATCTTGAAGAACAATCTGGCCTTAAATGGCCGTGTACACTTATAATCTCCACCCGGCACAGCCAGAAGAGGACTGCCCCGGAGAAGGGCCTTGGTAAGGGAGGTGACCAAGAACTCGATGGTCACTCTGAATGAGCTCCAGAGTTCCTCTCTGGAGATTGGCGAACCTTCCAGAAGGACAACCATCTCTGCAGCACTCCACCAATCAGGTCTTTATGGTAGAGTGGCCAGATGGAAGCCACTTCTCAGTAAAAGGCACATGACAGCCCGCTTGGAGTTTACCAAAAAGCACCTAAAGGACTCAGACCATGAGAAACAAGATTCTCTGTTATGATGAAACCAAGATTGAACTCCTTGGCCTGAATGCCAAGCGTCACATCTGGAGGAAACCTGACAGCATTTCTACGGTGAAGTATGGTGGTGGCAGCATCATACTGTGGGGATGTTTTTCAGCGTTAAGGACTGGGAGACTAGTCACGATCGAGGGAAAGATAAACGGAGCAAAGTACAGAGAGATCCTTTCTCCCGAGTGCTCAGGACCTCAGACTGGGGCGAAGGTTCACCTTCCAACAGAACAAAGACTCTAAGCACACAGCCAAGACATCGCAGGAGTGGCTTCGGAAAGTCTCTGAATGTCCTTGAGTGGCCCATCCAAGCCCCGACTTGAACCTAACATCTCTGGAGAGACCTGAAAATAGCTGTGCAGCAACACTCCCCATCCAATCTGACAGAGCTTGAGAGGATCTGCAGAGAAGAATGGCAGAAACTCCCTAAATACAGGTGTGCCATCTTGTAGCGTCATACCCAAGAAGACTTGAAGCTGTAATCACTGCCAAAGATGCTTCAACAAAGTACTGAGTAAAGGGTCTGAATACTTATGTAAATGTAATATTTCTGTTTTTTTTATATACATTTGAAAGAATTTCTAAAGCTGATTTTGCTTCGTCATTCGTGCTGTGTGTAGATTGTTGAGGAAAAGCAACAATTGAATCCATTTAAGAATACGTCTGTAATGTAACAAAATGTCAAGGGTTCTGAATACTTTCTGAATACACTGTACTTACAACTTGTGGCCAGGAGTTTTGGGGCACTTTGAGGCACTATGCTTTTACCGATATTTCCAGCATTGTCCACTAGTGCTGCTGCAGATAGGAAATCTTCTCCAATTGACACAAGCTTTCTCCACTTAATCAATCTATGTCTGTTTGGCGCGGGGATCGCTTAAGCCAAGGGAGGTGTAGCTCTGTGAATCTTAATCGCACAAAGCCTATTATTTGGCAGGGAATACTATTTGTACTCCTCACTTTTCTCAAACTTATCCTCTCCAACGGACTTGAAGTTGTAGCTAAATTGTTTTAATTAAGGGCAGTTAAATGGGAGAGTCATTGAAACCAACCATGAAAGTATAATGAAGTGTATTCGGGGAGAAGCCCCGACAAGGACTCGAACCCGGATCCAGAGACTGTCAAGCCAACACCTTAACTGTACGCTCTTGGCGTAACGGTTCATGTGTTGGCTTGACATTCACAGGTTCAAGTCTCGGTTGGGGCTACCCCCGAAGTTTGCTACAACGTATAGCACTTTTATGGTTGGTTTCATTGACTCTCCCTTAAACTGCCCCTAATTGACAACTTTGGAGTCCGTTGGGGACGATCAGTTTGAGCAAAGTGAGGTTTAGAGTCACTGATCTACAAACAGTATTCCCTGCCAAATAATAGATTTTGTGCGATTTAAGATCAGCAGAGCTACGCATCCCCTGGCTTAGGCAATGCCCCTGCCAAACACACACATGTGGAGACAGCTTGTGTCAATTACAGAATATTTCCTAGGATTTCCTACCTGCAGCAGAGCTAGTGGATGATGCAGTAAATACCAATAAAAGTAGTGCCTCAGTGCCCCAAAACCTCTGACTCTACTTATAAGCAGGTATCAGCCTTTTAAAGTGTCTTATTACAAGGCTTATAATTATGTCTCGATGTACATTTCTCAAGAGTTATGAAATGTATTGACATATCAATTGTTTAGCTGCCTTTTTGTCTGTGAGTAAACAGGTTTAAAAACATTCAGGGATTGACATGAAGGGTTGCCCTATTTCCTGCGGCAAGTGACCTGAACAGTTGCACCAGTTGAGCATGCTGAGGTTGCCCCATTGGGCAGGTTATTTAAGACTTGAAAACAACCAAATTGCAAAGAATTCCTGTAAGCCTGAAACTGATCTTTGTGAAAGACAGACAATGTATGGCAGTCGGGCAAGTTGAGCCTGCTCTGAGAATGTATTTACTATATGGCACTTCTGCATGTAAATATACTGAAAAAAAAATGCTACATATAAAGTGTTGGTCCCATGTTTCATGAGCAGAAATAAAAGATCCCGGAAAAATGCACAAAAAGCTTACTTCTCCCAAATGTTGGGCACAAATTTGTTTACATCCCTGTTAGTGAGCATTTCTCCTTTGCCCAGATAATCCATCCACCTTACAGGTGTGGCATATCAAGAAGCTGATTAAACAGCATAATCGTTACATAGGTGCACCTTGTGCTGGGAACAAAAGACCACTCTAAAATGTGCAGTTTTGTCCCTCAAGTTTTTACTGAATGTGCAATTGGCAAGATGACTGCAGGAATGTACACCAGAGATGTTGCCAGAGAATTTAATCTGCATTTCTCTATCATAAGCCGTCTCCAAGGTCATTTTAGAGAATTTGGTAGTACTTCCAACTGGCATAAAAACCGCATACCACGTGTAACCACGCCAGCCCAGGACCTCCACATCTTGCTTCTTCACAAGCAGGATGGTCTGAGATAAGCCACCAGGACAGCTGATGAAACTGGGTTTGCACAACCAAAGAATTTCTGCACAAACTGTTAGAAACCATCTCAGGGAAGCTCATCTGTGTGCCAGTCGTCCTCACCAGGGTCTTGACCCAACTGTAGTTTGACGTTGTAACCGACTTCAGTAGGCAAATGCTCACCTTTGAGGGAGACTGGAGAAGTGTGCTCTTCACGTATGAATCCCGGTTTCAACTGTACCGGGCAGATGGCAGACAGCATGTGTGGGTGAGCGATTTGCTGATGTCAACATTGTGAATAGAGTGCCCCATTGTGGCAGTGGGGTTACGGTATGGGCAGGCATAAGCTACGGACAACGAACACAATTGTATTTTATCGATGGCAATTTGAATGTAGATGTACCGTGACGATATCCTGAGCCCCATTGTCGTACCATTTGTCCGCCGTCATCGCCTCATGTTTCATCATAATAATGCACGGCCCCATGTCGCAAGGATCTGTACACAATTCCTGGAAGCTGAAAATGTCCCAGTTCTTCCATGACCTGCATACTCACCAGACACGTCACCCATTGAGCATGTTTGGGAAGCTCTGAATGGATGTGTACGACATAATACAGCAACTTCGCACAGCCATTGAAGGCAAGTCGGACAACATTCCACAATCAACTGCCTGATCAACTCTATGGCAAGATGTGTCGGGCTGCATGAGGCAAATGGTGGTCACACCAGATACTGACTGGTTTTCTGATCCACGCCCCTACTTTTTCTTTTAAGGTATATGTAACCAACAGATGCATATCTGTATTCCCAGTCATGTGAAATCCATAGATTAGGGCCTAATGAATTTATTTTCAATTTAATGATTTTCTTACATGAACTATACAGTGGGGGAAAAAAGTATTTAGTCAGCCACCAATTGTGCAAGTTCTCCCACTTAAAAAGATGAGAGAGGCCTGTAATTTTCATCATAGGTACACGTCAGCTATGACAGACAAAATGAGAAAACAAAATCCAGATAATCACATTGTAGGATTTTTAATGAATTTATTTGCAAATTATGGTGGAAAATAAGTATTTGGTCACCTACAAACAAGCAAGATTTCTGGCTCTCACAGACCTGTAACTTCTTCTTTAAGAGGCTCCTCTGTCCTCCACTCGTTACCTGTATTAATGGCACCTGTTTGAACTTGTTATCAGTATAAAAGACACCTGTCCACAACCTCAAACAGTCACACTCCAAACTCCACTATGGCCAAGACCAAAGAGCTGTCAAAGGACACCAGAAACAAAATTGTAGACCTGCACCAGGCTGGGAAGACTGAATCTGTAATAGGTAAGCAGCTTGGTTTGAAGAAATCAACTGTG
Organism: Salmo salar; assembly: GCF_965601325.2. Lineage (NCBI taxonomy): Eukaryota > Metazoa > Chordata > Actinopteri > Salmoniformes > Salmonidae > Salmo > Salmo salar. The sequence goes on from NC_138306.1 coordinate 69,684,527, forward strand.
GGAGCAATTATTAGGAAATGGAAGACATACAAGACCACTGATAATCTCCCTCGATCTGGGGCTCCACGCAAGATCTCACCCCGTGGGGTCAAAATTATCACAAGAACGGTGAGCAGAAATCCCAGAACCACACGGGGGGACCTAGTGAATGACCTGGGACCAAAGTAACAAAGCCTACCATCAGTAACACACTACGCCGCCAGGGACTCAAATCCTGCAGTGCCAGACGTGTCCCCCTGCTTAAGCCAGTACATGTCCAGGCCCGTCTGAAGTTTGCTAGAGAGCATTTGGATGATCCAGAAGAGGATTGGGAGAATGTCATATGGTCAGATGAAACCAAAATAGAACTTTTTGGTAAAAACTCAACTCGTCGTGTTTGGAGGACAAAGGATGCTGAGTTGCATCCAAAGAACACCATACCTACTGTGAAGCATGGGGGTGGAAACATCATGCTTTGTGGCTGTTTTTCTGCAAAGGGACCAGGACGACTTATCCATGTAAAGGAAAGAATAAATGGGGCCATGTATCGTGAGATTTTGAGTGAAAACCTCCTTCCATCAGCAAGGGCATTGAAGATGAAACATGGCTGGGTCTTTCAGCATGACAATGATCCCAAACACACCGCCCGGGCAACAAAGGAGTGGCTTCGTAAGAAGCATTTCAAGGTCCTGGAGTGGCCTAGCCAGTCTCCAGATCTCAACCCCATAGAAAATCTTTGGAGGGAGTTGAAAGTCAGTGTTGCCCAGCGACAGCCCCAAAACATCACTGCTCTAGAGGAGATCTGCATAGGGGAATGGGCCAAAATACCAGCAACAGTGTGTGAAAACCTTGTGAAGACTTACAGAAAACATTTGACCTGTGTCATTGCCAACAAAGGGTATATAACAAAGTATTGAGATAGACTTTTGTTATTGACCAAATACTTATTTTCCACCATAATTTGCAAATAAATTCATTAAAAATCCTACAACGTGATTTTCTGGATTTTTTTTTCTCATTTTGTCTGTCATCGTTGAAGTGTACCTATGATGAAAATTACAGGCCTCTCTCGTCTTTTTAAGTGGGAGAACTTGCACAATTGGTGGCTGACTAAATACTTTTTCCCCCCACTGTAAGTCAGTAAATTCTTAGAAATTGTTGCTTTTTACTATTCAGTGCATCTTATTTTTACATTAACAATCAAGTGATCATAATCTTCGGGTAACCAAAAAAAGACTCCCGGCTTGTCCGATGGGCAAGTGTCTTTCAGACTGCCAATACCTGCCAGTTAAAGCAATATTTTTGGTTGTAAGAGTAACTTTAAGATGTATGCGTTGTGTCCACAGAGCGTCCGGGAATATTTGACTTCCAAGGAAAATCTAAATGGGATGGTTGGAAAGCACAGGAAGGTAAGTATTTTGGACAATGTATTATTCTGCTTTTGCACTCTCTCTGTTTTCAATGTAACACAAATCTTCAATGTGTCCTGTTTCTATTTTCAATCCAATAGGAAAGTCCAAAGAAGATGCCATAAAAGAATATATTGCCTTTGTGGAAGAAATGAAAGCAAAGTACCCAATGTAGAGGTTATCTTAAAGACATTAGTGCACATTTTTCTTAGAAGAACCATTTTATAATTAAGCAATAAGGCCCACGGGGGTGTGGTATATGGCCTCCACTTTGCGTCGTGCCTAAGAACATTCTTTAGCCGTGGTATATTGGCCATATACCACAAATCCCAGAGGTCCCTTATTGCTATTATAAACTGGCTACCAATGTAATTAGAACAGTACAAATAAATGTGTTGTCATACCCGTGGTGTATAAGGTCTGATATACCATGGCTGTCAGCCAATCAGCATTCAGGACTCGAACCACCCAGTTTATAATAAGTTACAATGAACAAGACGAGGGACCAAATCTGACATTTACATGGGTAAAGTGTCAAGAGACAACCAAGATCACAGTTTTAGACCACTCACCAGCAATTTGTTGTTATCCTGTTGAAAAAGTGCAGCCCTTGATCTTAGTATTTATTTCAGAAAATGTCAAATTTTTGGAAAATACAGTACATTGGTGCTAAAGAACAGTAAATGATGTTTCTTAAAAGATCTGTCTTCAAAGTATAATAAAAAGTGAGAATTTTCAATCATGTTGATAAATTCTCTGGACAAAAGGCTGGTCATAACCAGACCTCTTTCCAGGATTTCTCTTTCACATGTTGATGATGAAGATCTGAGTCCTACTTCCGCTTTTTGAATATGTTCCTATTTCTTAGGATTTCCACTGAACCCAAATGTCTTAGATCTTCAGGCCTAGTCCACTGTCCATAGTCCTAGAAATGTTGCTTGAGCTTGAGGGAATGGCACAAAATCACAGTACAGTGCTGTTTCCCATGCCATGTCCAAGTCTTCAAGAGTGGCCAAGTGATTCTGTGGACCATTCCTCAAGTTCAAGAAAGTTTCAGAACTTAAGTTAATTTGATGTCTTGAGAGAGTCATCTATATAAGCGTTTTTAACCGGTATGTCTAGGAGATCACCAGTGATTTGGTGGGTTGAGAGGGGGGTCAAAGGTCATGCCAGGCTGGCCGGTCCGGAACAGGGAAGCAAGGAGACCTGGGTAAGGGGAGAGACGCTTTGGCTCATGGAACCATGCTGTCTGGGCTCCCCGTGTAGATGCTGCTTCAGCCTCCACCTGCGCCATCTCCTCTGTACCTCGTACTGTACCTGTGTGTGGAGGTTTGGAGGGGATGGGGATGGAGATAGTGTATCATCGAGCACTAGTTAATCAGGGCTGCTGCGTAATATTAGCAATAGCACTTATACCACTTATTTCAACTTACATAATAGTTTTGAGAAATGGGACAAAAACCTACCTCCCCATTTAGAAAACAGTAAAGAACAGCAACTCCAAAGCCCTGGAAAGGAAGAAAGGGGAATTTAGACATCAAATAGTATTCCCGCAAAGTAAAAAAAGAAAAGTCAAAGTCAAAATTACCTGTGTTGATGCAAGAGCCAGCTCAACAAAGGTCCATATTTTGTAAGTTAAACCACTGACTTTGATGGGTAAGAAGGCAAAGAGGATGTAATACAAACCAAAGAGGGTCACCAAAAGAAAAGTCGATTTGGTAAGTCTCCTGAAAATATCCAAGGAAAATATGCAATTTTACAATACACAAAAGACATGAATCAATACTGTACACATGTTTTGAGAGATTCCATTAGTTTGCCGTTGTGCTGGTCTTTCAGGATTGACAGGGCAACGCTTACAGAAAGTTAGCACAGGTACTGTAACACTCGTAAGCAATTAAGTTATTATTTTAGCCTGCAGAATAAACATCCTTGAAATCCTTTGGTATTAGTACAGTATGGTCATGTTGACAACTCACTTGTATTGGCTGAATTCATTTCCATGCATGTCTGGCATCCGCAGTTTCCCCACCAGAATTCTTATGATACTCAGAAAAAATACCAAATTAATCTGCAATGAAATGGCAACGAATGATTACCATAGGGAGTGAAACTAATATTTACATGATCAGTTACATACAATTAGTTTTTTATGTCACCTACACCGGATACAATGGGTGGAGACTAACAGTGAAAATGCTTGCTTACGAGCCTTTTCCAACAATGCAGTAAAATATATATATATATATATATAAAAAATACAAGAATGAAGCTACAGTGCATTTGGAAAGTATTCAGAACGCTTGACTTTTTCTTTTACGTTTCACGCCTTAGAAAAATTGATTAAATAGATTCCCCCCCCCCCCCCCCCCCCCTCATCAATCACCCCATAATGACAAAGCAAAAACAGGTTTTTAGAAATGTTTACAAATGTATAAAAAAAATTCACTGATCACATTTACGTAAGTATTCAGACCCTTTACTCAGTACTTTGAAGCACCTTTGGCAGTGATTACAGCCTCGAGTCTTCTAGGGTATGACGCTACAAGCTTGGCACACCTATATTTGGGGAGTTTCTCCCATTCTTCTCTGCAGATACTCCTGCGTTGTCTTGGCTGTGTGATTAAGGTTGTTGTCCTGTTGGATGGTGAACCTTCGCCAATGTCTGAAGTCCTGAGCGCTCTGGAGCAGATTTTCATCAAGGATGTCTCTGTACTTTGCTTCATTCATCATTCCCTCGATCCTGACTAGTCTTCCAGTCGCTGACGCTGAAAACATCCCCACAGCATGATGCTGCCACCACCATGCTTCACCGTAGGAATGGCACGAGGTTTCCTCCAGACGTGACACTTGGCATTCAGGCCAAAGAGTTCAATCTTGTTTCCCATGGTCTGAGAGTCTTTAGGTGCCTTTTGGCAAACTCCAAGCGGACTGTCATGTGCTTAGGAGTGGCTTCCGTCTGGCCACTCTACCATAAAGGCCTGATTGGTGGTGTGCTGCAGAGATGGTTGTCCTTCTGGAAGGTTCTCCCATCTCCACAGAGGAATTCTAGAGCTCTGTCAGAGTGACCAACGGTTTCTTGGCCATCTCCCTGAGCAAGGCCCTTTTCCCCTGATTGCTCAGTTCGACCCTGCGGCCAGCTCTAGGAAGTCTTGGTGGTTCCAAACTTCTTCCATTTCAGAATGATGGAGGCCACTGTGTTCTTGGGGACCTTCAATGCCGCAGAAACTTGTTTGTACCCTTCCCCAGATCTGTGCCTCGACACAACCCTGTCTCGGAGCTCTACGGGCAATTCCTTCGACCTCATTGTGTGTAGATTGATGAGAGAAATGTATTGAATCTATTTTAGAATAAGGCTGTAATGTGGAAAAAGTCAAGGTGTCTGAATAATTTCCGAATGCACTGTAGCAGGGAGTACCAGATCAATGTGCAGGGGTATGAGGCACAGGCAGGGTAAAGTGATTAGGCATCAGGATACGTAATAAATAAAGCACAGAGTAGCAGCATATGATGGTGTATGGTCTTTCTTGTGTACAAAACATTAAGAACTCCTGCTCTTTCCATGACAGACCGACCAGGTGAAAGCTATGATCCCTTATTCATGTCACTTGTTAAATCCACTCCAATCAGTGTAGATGAAGGGGAGGAGACAATGGATTGAGTATGTGTGCTATTCAGAGGGTGAATGGGCAAGACAAAAGATTTAGGTGCCTTTGAATGGGGAGTGGTAGTAGGTGCCAGGTGCACCGGTTTGAATGTGTCAAGAAATGCAAGCTGCAGGGTTTTTCATGCTCAACAGTTTCCTTTGTGTATCAAGAACGCTCCACCACTCAAAGGACATCCAGCTAACTTGACACAACTGTGGGAAGCATTGGAGTCAACGTGGGCCAGCATCCCTGTGGAACGCTTTTGACACCTTGTAGTCCATGCCCACTGGAAAGGAGGACCCAGAGTTACCTCTGCTTCAGAGGGTAAGTTCATTAGAGTTAGCTTCACCTCAGATTGCAGCCCAAATAAATGCTTCACAGATTTCAAGTAACACATACATCTCAACATCAACTGTTCAGAGGAGACTGCATAAATCAGGCCTTCATGGTTGAATTGCTGCAAAGAAACCATTACTAAAGGACACCAATAAGAAGACTTGTTTGGGTCAAGAAACACAAGTAATGGACATCAGACCGGTGGAAATCTGTCCGTTGGTCTGATGAGTCCAAATTTGAGGTTTTTGTTTCCAACTGCCGTGTCTTTGTGAGACTCAGAGTAGGTGAACCGATTATCTCTGCATGTGTAGTTCCCACCATGAAGCATAGAGGAGGTGGTGTGATGGTGCTTTGCTGGTGACACTGTCAGTGATTTATTTAGAATTCAAGTCACACTTAACCAGCATGGCTACCACAGCATTCTGCAGCAATACGCCTCTCATCTGGTTTGGGCTTAGTGGGACTGTCATTTGTTTTTCAACAGGACAATAAGCCAACACACCTCCAAGCTGTGTAAGGGCTATTTGACCAAGGAGAGTGATGGAGTGCTTCATCAGATGACCTGGCCTCCACAATCACCCAAACTCAACCCAATTGAGATGGTTTGGGATGAGTTGGACGACAGAGTAAAGAAAAAGCAGCTAACAAGTGCTCAGCATATGTGGGAACTCCTTTCTAGACTGTTGGAAAAGCATTCCAGGTGAAGCTGGTTGAGAGAATGCCAAGAGTGTGCAAAGCTGTCATCAAGGCAAAGGGTGGCTACTTTGAAGAATCTAAAATATATTTTGATTCGATTTTTTGGTTACTACATGTGTGTTTTCATGTGTGTTTTTGATGTCTTCACTATTATTCTACAATACAGAAAATAGTAAAAAATAAAGAAAAACTAAATGAGTAAACACAGAAAATAGTAAAAATAAAGAACAACTGAATGAGTCAGTGCAAGATAGGGTCAATGCAAATAGTTAATTAAATGGTTACCCGGACTATTTATGGCTATTTAGCCGTCTTATGGCTTGGGGTAGAAGCTGTCTCGGAGCCTGTCGGAGAGATGATGCTCCGGTACCACTTGCCGGACTGTAGTAGAGTGAACAGTGAACTTTGGTGGGTGTCTTTAACAATTTTTCGGGCCTCCCTCTGACACTGCCTGATATGGAGGTCCTGGGGCCGGTGTTGTGCCAAAAATCTCCCCCCTGACAGAACCCCCCCCTTATATTTTCCTTAATTTTGTGGTTAGAGACTAATACTTTCTGTAGCACACATAAGAGTCAAATACTTTCTATAGAACAAACTTCACGTCAGGATAGGCAACCAAAATGAATAATGAATGTATGTGTGTTATATTAAACATAGATGAGGGAATAAAATGTTGGCAAGCAATAAACATTTCAGAACAGCTATGACTGAATTATTATCCTTACACTTTCAAAAACACTCGTCGAATAAGACATGGGAGAGATGACGAATTTTGGCGAAGAGATGTATTTATAGACTCATACAAATCAGTAGCGGATTTAGGTACGGACGACATGAGCAGACGCCCAGGGTGGCATCTTGCCGTGGGCTGCACAGGGCGCCCCCGGGTGCGGGCACTGGAGGGGGGTTCGCCCAGGGCGCCATACAAGCTACAACCGCCTCATACACTTGAATCAAATAGCCAAACCGAAAACTGCAGACAAAAATGCTTTCTGCTACTAAGATCAGTGAAATGTAGTCTAAACTCACAACGGAGTGCAGAGCAGAACAGCAATGAAGAACGCGAAGGTGGGGAGAATTCTGGAAGGGGGGAGATTTTCTGTGTCGGTGGCAGTGGCGCAAGAAAACGTTCATGGTTACAAAAGTATCCATTCGTCAGAAGACAAGGGTTTAGCTGTCCTAAAGCTAAGTACATTTCCAAGAAGAAATCCTAAAACATTATTTTGAAGAATATCATTTCTTCTTAACTTTTTTACAAGAAGAAATCCTAAAACATTATTTTCAAGACCAAGAATCCCATTTCTTCTAAACTTTTTTATTAGGAAGAAACATAGGGAAAACATTTACATTTCCAATAACTTTGAGCAATAGCAACTTTGCTTAACTTTCTTCATAAGTCTATAGTTAAGGAAAAAATGGCAGTTAAGAAGAAATCTCTTCTTAAGGTTTTGTGAATCCGGCCCATGGATGGCAGGGAGCTCGGTCCCAGTATAATAGTAAGCCTTCCGCGCCACCCGCTGTAGCGCTTTGCGGTCTGGGTCGTTGCATTTTCCATACCAAGCGGTCATGCACCCAGTCAAAATGCTCTCTGGTGCAGCTGTAGAACTTTTTGACGATCCGAGGGCCCATGCCAAATCTTTTCGGCCCAAGGGGTAAGAGACATTGTTGTGCTCTCTTCACGACTGTGTGGATGTGTGTTTACACCATGTTAAATTCTTAATGATGTGGACGCCAAGGAACTTGAAACACTCAACCTGCTCCACTACAGCTCCGTCATTGTGGATTGGGATATGCTCTCCCCTCTCTCCTGCAGTCCACGCTCAGCTCCTTGGTCTTACTGACATTGAGGGAGAGGCTGTTGTCCTGGCACCACACTGCCAAGTCTCTTACCTCCTCCTTGTATGCTGTCTCATCACCATCGGTGATCAGGCCTACCACCGTTGTCGTCAGCAAACTGGAGTTGTGGGTGAACTAAGCACACACCCCTGTAGGGCCCCCGTGTTGAGGGTCAGCATGGCGGAGGTGTTGCTGCCTACCCTCACCATCTGGGGCCGGCCTGTCAGGAAGTCCAGGATCCAGGTTCAGTCCAATGGTCCCGAGTTTGGAGGGGAATATGGTGTTGAACGCCGAGCTGTAGTTTATGAACAGCAATCTCACATAGTTATTTCCTCTCTTGTCCAGGTGGGAAAGGGCAGTGTGAAATGCAATTGAGAGCATAATCTGTGGATCTGTTGGGGAAGTATGCTAATTGGAGTGGTTCCAGGTTGTTTGGGATGATGGTGTTGATGTGTGACATGACCAGCCTTCCAACACACTTCATAATTACAGATGTGATGTGCTACAAGGTGATAGTCATTTAGGCAGTTTACCTTGGAGTTCCTGGGAACAGGTACAATGGTGGTCAGCTTGAAACATGTTAGGATTATAATCTGGGACAAGGAGAGGATGAAAATGTCTGTGAAGACACTTGCCAGCTGGTCTGTGCATGCTCTAAGAATGCGCCCTGGTATTCCGTCTTGAACAATCTTGAACAATGCATTGGCCTAATCATTAGTTATCAACAGCGATTGATGCACTTACGATTATGAAGAGCAGGACTGGTAATCTGAGAATCCACCAAACCCAGTCATGTACCCTTGTCTCCCAGCAGCTTGAGGAGAAAGGGAAACATATTCATGTATGTGAACTATGATGATGCAATTGTCATCTGTTTAAAATAGTCTATGACATCCCATTAATCTGTATCTTACCCTTCATCCTCATAGAAGTATTTTGCCAAGCCCCAGGATACAATGACAATCATTGGCAAACCTATGAAGAAAAACAAAAATGGTTTAGTTAAATCCAATCCCTCTCATTTCAGTTAATAGTTCACTATCAAGTCTGTCTCTTAACAGATCGGAATGACTTGACATTGCTAGATGACAATGACATGGTATCAGTAGTTTTGTTGTAATGAAGAGTGGACAGGGGTCCGTACCCCAGCCCAGGATGATGTACCACCAAAGGTGTTTCTTCTTGGAGAAGAAGGAGAGGCTGACCAGGGTGTGGAGGTAGTGTCCCTCCACCAGCAGCCAGCTGTAGTTAGCCATGATGCAGTAGTTGGAGAACATCACCACAAACTTACACACCACCTACAGGATATGATGAGAAAAGATATGTACACTACATGACCAAAAATATGTGGATACCTGCTAGTCAAACATCTTATTCCAAAATCATGGGCATTAATATGGAGTTGCACCCCCCCATTAGTGAGGTCGGGCACTGATGTTGGGCGATTAGGCCAGGCTCGCAGTCAGTGTTCCAATTTATCCCAAAGGTGTTCAATGGGGTTGAGGTCAGAGATCTATGCAGGGCAGTCAAGTTCTTCCACACCGATCTCGACAAACCATTTCTGTATGGTCCTCGCTTGTGCATGGGGGCATTGTCATGCTGAAACAGGAAAGGGCCTTCCCCAAACTGTTGCCACAAAGTTGGAAGTACAGAATCGTCTATAATGTCATTGTATGCTGTAGCGTTAAGATTCCGTTCACTGGAACTAAGGGGCCATGAAAAACAGCCCCAGACCATTATTCCTCCTCTATCAAACTTTACAGTTTGCACTATGCATTGGGGCATGTAGCGTTCTCCTGGCATCCGCCAAACCCAGATTCATCTGTCGGACTGCCAGATGGTGAAGCGTGATTCAGCACTCCAGAGAACACGTTTCCATTGCTCCAGAGTCTAATGGCGGGGGTCTTTACACCACTCCAGTCGACGCTTGGCATTGCGCATGTCAATAGCCGAGCAGTCGCCTGCTCTGCCATTGAAACCCATTTCATGAAGCTCCCGACGAACAGTTGTTGTGCTGACGCTGCTTCCAGAGGCAGTTTGGAACTCAGTAGTGATTGTTGCAACCGAGGACAGACAATTTCTACAGTTGACCGGGGCAGCTCTAGCAGGGCAGAAATTTGACGAACTGACTTCTTGGAAAGGTGGCATCCTATGACAGTGCCACGTTGAAAGTCACAGACCTCTTCAGTAAGGCTATTCTACTGCCAATGTTTCTCTATGGAGATTCCATGGCTGTGTGCTCGATTTTATACACCTGTAAGCAACGGGTGTGGCTGAAATAGCCGAATCCACTCATTTGAAGGGTTGTCCACATACTTTTGTGTGTATATAGGATGGGTATTTTAGTATGTCCATATCATGTTGAAAGATGAACAACCTTTATCAAAACAAATATACTCCTCAAAAAAATAAAGGGAACACTTAAACAACACATCCTAGATCTGAATGAAAGAAATAATCTTATTAAATACTATTTTCTTTACATAGTTGAATGTGCTTACAACAAAATCACACAAAAATAATCAATGGAAATCCAATTTATCAACCCATGGAGGTCTGGATTTGGAGTCACACTCAAAATGAAAGTGGAAAACCACACTACAGGCTGATCCAACTTTGATGTAATGTCCTTTAAACAAGTCAAAATGAGGCTCAGTAGTGTGTGTGGCCTCCACGTGCCTGTATGACCTCCCTACAACGCCTGGGCATGCTCCTGGAGAGGTGGCGGATGGTCTCCTGAGGGATCTCCTCCCAGACCTGGACTAAAGCATCCGCCAACTCCTGGACAGTCTGTGGTGCAACGTGGCGTTGGTGAATGGAGCGAGACATGATGTCCCAGATGTGCTGAATTGGATTCAGGTCTGGGGAATGGGCGGTCCATAGCATCAATGCCTTCCTCTTGCAGGAACTGCTGACACACTCCAGCCACATGAGGTCTAGCATTGTCTTGCATTAGGAGGAACCCAGGGCCAACCGCACCAGCATATGGTCTCACAAGGGGTCTGAGGATCTCATCTCGGTACCTAATGGCAGTCAGGCTACCTCTGGCGAGCACATGGAGGGCTGTGCGGCCCCCCAAAGAAATGCCACCCTACACCATGACTGACCCACCACCAAACCGGTCATGCTGGAGGATGTTGCAGGCAGCAGAACGTTCTCCACGGCGTCTCCAGACTCTGTCACGTCTGTCACGTGCTCAGTGTGAACCTGCTTTCATCTGTGAAGAGCACAGGGCGCCAGTGGCGAATTTGCCAATGTTGGTGTTCTCTGGCAAATGCCAAACGTCCTGCACGGTGTTGGGCTGTAAGCACAACCCCCAGCTGTGGACGTCGGGCCCTAATACCACCCTCATGGAGTCTGTTTCTGACCGTTTGAGCAGACACATGCACATTTGTGGCCTGCTGGAGGTCATTTTGCAGGGCTCTGGCAGTGCTTCTCCTGCTCCTCCTTGCACAAAGGCGGAGGTAGCGGTTCTGCTGCTGGGTTGTTGCCCTCCTACGGCCTCCTCCACGTCTCCTGATGTACTGGCCTGTCTCCTGGTAGCGTCTCCATGCTCTGGACACTACGCTGACAGACACAGCAAACCTTCTTGCCACAGCTCGCATTGATGTGCCATCCTGGATGAGCTGCACTACCTGAGCCACCTGTGTGGGTTGTAGACTCCGTCTCATGCTACCACTAGAGTGAATGCACCGCCAGCATTCAAAAGTGACCAAAACATCAGCCAGGAAGCATAGGAACAGAGAAGTGGTCTGTGGTCCCCACCTGCAGAACCACTCCTTTATTGGGGGTGTCTTGCTAATTGCCTATAATTTCCACCTGTTGTCTATTCCATTTGCACAACAGCATGTGAAATGTATTGTCAATCAGTGTTGCTTCCTAAGTGGACAGTTTGATTTCACAGAAGTGTGATTGACTTGGAGTTACATTGTGTTGTTTAAGTGTTCCCTTTATTTTTTTGAGCAGTGTATTTTCAATAGTTACAAAAGTGAGATATTCCACTTTCACACACTATACTAATTTCTCTACCAATGTGTTCATCCATTCACACATGCATTGACAGTCACTACAAAGTACAGTATATACGTACTGGGTAGTCATCACAGTGGTAGAAGTCTTCATCGGTGAAGAGCACAGAATCTTTGATGAAGATGAAGGTAGCACGCAGGATGAAGGAAATGAAGAGTTGGATGTGGATGTAGTTTCTGGTGCAGTGCAGTTTCCTAGACAACAGGAGAAGTGTAAAAGCAGTTTGAAATGTCCTCCCTGACCAACATGCTTTTGTAGTATGTTTAATCTGCCACTGAGACCCAATATGAAGATACGCATGTTGATGACAGCGTAGTTTATTGGGTACCCGAATGGATTATCATATTTCTTATCATAACAGTTTCTTAGACTTGATTCTCTGTTTCTCACCTAAAGAGACAGAGGATGGTGATGGCGATGGTGAGAGAGATTAGAGAGAGAGCGTAGCCTGCGGTGTACATGGTCTTCACGTAGGGGAAGTACATGTGGGAGTCATGTGACTGGGAGGAAAAATAGGCCTGGGGTAAGAATTGTTTTACATAAATTGTCCATGTATTTTTAAATCAATGCTCAACACTTATGGCTTTCCCTTATTTTTAAGTAATTGTCCTGAATCAAAGACAAAACCAGTAATGTAGCACATACTATAAGTACACATGTACCCACCTCTCCAAGTAAGTGTAAGGTTTCGTTGAAACATGCATGCTCGTAAGGAGGGAATGTGTCCGTCCAGCCCGTGTCTGTGCAGTTCCGGTACACTTTACCTGGAAAATCATACAGCCTCATCAATACTTACTTACTGTACTGTTCAAATAACCTAAGTATGAGATTTTCTAAGACCTACATAGTACGCAGTTTCAATCTCTCAGGTATTTTAGTGCAGGCAGTAGTTATTGCAGGCTTCATTTGTGTTATGTAAGGTTGTCATAAATCACTTCACGATGCCGCTGTTTCCACAAGCAGACCTTTTATGAACTCTATACTACTCCTCTGTCCTTTTAGTCGATCGCCTGTATGAGCATCAATCGACAGTTTATGGTAGAAAGACAAACATTTTTGTATTGAATGGAAACAAATGATTTTGGTGGTGGATCATTAACTAACTAACACACATAACAGCCAGGGGTGGGTTGGGGGTCTAACACACATAACAGCCAGGGGTGGGGTGGGGGTCTAACACACATAACAGCCAGGGGTGGGTTGGGGGTCTAACACACATAACAGCCAAGGGTGGGTTGGGGGTCTAACACACATAACAGCCAGGGGTGGGGTGGGGGTCTAACACACATAACAGCCAGGGGTGGGTTGGGGGGTCTAACACACATAACAGCCAGGGGTGGGTTGGGGGGTCTAACACACATAACAGTCAGGGGTGGGTTGGGGGTCTAACACACATAACAGCCAGGGGTGGGTTGGGGGTCTAACACACATAACAGCCAGGGGTGGGTTGGGGGGTCTAACACACATAACAGCCAGGGGTGGGTTGGGGGGTCTAACACACATAACAGCCAGGGGTGGGTTGGGGTCTAACACACATAACAGCCAGGGGTGGGGGTCTAACACACATAACAGCCAGGGGTGGGTTGGGGGTCTAACTCATCGTAACAGCCAGGGGTGGGGGTCTAACACACACATCGTAACAGCCTGAAATGTGGTGGGGGTTTCTCACCTTCTGATTTGAAGAAATTGGGACAGTTCTGTGATGCAGTTTCCCCTACAAAAGCAGGAGACCAGCAATTCAAGTGGTCCCACATACCCTGGCAGTCTGAATAAGAAAAACAAATCAGGTACTGTTTTCTTTTATCTCTCAAATTATAATCAAAGTGTGTAAATAATTTGTAAAACATTTTTTGGGGGGGCTATCTATACATGTGTTTGGTGGTTTGTTGTCATGCATTATAAGGCAAACAGTACAACGGCAGTCCTTGTTTGGTCATTGTGAATTATTTACATTTTAGTCATTTATACTCTCTTATCCAGAGTGACTTATAAGAGCAATTGGGGTTAAGTGCCTTGCTCAAGGGCACATCAACAGATTTTTCACCTAGTCGGCTCGGGGATTCGAACCAGGAAACTTTTTGGTTACTGGCCCAAGGCTCTTAGGCTACCTGCCGCCCATAGTCCAGTAATAACAAGAGGAGCAAGACAAACAGTTCTGATAATCTGATGAACTGTTCTCACCAACGTGACAGTAATGTTGAACTCAAAGTGGGTAAGTAACTACAACGATAATACTGTATGTTGAGATGTAACCTACTCTATACTGCCACTAGAGGGAAACCTAGTCCACTGTCAAACTGGCCTGGTTCCCAGTGATGCGCTGATGTGTGGCGCTGTTTCAGATTTTGATACCTGTGGGACTGGAAATGATTTTACTCTTATGTTGCATGCATATCATATAATGCCATTAAATAAACAAATTCTAAGAACATTGACTATCATGGAATAGAGAAGGAACATGTTAACCTATATTTGTTTAGCTTAGGAAAAGATGACAAACCATGCTGGGTATGAATTTCTAAGGGGAAAAATACAAACGGTCTCATCTCACCTGGTTGGGGAGTTTTGGACACATTATGCAGTCGCAACTCATGAAGGCACCGCTCCTCCTCTCTAATAAGAATGATGTACGGCTCACAGTCTGCTTGAACCTTTCATAGTTAAAAACAAAAAGAATGGGTGCATGTGTCATCTCCCCATAGCCTACAGTGCCTTCGGAAGGTATTCACACCCCTTGACCTTTTCCACATTTTGTTGTTAGACTGTATTTAGAATGGATTAAATTTAGTTTTTTGGTCACTGGAATTAAGAGGAATTATGTATTTTTTTGTTGTTTTATGTTTACAAATTAATAAAAAGCTGAAATGTCTTGAGTCAATAAGTATTCAACCCCTTTGTTATGGCTAGCCTAAATTAGTTCAGGAGTAAACATTTGTTAACAAGTCGCATAATAAGTTGCATGTTGATTTTTTTTTTTATGACTACCTCATCTCTGTACCCCACACATACAATTATCTGTAAGGTGCCCCAACTCGTCAATTTCAAACACAGATTCAACCACAAAGACCATGGAGGTTTTCCAATGCCTCGCAAAGAAGGGCACCTATTGGTAGATGGGTAAAAATGTTAAAAAGCAGATATTGAATATCCTTTTGAGCATTGCGAAGTTAATTACACTTTGGATGGCGTATCAATACACCCAGTGACTACAAATATACAGGTGTCCTTCCAAACTCAGTTGCTGGAGAGGAAGGAAACCACTCTGGGATTTCGCCATGAGGCCAATGATGACTTTAAAACAGTTAGAGTTTAATGGCTGTGATAGGAGAAAACTGAGGATGGATCATCATTGTAGTTACTCCACAATACTAACTTAATTGACAGAGTGAAAAAAGAGAAGCCTGTACAGAACAAAAATATTCCAAAACATGCATCCTGTTTGCAACAAGGCACTAAAGTAATACTGCAAAGAATTTTGCAAACAATGTACTTTTTGTCCTGAATACAAAGTGTTATGTTTGGGGGAAATTCAACACAACACATGGAGAGTACCACTCCATATTTTCAAGCATAGTGGTGGCTGCATCATGTTATGGGTATGCTTGTAATTGTTGGAATGGGCACAGGCAAAATCCTAGAAGAAAACCTGGTTATGTCTGCTTTCCACCAGACACTGGGAGATTAATTCACCTTTCAGCAGGACAATGACAAACAACATAAGGCCACATCTACACTGGAGTGTTCCTGAGTTGCCGAGTTGCCGAGTTACAGTTTTGATTTAAATCTGCTTTAAAACCTATGGCAAGATCTGAAAATGGTTGTCTAGCAATGATCAACAACCTATTTGACAGAGTTTGAAGAATTCTGAAAATAATAATGTGCAAATGTTTCACAATCCTGCTGTGGAAAACTCTTAGAGAGACATACCCAGATAAGACTCACTGCTGTAGTCTCCACTAAATGTGAAAATAATATAGACTGAGTGTACCAAACATTAGGAACACCTTCCTAATATATATATATATATATATTTTTTTTACAAAATGTTAGATTTTCCCCCCCACTTTTATATTAAAGTATTGTGTACATCGTTGACAATTAAAAAAAAAAAATGTATCCCACTTTGTAACAACACAATTTGGAAAAGGTTAAGTGTGAATATTTTCTGAAGGCACTGAGTGCACAAAACATAAAAATAAGTATTCCTTAGTTTCTAATTTTCTCGAAATCTAAAAACAACCTTCAACCTAGATTCTCTTTCCATTACATAGTAGACTGCCCAGGTATAAGCTATGATCTATTATTGATGTCACCTGTTAAATCCACTTCAACTCAGTATAGATAAAGGTGAGGAGACAGGTTAAAGAATGATTGTGAAGCCTTGAGACATGGATTGTGATATGTGTCAATTCAAATGTGAATGGGAAAGTTAAAATATTTAAGTGCCTTTGAACAGGGTATGGTAGTAGTTTGAGTGTGTCAAGAACTGCAACACTGCTGGGTTTTTCCACGTTCAACAGTTTCCCGTGTGTATTAAGAATGGTCCAACAGACATCCAGCTAACTTGATACAATTGTGGGAAGCATTGGATTCAACATGGGCCAGCATTCCTTTGGAACGCTTTTGACACCTTATAGTCCATGTCCCGACGACCTGAGGCTGTTCTGAGGGCAATAGGGACTGCAACTCAGTATTATGAAGGTGTTCCTAATGTTTTCTTACACTCAGTGTATATGTATGTACCTTTGCCAAACATGCCCAGCTTTTTCAAACACGCGTGTGCATTCTTACCTTCAAGTACATGCCCAGTAGGATTCCAATAATTCCAATGTGCATTTTGTCAGTCACAAGCATCATTTACCAAAAAATTTAACCTAATTATAGACTTGAATAAACTGTAAACTGACTTTCGGTACTAACAGTCTGAAATAATCATCCTATTCAAAGCAGCAAGTCATCAATCAGCATCCACTGGCTTTGTCCAAACCAACCGCATGTGTTCTGTTTGTGCGGTTATTACACCTAACGTTTTTATAATATACTAGTACCAAAGACAATACAGTATGAAGATAGGCAGAAACTGCTTCTCCAATAGAAATCCCCGAAAACGCTTGTAGGCGAAGTCATGGTGATGTTGGCTCGCTAAACTCATGCGCAGAAATACGTAATCGGGTTTAACGGTCGTCTCACGCTGTACTGCGCATGTGCATGCCGTCATATCAAAAGCACTCCTTCGATATAACGTTGTTTTCACTTTCACGAGGTTGTAGTAATACCATGTTCAACTGCTTAATACATTGGCTCGAATCTAGGTTGTGCCTTTAGATAAATTAACGACTAAAGAATATTTTTTTGCTTTTCTCATTCACTTCTCAAACCCCCAAACCCGGTTTTGTATGCTGGGTCTATTTTGCAAGCATTCCCAGAAGTCTGGCGATGTTGCGCCTCTGGGCTTAGAAACTCTTTGCTAGTACTAACCACGTCCCACCGAAGCATTACTATGGCGACGAGAGTGTTTGGTGGATGTTCTGTCGGTGAAACAACAGGTACGTGCCGTTTTCAACCCTGAAAAGCACCGACATCATGCAACGAATAAAAAAGTGTGTTGTTTATGAGCTACCAAATCGAACCTAAAAAAAAATCAGTTTACAGACTAATATATCCAGAAAGTCGCACGGTTGTCATGTAGTTTGATAACAATCTATAGTAGCGAGCTGTTCCTCTTGGCTAGCTGCTCCTCTCTGTTGTGCCAGCTTCCACTCTCTCTTGCTAACCCGTCCCTAGCTAGTTTGCTTACTTTCCAGTGTCAACCACTGTAGCTGCACATGCACAAAGTTGGCTTGCTAGCTTTGTGTCATTTGGTTCTTCTCATTACCATATGGACAACATTGCATCTTTGAAATGCAAGCATTTACATATCTGATGTGATATAATTTGTGATATTGTTTGCTATCTTCTTTCAGCCCTGTTTTTAATGGAGAAGTGATGGAAGTGGCACACTGAATCAGAGACATTCACAGACAGTCAAAGGAAGAAGACCCCTCTATCCCTGTGCCAACTGGTGGAGGACAGAAAAAGAAGTCCCTCTAATGTCCCTCATCACCTACTAGAGAACCGTAGGACCCTTACACTTGAACAATTTGATACACCTCAGTCATATATTTAACAGGCTATATTCAGTCAAGAAGAATATGTTTATTGTAGCAGAGTGCTTAGGCTAGCATGCTCATGATGCTATCTGAGTTACCGTAGCCTACATTATACAGTGTGTGGCTCCACAGGCATTTTGGTTTCTTATATTTCCATTTTAGTCATTTAGCAGATGTTCTTATCCAGAGCGACTTACAGTAGTGAGTGCATACATTTTCAAACTTTTTTTGTACTGGTCCCCCGTGGGAATCAAACCCACAACCCTGGCATTGCAAGCGCCATGCTCTACCAATTGAGCCACATGGGACTAAGCAGACGGTGAATGCATATATCTCATTTATATTATACTTATACCTTCCCGAAACGTATACCAAATTCAAGAGCAACAGTGCAATCCAAGCAGAACCCTCAGCACTTCACTTCAGTGGGTTTAAACTGGGGAAGGATTATCAGAGGAGCTTGGTGAGTGAAGCAATGAGCTTCAGCAGTGTGTTGACTGTTCCATTTGAACAAAAGACAAAGCGCTGACTTTAGATAAAATTGTGCAGTTATATGCACTTCATCTACCAGTACATTCTTATACAAGGCATCATCTAATTCATCTTTGTTTTAATCTTCCTCGGAAGCTTATCAACATATCATCTGAAGTGATCAACATTCACATTATCCACACCCAAACAAAGCTTTTCAAAACAAAATATTTAAAAAAGGTATTTGTTTATTACTATTTGATGTCATGTTATGCATTCCGTCTATAATCTTTGATTTGTATGAGTGTTAGCGTTGATGCTTAATTCCTCCATTTTGATTTTCTGTGCAGCATCGTCTCGTCCCCGGGCTGTCCTACACAGTGAAAGTACACTTCTGTCCTGACGAATGGCGCTACTTCTACGACTGTATTCGGGTTCATTGCAAGGTTGGAATCCAGTGCTATGTTAGTTTCTAATCAAGTTCGCTTGGTGTCATGCCTGACAGTGATATTTTCAACTTCTACTTCTAATCTATTCAACTGTCAATCAAAATAGGGATTTGCTGTGTTTATACATCACATGTTGTTTGTTGTCAACGTTTCTCTCCATAGTTGCTGCAAGGTAAGTGTACTGACCAGTGTACTGCTAGAAGGTTTCGTCCTGCTTAGAACTCCAGGAAATCTGCATCAGGGAGCGTTGTTATTCTCTCTCAATCTCTCTCCAGGGGGAAGAGAATTTACAGGTTCCAGTCCATGCCTACCTCATCACCGATGAATTGCACATCCCAACACACATCACCATACCATCTGTCCCACTGGGCCAAAAGGTGAGGTGAAGTGGACATTTGTGTCTCTCTGTGCATCTTTGCCTTTTGAATAGTCTTTAAACCCATCAATGAAACTTTACAAGAGGATTGTACATGAGTTGCATGGCCACTCATATCCCTTACAGAAAAAAACACATTTGTGAAATCATGTGTTTTTAGAACACTTCACATATGATCACGTTTCCACATGTGTAGTTTCATGTTCTCACATGTTGCTTTAAATTGTCACATTTTATCACATTAACTTCACATAAGATCACATGGAAACATGTGTTTTTGGAACACTTCACATGTGTTCACATGTGAAATTCATGTGTTTTTCCCGTAAGGGATAGGCAACAGCTACAGCCTAGTCTGCTAAGTGTTTGCTAAGTGCACCAGTTTCTGAATTAGCCTGCCAGATAAACATGATGAGTGGCAACAAAGGCTTGTTTGTGGAATAAACTCAGTGTGTTATTATGGTCATGTAACGGATCATAAACGTTTGTTTTTAATAATCTCTGTTGACACTAATGATGCCGTGAGAAGTCAATATATTAGAGTCCATTTGCACAGGTAGATAGCTAATCCTAGTTCTCTAAGCCTTATGCTGGGGTATATGCTAGGGTCAGTAGTATTTGTCTTGCATATTCAACAATCATCAGTTAAAACAATACGCTTGGAAAGAGAATACTTTACAAATATCAGAATATAAACATTTGTAGAGCCCTAGAGATATAATAATTGTTTACATTTTACAGATTGTGACGCAATCCACTTTCCATGTTTTTTTCGGAGGGTATTTTTGTCTCTTGATGAAAATGATTGTCTTTTGAACTGAGTGGCTGACTGAATTTGATTTAGCTTTACATTGTAGGTCTCAATGAACATGTAGGCTGTTGCCCTTTCTCTCTGGGGCTGTGCGATATCTATGCTTGTTATCTTTGACCTTTGACTCGTCTTTGACCTTCCAGTGTCAGCCATGTGATCCCTCTGAGCTGCAGCTGTGCCATTGACTTTGAGTTCCAGGTGTACATCATCCAGCCACACAAGGCCTTCTCTGTCCAGCCCCTGTCAGGTAACTCCAATCAACAGACTTGGTAGCACTTTACATTAGGCCACTGAATAAAGTGGTAATAACACCATTATGTTAGAGTCCTGATGACAGAACAAGATAGCAACAACATCTTAACAGCTCAGCCAGACAGACAGTGAGGATAACACCTGTATTATTCTATCTACAGTTGGTATATATTCTGTGATTAATGTATTTAGCCCACGTGTCTCATTACCAGATGTGTATCAATTTATTTTTAAGTATTTGACGGTAGGATCATTTCTGGTTCACAATAAGGTTCCGGCTATGTTTTTGTGTTAGTTCCTTGAGGTGATTAGTTTAAACTTTGAACCACATAATAGTTTTTTTAAATTTTTTGCTGACACCCAGACTGACCTCTTATGAACTCACGTAATATTATTCGCTCATTACCTAGCCCCGACCTGTGATTCCTCAACACCACCATCATGTCTTCTGTCTGAATTACTGTGGAAAGATTCTCATGGTCTGCAACAGCCACATTGACATAAAGCAGTCAGGGACTCAGTGCATCTAGCACAGGGGGAACTGTGCTGTTTTGTCTCTGGCATTGATGGTGATGCTTTCCAGACAATGAGTGATGCTGGATTTCCGGGGTTACGCAAATAGCCTAGTACTCAGACTGGGTAGAGAGATGTGAAAGACTATCTCTATGTTTTCCGTTGTTTTAGGGGTTCGAAGTGTTGAGTTTAGGTAGGCCTACGTATTGTTTTCCTTTCAAAAATGCATTATAGGTCAAAATTCTGAGTTCGTCAAGACCGGTATAATCCTTTGTTTGTGTTTGATTCTAGGAGTGATTCCAGCAAATGGGAAGGTGTAGGTGACCGTCACGTTCAGGCCGTTCCAGTATGACACGTCCCAGGTCACTCTACAGGTGGTCATCTCCCAGTTCAACTCCAAACCCTACGTCTGCACCCTCAGCGGGTCCTCCTCGCCCCACCTGGCACTCAGGTATCCCAGAACCATTTTGAAATGTTAAAAGTTAATTCATCAAATACTATATTGAATTATGCAATTTTTACCAGGTCATAGTTAAAATTTTATACATATTTGATATATGGTCAGCAATGTTCCTGTTTTCTTGGTTTGTGTCACGTTATTGCTTGTTATTTTGTGTCATTGTGAGTTCCGTCAATTGATGCACTGAGCCAAATATATTTCTTTACTGATAAGACTGGAAAATATGTGATTGTTAAGTGGTTACAATATCCTTGTGTAAACAATGCTTACGCACATTTCATAGAGCGAGTGCTATTGTGAGAGAGACCAAGTGCAGCACATGTACCGTATTGAAACTTTCTGTCTGCAAACTTTGAAAATAGAAATTGTACAAACATTTAGAGAGATAAAAAATGAACTCTTGCAGCGAAGAACCATACAAGTGCATACTGTTCCATTTTCATATAATCAAATGTTTCTCTGTTTCTAAGTGTGTATATAACACATTAGGAATTTTACGGTTGATAGATACTTTAATAATTTCCTCCCCCCCCAAAAAATTATAATGATGTATCATGTTTATCTACATTTCTTGAAAATGCACATATATGGTTCTTCTGCACGATTCTAGTTATGATGATATCCTTTTGTTTCATTGATTTCTGTTCATGGCTAACTTCTTTGTTTAGTCCTGAGCTACAGACTCAAAACCACGCACAGTCACTTATAATGATAAACAGGTTATTCTTGTTCCTAGTCTGTATATAAAATATCATTTTTGATTCAGTTCCCATGAGAAAATGGGTGTACTCCATCACTGACAGTGGACGAGTTTTACTCCCCTGTGTTATGACTAAGAGAAGTTAATGATTTATCAAGCAAGGGAACTGCAGTTATATCAAAATGCATCGGTATCCAATCCATTCAATGTGTGTGCTTCAGATCAAATATTCCCATGTTTACTTCTCCCTGGACCCGCAATAAAAAATATGAAGATAAGATATGAATGAGTTAAATGAAGAATTGGCGGATTGAGTTGCACCCTCTTTTGCCCTCAGAACAGGCTCAATTCATCGAGACATGACTACAAGGTGTCAAAAGCGTTCCACAGGGATGCTGGCCCACGTTGAGTTCAATTCTTCCCACCGTTGTGCCAATTTGATTTGATTTGAAGTTGGCTGGATGTCCTTTGGGTGGTGGACTATTCTTGATACACACGGGAAACTGTTGAGCTTGAAAAATCCAGTAACATTGTATTTCTTGACACCATCAAACCCGTGCGCCTGGCACCTACTACCATACAAAGGCGCTTACATCTTTTGTCCTGCCCGTTCATCCTCCGAATGGCTGTCACGACTTCCGCCGAAGTTGGTCCTTTTATACCAAGTTCACTCTCCTGCGCCTGACTTCCCTGCCACCAGCACGCACCCATTACAATGGCACACATACAATTCATGTCTAAATTGTCTCAAGGCTTCAAAATCCTTCTTTAACCTGTCTCCTCCCCTTCATCTACACTGAAACCATGGGGAGATTATTGCTTATTTTGTTCAGCAAATATTGATAGGATATATCTACTCTTACAATGCCAACAGCCCCAATGACAGTATCAAAGTCAAATTATTAGCTAAGTACACAATTAAGTTATTAATGGCAGATAAAGCCTGGTAAGTTATTAGTCAACTATAGCTATGTTGAGCTCTGGAAGTCTTCCAGCAGGCAGTCCCCAAGATACAGTACTTAGCGCTCTCTCTTTTACTCCATTAGCATTAGGTTTGTGCCGTAGGCCTAGAGTGATGGAAACAAACTATTATTGACATTTCACTGCAGTGGGCTAAATCAGGGTCACACAGAGTGTTTCTTGGTAGTCTTAAACAAATCTACTGTGAAACAAAAGTTTACACCTCACACACATGGTTATGGGCTTAAAAAAAGAAGACACCTGTACCATGTCAGATATAGCGTTAAAATGTATTACATTTTCAGTTTGCGTGCCAATATTACTGAAATATCACAAAACCGTTTGACATAGAAACATCGGATTTTCAGCATTTAAAAAAAAAAAGTTTATTAATTATGAAATTACAAAAGAAAATATGAGTAACATTCCACAGATGAGGCCACTAGAGGGTAATTTGGTCATTTGACTGCAGGAAATGTGCTACATACATTTATTGGTGTTGTTTCTGACCCAGTCAACAGGAGAAAGACATGGGACATGCAAAATAAGTTTTGTTTGTTGACAGTCGAGGGCCTCCACCTGTCTCCTTGATACAGCCTCTGACCAAAACCAAGCAGAGGTCAATGCGGACACCTGAAAAGTCAAAGGTACTGCAACCATTAATCTCCTGCTGTACCTTCGGGTGCGTTTCCAGAAAGCCTTCTAGCTGACATCACACCTTATTTATCCTGAAAACCCAGCTGCACAGAGATAAGAGTCATACTAGAAATAAAGGACAATGTTAGCTACGGGGCTTTCGAGCGACTCACTCAAGTTAATTTAGCAGACTATACTATGATGTAGATAATGAGGTTATCATATGAATATGAACATATCTGGTGTGTGATTGGTATTGTTTGATTTCAATAGACTGTAAGGGAGAGAAGAGAGAGTGATGTGAAGCTGAGCCTGAAGACAGCAGTTGATGTGTCCGCCCCAGCTGGAGTGGTCAAGATACTGATACAACAGACTGATAAACTGAGCTCTAAAGACCTGAGGGAAGGTAGCTGGACAAGTTTTACACCCGTAATCAACTTTCACACCAGTAATCAACATACATTAGATTTTCTCTAAGAGATGAAGGAGTGTCATTCACTATTCACTTAATGTAAAGAGGGGAGAAACCGGGTTTGTCGGATGACTTGTTTGCTAGTATGACTGAAAGCTAACTCAGATGATTCAAAGTCTGGAATGCTTAATTCATTGCCATTTGGGTCTGCTGCAGACTGTATTTGCTGTTACTAAGTTACAGATATACAGTTGAAGTCGGAAGTTTACATACACTTAGGTTGGAGTCATTAAAACTCGTTTTTCAACCACTCCACACATTTCTTGTTAACAAACTATAGTTTTGGCAAGTCGGTTAGGACATTTACTTTGTGCATGACACAAGTCATTTTTCCAACAATTGTTTGCAGACAGATTATTTCACTTATAATTCACTGTATCACAATTCCAGTGGCTCAGAAGTTTACATACACTAAGCTGACTGTGCCTTTAAACAGCTTGGAACATTTCAGAAAATGATGTCATTGCTTTAGAAGCTTCTGATAGGCTAATTGACATAATTTGAGTCAATTGGAGGTGTACCTGTGGATGTATTTCAAGGCCTACCTTCAAACTCAGTGCCTCTTTGCTTGACATCATGGGAAAATCAAAAGAAATCAGCCAAAGACCTCAGAAAAAAATTGTAGACCTCCAGAAGTCTGGTCCATCCTTGGGAGCAATTTCCAAACGCCTGAAGGTACCACGTTCATCTGTACAAACAATTGTACGCAAGTATAAACACCACGGGACCACGCAGGCGTCATACCGCTCAGGAAGGAGACGTGTTATGTCTCCTAGAGATGACTGTACAGTGAGGGAAAAAAGTATTTGATCCCCTGCTGATTTTGTACGTTTGCCCACTGACAAAGAAATTATCAGTCTATATTTTTAATGATAGGATTATTTGAACAGTGAGAGACAGAATAACAACAAAAAAATCCAGAAAAACGCATTTCAAAAATGTTATAAATTAATTTGCATTTTAATGAGGGAAATAAGTATTTGACCCCTCTGCAAAACATGACTTAGTACTTGGTGGCAAAACCCTTGTTGGCAATCACAGAGGTCAGACGTTTCTTGTAGTTGGCCACCAGGTTTGCACACATCTCAAGAGGGATGTTGTCCCACTCCTCCTTGCAGATCTCCAAGTCATTAAGGTTTTGAGGCTGACGTTTGGCAACTCGAACCTTCAGCTCCCTCCACAGATTTTCTATGGGATTAAGGTCTGGAGACTGGCTAGGCCACTCCAGGACCTTAATGTGCTTCTTCTTGAGCCACTCCTTTGTTGACTTGGCCGTGTGTTTTGGGTCATTGTCATGCTGGAATACCCATCCACGACCCATTTTCAATGCCCTGGCTGAGGGAAGGAGGCTCTCACCCAAGATTTGACGGTACATGGCCCCGTCCATCGTCCCTTTGATGCGGTGAAGTTGTCCTGACCCCTTCGCAGAAACCCCCCCCAAAGCATAATGTTTCCACCTCCGTGTTTGACGGTGGGGATGGTGTTCTTGGGGTCATAGGCAGCATTCCTCCTCCTCCAAACACGGCAAGTTGAGTTGATGCCAAAGAGCTCCAAGTGTGTTACCAATTCTTTTCTTGGTGACTATGGTCCCAGCTGCCTTGAGATCATTGACAAGATCCTCCCGTGTAGTTCTGGGCTGATTCCTCACCGTTCTCATGATCATTGCAACTCCACGAGGTGAGATCTTGCATGGAGCCCCAGGCCGAGGGAGATTGACAGTTCTTTTGTGTTTCTTCCATTTGCGAATAATCGCACCAACTGTTGTCACCTTCTCACCAAGCTGCTTGGCGATGGTCTTGTAGCCCATTCCAGCCTTGTGTAGGTCTACAATCTTGTCCCTGACATCCTTGGAGAGCTCTTTGGTCTTGGCCATGGTGGAGAGTTTGGAATCTGATTGATTGATTGCTTCTGTGGACAGGTGTCTTTTATACAGGTAACAAACTGAGATTATGAGCACTCCCTTTAAGAGTGTGCTCCTAATCTCAGCTCGTTACCTGTATAAAAGACACCTGGGAGCCAGAAATCTTTCTGATTGAGAGGGGGTCAAATACTTATTTCCCTCATTAAAATGCAAATCAATTTATAACATTTTTGACATGCGTTTTTCTGGATTTTTTTGTTGTTATTCTGTCTCTCACTGTTCAAATAAACCTACGTTTAAAATTATAGACTTATCTTTTCTTTGTCAGTAGGCAAACGTACAAAATCAGCAAGGGATCAAATACTTTTTTCCCTCGCTGTACTTTGATCCGAAAAGTGCAAATCAATCCCAGAACAACAGCAAAGGACCTTGTGGAGATGCTGGAGGAAACAGGTACAAAAGTATCTATATCCACAGTAAAACGAGTCCTATATCGACATAACCTGAAAGGCCGCTCAGCAAGGAAAAAGCCACTACTCCAAATCCGCCATAAAAAAACTGACTATGGTTTGCAACTGCACATTTGTCACGTCCTGACCATAGAAAGCTTTTATTTTTCTATGGTTGAGTAGGTCAGGGCGTGACAGAGGGTTTTGTCTAGTTTATTTATGTCTATGTTGGTTCTAGTTTCTTTTTTCTATGTTGGGGGTTTTGTCTAGTTGTTGTATTTCTATGTTGTTTTTTTGGGATGATCTCCAATTAGAGTCATCGTTGTCTCTAATTGGGGATCATATTTAAGTGGTTGTTTTTCCCACCTGGGTTTGTGGGAGATTATTTTGAGTAAGTGTATGTTGCACCTCTTCGTCACGGTTTGTTGTTTTGTATGTCTTGCATAGTTTCACAGTTCTAATAAAAATGTGGATCGATACACACGCTGCGCCTTGGTCCCATTCTTCAGACAACCGTAACAACATGAGGACAAAGATTGTACGTTTTGGAGAAATGTCCTCTGGTCTGATGAAACAAAAATAGAACTGTTTGGTCATAATGACCATCGTTATGTTTGGAGGAAAATGGGGGATGCTTGCAAGCCGAAGAACACCATCCCAACCGTGAAGCACGGGGGTGGCAGCATCATGTTGTGAGGGTGCTTTGCTGCAGGAGGGACTGGTGCACTTCACAAAATAGATGGCATCATGAGGGAGGAAAATTAGGTGGATATATTGAAGCAACATCTCAAGACATCAGTCAGGAAGTTAAAGCTTGGTCGCAAATGGGTCTTCCAAATGGACAATGACCCCAAGCATACTTCCAAAGTTGTGGCAAAATGGCAGCAAAGTCAAGGTATTGGAGTGGCCATCACAAATCCCTGACCTCAATCCTATAGAATTTGTGGGCAGAACTGATAAAGTGTGTGCGAGCAAGGAGGCCTACAAACCTGACTCAGTTACACCAGCTCTGTCAGGAGGAATGGGCCAAAATTCACCCAACTTATTGTGGGAAGCTTGTGAAAGGCTACCCGAAACGTTTGACCCAAGTTAAACAATTTAAAGGCAATGCTACCAAATACTAATTGAGTGTATGTAAACTTCTGACCCACTGGAAATGTGATGAAATAAATAAAAGCTTAAATAAATCATTCTCTACTATTATTCCGACATTTCACATTCTTAAAATAAAGTGGTGATCCTAACTGACCTAAGACAGGGCATTTTTACTTGGATTAAATGTCAGGAATTGTGAAAAAATGTGTTTAAATGTATTTGGCTAAGGTGTATGTAAACTTCAACTGTGGATGTATATATATATATATATATATATATATATATATATATATATATATATATATATATATATATATATATATATATATTTTTTTTTTTTTTTTTTTTTTTATTTAAAACATTCTTTTTTACAATTCAGTCATGATGGCCCAACCTCAGCTGGGCCTCCAGACAAGACAGATGAAGGAGGCATTCTTTGAGACCAGGGTTTGACAGGACATCCAGGAGGAGGGAGCCAATCATCTCAGATGGTGAGGAACCATAATTTACTCACATTAATAATCATAAACAGTGCATTCGGAAGGTATTCAGACCCCTTGACTTTTTCCACATTTTGTTACATTACAGCCTTATTCTAAAATGTGTTAATTGTTTTTTTTCTTCAATCTACACACAATACCCCATAATGACAAAGCAAAAACAGGTTGAGATTTTTTTGCAATTCTATAAAAAAAAAACACATCACATTTACATAAGTATTCAGACCCTTTACTCAGTACTTTGTTGAAGCATCTTTGGCAGCAATTACAGCCTTGATTTTTCTTGGGTATGACGCTAGAAGCTTGGCACACCTGTATTTGGGGAGTTTGTCCCATTCTTCTCTGCCGATCCTCTCAAGCTCTGTCAGGTTGGATGGGGAGCATTGCTGCACAGCTATTTTCAGGTCTCTCCAGAGATGGTCAATCGGGTTCAAGTCCGGGCTCTGGCTGGTCCACTCAACGACATTCAGAGACTTGTCCCGAAGCCACTCCTGCGTTTTCTTGGCTGTGTGCTTAGGGTCATTGTCCTCTTGGAAGGTGAACCTTCGCCAATGTCTGAGGTTTTCATCAAGGGTCTCTCTGTACTTTGCTCCATTCCCTCAATCACCTCCTTGACCAATGCCCCTCTTCAACGATTTTTCAGTTTTGCCTGGCGGCCAGCTCTAGAAAGAGTCTTGGTGGTTCCAAACTTCTTCCATTTAAGAATGATGGAGGCAACTGTGTTCTTGGGGACCTTCAATGGTGCAGACATTTTGTGGTACTCTTCCCCAGATCTGTGGCTCGCAACGATCATGTCTCGGAGCTTTACGGACAATTCCTTCGACCTCATGGCTTGGTTTTTGCTCCGACATGCGCTGTCAACTGTGGGACCTTATATAGACAGGTGTGTGCCTTTCCAAATCATGTCCAATTAATTGAATTGACCACAGGTGGACTCCAATCAAGTTGTAGAAACATCTCAAGGATGATCAATGGAAACAGGATGCACCTGAGATCAATTTCGAGTCTCATAGCAAAGTGCCTGAATAAGGTATTTCATTTATACATTTTTTTAAAGTTAATTTGCAAACATTTCTAATTACCTGTTTTTGCTTTGTCATTATGGGGTATGGTGTGTAGATTGATGAGGAAAATTACATTTTAGAATAAGTCTGTAACGTAACAATGTGGAAAAAGTAAAGGGGTCTGAATACTTTCCCAAGGCACTGTAGATGACCATATCTATGGTTATGTACCAAATGTCATAGGTCACTCAAACTGTACTGTAGATAAACGTTGAAGGATTTCTTTTGATAAAAGCAAGTTCACTTTGGGAAGGACTCTGTCTCGACACAGACCAAAATACAGGTTTTGGAGGAGA
This sequence comes from Salmo salar, assembly GCF_965601325.2. NCBI lineage: Eukaryota > Metazoa > Chordata > Actinopteri > Salmoniformes > Salmonidae > Salmo > Salmo salar. The sequence continues at coordinate 69,713,973 of NC_138306.1, forward strand.
GAGATTTTGCAGATTATGAATATATGGTAAGATTTGTAATTATTCATGATAGTCATAAAAGTCATAAAACACTGTTGCTGTATGTTGTATATCCAGCATTTTTCATGTTTTCCTCTGCTCTGGCTTTGTTTTCTCATCACTTGTGCAGCAATCTGGGCAACCAGTTTTTCTCCGGTTTGCATACCGTATTGTAACTATGATTTATATACACAACATGACCAAAAGTATGTGGACACCTGCCCGTCGAACTTCTTATTCCAAAATCATGGCATTAATGTGGAGTTGGTCCCCCCTTTGCTGCTATAACAGTCTCCACTCTTTTTGGAAGGCGTTCCACTAGATGTTGGAATATTGCTGCGATTAGGCCTGGCTTGCAGTCGGCATTCCAATTCAAGTCAAAGGTGTTGGATGGGGTTGAGGTCAGGGCTCTGTGCAGACCAGTCAAGTTCTTCCACACCGATCTCGACAAACCATTTCTGTATGGACCTCGCTTTGTGTGCGGGGGCATTGTCATGTTGAATCAGGAAAGGGCCTTCCCCAAACTGTTGCCACAAAGTTGGAAGCACAGAATCATCTAGAATGTCATTGTATGCTGTAGCATTAACATTTCCCTTCACTGGAACTAAGGGGCCTAGCCCAAACCATGAAAAACAGCCCCAGACCATTATTCCTCCTCCACCAAACTTGGCATCTGCCAAACCCAGATTAGTCCGTCAAACCCAGAATCACTCTTAACTGGGGGTGGCAGGTGGCCTAGTGGTTAGAGTGTTGGACTAGTAACCAAAAAGTTGCAAGATCGGGTCCCTGAGCTGACAAGGTAAAACTCTGTCGTTCTGTCCCTGTACAAGGCAGTTAACCCACTGTTCCTAGGCTGTCATGGTAAAAAAAATTAAAATAAACATCTGCTTAAGTGTGATTCATCACTCCAGAGAATGTGTTTCCACTGCTCCAGAGTCCATTTGTGGTGGGCTTTACACCACTCCAGCCAACGCTTGGCATTGCAATCTTAGGCTTGCATGCGGCTGCTCGGCCATGGAAACCCATTTCATGAAGCTCCCAAAGAACAGTTATTGTGATGACTTTGCTTCCAGAGGCAGTTTGGAACTCGGTAGTGAGTGTTTACCACGCTACGCGCTTCAGCACCCGGCGATCCCGTTCTGTCTGGCCTACCACTTCATGGCTGAGCCGTTGTGGCTCCTTGACGTTTACACTTCACAAAAACAGAATTTACAGTTTGACCGGGGAAGCTCTAGCAGGGCAGAAATTTGACGAACTGACTTGTTGGAAAGGTGGCCTCCTATGATGGTGGCACGTTGAAAGTCACTGAGGTCTTCAGGAAGGCCATTCTACTGCCAATGTTTGTCTATGGAGATTGCATGTCTGTGTGCTCAATTTTGTACAACTGTCAGCAACGGGTGGGGCTGAAATAGACAAATCCGCTAATTTGAAGGGGTGTCCACATACTTCTGTATATGTAGTGTATTAAGTTATTTTTCTTAGAACTGCATTGCTGGTTAAGGGCTTGTAAGTAAGCATTTCACTGTTGTATTCGGTCCATGTGACAAATACAATTTGATTTGATTTGGTTTGAAGTCAGGCTGTGCAACTGTATTTGAGTTTTATTGAGAACGGCCAGTATATGTATAAAGCCAACCGTAGTGACTTTAAATTAGATATACAACATGACGCTGTAATGTCAGGAAGAGCTACTGCTATTGCTGTTTCTTCTAAAGGGGAACAGATGACAGATCTCTCCCAGGACACTTAACAGCACTTCCTCTCCCCTCTCTCTGTTTATTGGCTGTATTTACTCTGTTCTTTACAGGCCACCATTGTTTTTAGAGAGGCCAATCACTCCACTTGGTGATTAGATAAACTCCTTTCATATGTCTTCTCTGGAATCTGGAGCTCAGGCCAGGAACCAAAACAGCCTTTACACCTCTTCCCTATGCCTTGTCCTCATCTGTGTTTCATACGTTTGTGTAACACAGGTAGTTTAGTGACCATGCTAGTGTGATGATCAGTAACCTTACCTGACACTTGAAGAGTTGCAATGGCTCCTCTAGCAAATGCCTAGGATTTGGCTTAGTGGGCTAATGCATTCTCACGTGATCCCTGTTAGTCACACTTGCTCGTATTCTGAACATGACAAATGCCCGTCTTAATTCCAGGTTAGAAAAGGAGAGGTGAGGAAGGAGAGGGACTTTGCTACAGGCCAACCTAAGCTCTCTACCAGACGGGTCCTGCATAACACAGGACAGGTAAGCATGTCGAAGTCAAAATGGACCTGTTTGCCTCTAAACTGGCATCAAATGGAATGCATATTGCTCCCCCCCCCCCCGAGTATGAGAGCTGCTTTCATCCATTTTCTTTTTCACAATCAAAGCGTCTGTTCTGTTTGTATCTTCCAGGCACCGGTGGGCACGCCTTCCTTTCGCATGTACTCCAGCAGTCATCTGGAGATCAGGCAAAGAGCTCTGAGGCTCTTCCAGCAGGCAGCCCGCAAGGTACAGTACTTAGCCCTCTCTCTCTTTCACTCCATTGGCCTTAGATTAGGCCCTAAAGGCATCAAGTGCCTCATCCCAGCCCACTCAACACAATGGTTTCACTCACAAACCACAAGCCAAAACCCTGTGAGACGGTGTGTATACTCTCTATGATAACGATCTTAAGCCATGTCATAAGATGGTGTAGTAGTCCCTGTAGTATGTCTGGGAGGGGAATTCCTAAGGTCAGCTATATTTAATGATGTAGCCTACATTCAATCAAATGCCAAACTGTAAAACCAGTATGTTATACAATACCTCATAGGCAGTTGGAAAGCTGACAATGTCCAAGTCCTGGTTCTCTTTAATATCATATTTCTCCCAATTCATACTTGAAAATATTTTGGGGTTTTGTATTTATATCATTCTCTATTTGAGCAAGACAGATGTACCGTAACAGATGTCATACAGCACGAAGAGGGTTATACTTATAAACATGCATAACCTTTCGAAAGCAACACGACTTCTAAGTGAGTGCACCATGTGTTTCAGGTGGTGATTCAATGTCGTGTGAACAACAGACTGGTCTCGTTGAGGCAGCTGACTCAGAGCTTGAAGCGCCTGTCCACAGGAGTAAGAGGTATTGCACTGTTGAGACCCCACAGGGCAAACGTGTTCTCTATTTGACACAGGCATATGATCAAAATACATACCTGAACGATGCAGCACACACTTTTGTTGTGCCAAAATATATATTTTTTTATCTTAAAGTTATTTGACCCCCAAGTCATTTTGATGTTGGAAGCAAGCAAGATGCATGCATTCTTCTGTTTCAGTTGAGGAGGAGACTTTTCATCCAGCGAAGATCTCACCAGACAACGTGATTCCTTTCACATTCCCTATCTTCTCTCTTCCTAACCAGTCTGATGAACTGGTAAGTGCAGTGCACTTTGATAAAAAGCCATCTTGTTCTTGCATGGATAACTTGCAAAGAAGGAACACTGATTTAATTTGCCCAGTAGCTTGTATTCATTGTAATGATTTAGTGAAAATGACCATAACGTAGTGTTGGACTTGTACTGTATGCCCAGGCTCCCAATGCATTGGGTGCCGTCCCTGTTAGGCCTATTGAGGCCCTGGTCAAACGACACACTCCATTCTTCAATCTGAAGGTACGTTTTATGAGAGGTCTTTGCCTGAATAAAGAATCGTTGATGTTGCTTGTACATTGTAGCACTAACAACTAGCTATTTTTGCCTTTCAGTCACTGCTGATGATGACAGGGATTTTGCTTATAAATTGTACAGTAACATGCTCACTTCTGTCCCATTACATGTGTTGTTTTTCAAGGTTCCCCAGCATTACAAGTTAATGGGGTACCAGCTTGTTTCGGCCTTTGAGGCTGCAGTTAGCTACATTCCCCCAACCCAGCCCGGGACTCTATGCACTGGGGCACAGGTGAGCCAAGAGACTCACCACCAACACTGTGGGACGTTCACGTAGCTGGTGTGTAATACACAGATCCATTTATACAAAAGCAAATAAATCAAAGTCAATCTTTGAAGCCTTTTATGAGATGATGTACAAGTGATATAACATAAACAATGTAATAGAACAGCAATAACCCTGAGAACTCTGAATGGTTTGATTGATTACTTAATGGGGTCACAGTCAGAGACTAGGATCTGCTCTGCTCCTCTGACATCCAATAGCGTGTGTGTATTTGCTCAAACTGATGCAGCAATAACCTCATTGTTTATGTAATCAAACCATTACTTTTAAAAATGTTCCTATAGTTTCCCATGGTTGACAAGACCGTGACAAGACAACCATTAATCACCCTTCTCCAGAGCTCATGGTCCCCACTTAGCTCCCATCATACAAACACTTACTCAGTTGCAGGCAGCTCTCCATAGCAAACTCTTTACCACAACATGACTTATTACAGAAACATCCTACAACTGTCAGATCTGATCTTACTTTAGCACAACGTCAAGTAGGATTTTTGCAATTGCAGAACTTGAGTTTCTAATAGATCTCATTGATATGATTTTTATAGTGTATCTCTACTCTTGCCAGCATGGCAGTTATACAAGACTGATAAATCTTTATTTTATTTTTTTCTCTGCTGGGTCATATTCATTACGGAACACTGTAGGAAAACATTTTGTAACGGAAAACAAAAATGTGTGTTTGGTATTGAACAAGTTCAGGTCGTCTCTCCTGTTTCAGTCTTTCGTTTGGTTTCCTAATGCACTGGTTGCTTACGTGGTTGTGTCCCTGTCTTTCAGGATGAACTGTCGCCCAGGGTGATCCGTTCTCCCTCGGGGTGTGCAGTGGCCGAGCCAGAAGGCGAGGAGGATGTGGAGCAGGAGGACGAGTGTCCCAGTCTGAGCTTCACGGCCCCCACCGCCCTGCTGAAGCCTCCCTACGCACACCCCTTCAGAATCTTTGTAAGGCAATATCACAGAATATGATAGAACACATGTATTTATTTATTTACAGTATATCAGTGGAGGCTGGTGGGAGGCGCTATAGGAGGACGGGCTAATTGTAATGGCTGGAATTGAATAAATGGAACGGTATGAAACACATCAAACATATGGAAACCACGTTTGACTCCATTCCAATTATTCTATTTCATTCCAGCCATTACAACAACCCCGTCCTCCTATAGCTCCTCCCACCAGCCTCCACTGCTGTATAAATAAATGTGTTCATCATGCATATCTACAGTATGGACCACGTCTATGTCATATCTCTAGTAAATATCTCCTGGTTGTCCATTATAAGGCTGTATACAATAGATGTAGTCATAATGATTGGTCTTGCTATCATGCATAGTGTTGGAAATGTTTTGTTAGAATCTCTGTCCTGATGATTCCCACAACAGCTGTTCCTCTTCTCAATAGTGGAATCCTTCACTGGGCCTGCGATTATCTATAATTGTGAATCATTTTGCATTGATAATTTATACTGTTCATGTTCCATGTTGGACTTTGTTCTGCTCTGTAGAACCCAGCCCCCCGGTCTCCATGCCTTCAAAGCGGACCCCCTGTACCTAGAGTGTGACCTGGAGTTCCACCTGTGTCCACTGCCTCGGTACACCATCCCAAAGCCCTCTGTGTTCGGAATGCACACCCCCAGCACTCAGAAGACATTTGTAGACCGAACAGTAAGTCTCTTTCATATCAAGAGGAGTTATTAAGCAAAAACGCTTACATTTTTGTGTACTAGCATTGCATTTATATATAATTTCAATATAATTAAAAAATAATAGAATACCTTGATTTCTCACACAATGTGGACATTTGTGGTAATTGAGACTAAAGCCAAAGCCGTTTTTACAACCATTACACAATTCTTTATTCTGATCAAATTGCAGGATGTGATCCGAGGCGTGATGACCTGCTAGAAGTTCCCAGCGGCTGCCCTGGCCTCTCTGTCCAACAGTCCCACACTCACCAGTAGGTGGGCCCCGCGCATGTAAGGATCCAGTAGCACAGCTTTACAGGGCTCACACCACACATACAGCTGCATAAAGCGACCGCTAAAGTGACAGTGTCTTAACAGTACATGATGTACTAACTCATCTATCCTATGTGTTCTTGAGATAACAGTGCAACATATGGACTGTTGTTTTTCACACACAACTGAACACTTTTTTATTAATGAGCTTATCTTGTTTGATCATCTTGTTTGACCAGCTCACAGCCGAGGTTTCATGGTACTGGGATGCTATGGGTAGGTAGATAGCACAGGAGGTTGGTGACACCTTAATTGGGGAGGACAGGCTCGTGGGAATTACAGGAATAGAATGAGTGGAATGGGATCAAATACATCAAACACGTGGTGTCCAGGCATTTGATGCCATTCCATTTGCTCCATTCCAGCCATTATAATGAGCCGTTCTCTCCTCAGCAGGCTCCTGCGGGAGATAGTTAGGATTGTTTTGCTATTATATGCAGATTTTCCATTGATTGCATAGAGCTTCAATGAAGGCACCGCACGCAACCAGTAAGTTTCACTTAAAAAACCTCCTACCCTTCCTCAGAGCATTTTGACTTGACGAACGTGGAAAACCCTTTTGCTCCTTAGGAAGTACACTGTAGGTTATAGGCCACCCACAAACTTCCTCCAGCTGGCTCAGTGTGTTTGTGCGTGTCCACTTCTTCCAAGGATGTTCTTGCTTGCTTCTTCTCAGCCTCCAGATCATTTGAATGGCTAAGGCTAAGCTGTAGCACGTTAGCTACAGGCCCAGACCAGTGCAAGTCTCACAGACAGACTTATGAATGGAAACACAGTGATTTACTTAATATTTACAGGGTGAGGGGGGACCGGCGCTCTGTTCCCTTGTCTAAGATCTATGGCCATGGTGCAGACTCCTTTCTGGAATCCATTCCAACACCAGGGTTACTAAGAGCCAGCGCTCTATCCTCTGCTTTGTTGAAGTAGTGTCCAAACAAGTCCAAGTGAAATGTTGCCTATCAGTTAAGGTCGGCCTCTACAACAAACCATAGGGCTGCCTAGTCATCTGACGTGAAGATAATGCAAATATCAACAGAATGTTAGCCTGTATGTTTATACTCAGCTGTACAACATGGGCTGAAATTGTGTTACCTTTTATAAATACAGTTGAGTCATTGAGTCAGTCAATGAATCCGGGCCTTTAATGACCTCCGAGTCTCTATCACCTGACCGTGTGTTCCACCAGGTCTGACCCCTTCAACAGTAACATTCTGCCCACCATGGCGCCCACAGCTCTGAATGGCCTTCCAGAAGATATGACAGAGGAGCTACTGGATGGACGGTAAGCACTAACACACGCTGACAGACAGACGGACTGAAAGTAACAGGAATCCGTTTCAGAGGTTCGTGTGACTGATGTGTTTTACCAGGTCTGAAAGTACAGGAGTATCTCTCACGCCTGAGATGATCCGAGCCGAGTTTCCCCTGCCAGAGAATGTACCTTCCACTACCAGACAGCTGAAAGACGACAGCTCTAAAGATGACAGCAGGTATACTGTTCGCCACACACACACACACACACACACACACACACACACACACACACACACACACACACACACACACACACACACACACTGCAGGACTAGGAAGCATCATGCATTTCTGTTTCCACTAAATTAACCTCTAATCCCTATGAGGAATACTGGCATTTAATTTAGCCTACAACTCAATCAGTGTGTCTTCCCTTCAGTCCTTGCCAATTGTCATCAATCAATGACTTGAATTAGCATTTGTGTCACGCACTCCATTTTCTGTTTATTCCTTCATGTTTGGTTTGTCATTATCTCTGTACTTCTATTGATGGTGTGGCATGCTAATTGTTTATAATTGGATTTGTCAAAATCATATTGTAATCAAATGATCTCTTCTAATTTGGCTAAAATAATGACGTTACATCAGCATGATGCACAATTAGTCAAGCTACACAGAATGCTAATGATGTTGCTGTACTACTGCCCCCTTGTGGCCAGGTTGGGATTGTAAAAGAGGACGTTAGATAAAGATTAGATAAAAGTGGAGACAACAGCTCATTTTGCTTCTCCTCCACTAGTTCCCTGTGTCCCTGTAAAACTCCCCAGATGATGCCTGTCAGTACAGCAAACACCTCCAGGTGAACACAACACTGTTCCTTTCCCTCCCACTCAGCATCTGGTGTTAGCATCGACGACTATCACACACACACACACACACACACACACACACACACACACACACACACACACACACACTTTATGATTCTTTATTTTTCTTATCTAAGACATATCTCTTTTTTATGTAATGGAAGATTTCAAAACCAAGAACAATAGGTATGATTACTAATGTGTGTATAACTTTTACTCATAACTTCTACAGGGAATCAAGAGAGCAGCAGCTGGAGATGTTTCTGAAGTCTCAGACCAAAAGACTTGGTGCCAAGGTGATGGCGCGACTCAACCACCTGAATATTGTGGTCAAGGCTTATTCACCCTCTACACCAGAGAATAAATAGTGCTATATTTGGTATGAGGCACTAAGGTTGATGCAGGAAATATCAGATTACAGTACCAACATACATTGACTGATATATTTCCTATAATATATTTTACTGTCAAATATATCATTACTGTAGCTGCTAAGCGCTATTGTACAGTTGCCACACCACTGATGCTGTGCCCATTGTCTTGCATTTACGCTGGCCAATTCAGCCAAGGACATTTTCATTTTAAACAGTCTTTATGTACTTAAAAGTTCGGCTTCTTGTTTTATTTAAATAATGACAGGCCTTTCTCGCAAATAAAATAATTGATAAAGGAATGATTCCAAATTCATACCTGTATGTCACAGATCCACAGTTAAAGCAATCTCTATTGCACTCTACACTGCTCTTTCCAACCTGGACAAAAGGAACACCTACGTGAGAATGCTGTTCATTGACTACAGCTCAGTGTTCAACACCATAGTGCACTCCAAGCTCATCACTAAGATAAGGACCCTGGGATTAAACAACTCCCTCTGCAACTGGACCCTGGACTTTCTGACAACACATCCGCCATGCTGAACCTCAACACAGGGGTGCCTGCTTAGTCTCCTCCTGTACTCCCTGTTCACCCATGACTGCGTGGCCACGTACGACTTAAACACCATCATTAAGTTAGCCGATGACAGGAGGGACCGTGGTAGACCTGATCACTGACGATGATGAGACAGCCTACAGGGAGGAGGTCAGAGACCTGGCAGTGTGGTGCCAGGACAACAACCTCTCCCTCAACGTCAGCAAGACAAAGGAGCTGAGCATGGACTACAGGAAATGGAGGGTTGAGCACGCCTCTATTCACATCGGCGGGGCTGTGGTAGAGCGGGTCGAGCGATTCAAGTGCCTCGGTGTCCACACATCACACATCGTGGTCCAAACACACCAACACAGTCGTGAAGAGGGCACGACAACTCCTCTTCCCTCTCAGGAGGCTGAAAAGATTTGGAAAATAGTTCTACAGCTGTACCATTGAGAATATCTTGACTGGCTGCATCACCGCTTAGTATAGGCTCCTGAACAGCTTCTACCCCCAAGATATAACTGCTGAACAGTTAATCAAATGGCTATCCGGAGTATTTACATTGCCCCCCTTGTTTTTGCACTGACATTCTTGCTCAGGTTCTATGCACACTCAATGTACTCTACCCACACACTCACACATACTACACCGACACTCCAACACACCGACACTCCAACACACAAACACACACACAAACACACACACACACACACAAACACACACACACACACACACACACACACACACACATACTACATACTCACGCTCACACACACAAAACACACACATGCACACATGCATATTTTAGGAACATTTAGTGGTCCTAAAACGGAACTTTGAGGAACACCGAAACTTACCATTAATTTGTCAGAGCAAAAACCATCCATAGAGAAAAACTGATATCTTTCCGACAGATAAGATCAAACCATTTACATTTTAGTCATTTAGCAGACACTCTTATCCAGAGCAACTTGAATGCATACATTTCATAAATATATATATATATTTGTACTGGCCCACCGTGGGAATCAAACCCACAACCCTGGCGTTGCACACACCATGCTGTCGTTGCAAACACCATGCTCTACCAACTGAGCCACAGGGAAGACTGAAACCAGGCAAGAACTTTTCTGTGTAGACCAATTAGGGTTTCCAATCTCTCCAAAAGAATGTAGTGCTCGATAGACAAACTGATATCTTTCTGACAGATAAGATCTAAACCAGGCAAGAACCTGTCTGCGTACACCAATAGGGTTTCCAATTTCTCCAAAAGAATATAGTGATCGATGGTGTAAAAAGCGGTACTAAGGTCTAGGAGCACTAGAACAGATGCAGAACCTTGGGCTGACATCATTAAAAGGTACCACCTTCACAAGATTTTAAAAACATTTATTGAGAGGAATTAGATATTCGATATAGGCCAATAGTTTTTTTTACATTTTCCGGGTCAAGGTTTGGCTTTTTCAGGAGAGGCTTTATTACCGCCACTTTTAGTGAGTTTGGAACACATCCAGAGGATAGGGAGCCGTTTATTATGTTCAACATAAGAGGGCCAAACACAGGAAGTAGCTCTTTTAGTGGTTTAGTTGGAATAGGGTCCAGTAGGCAGGTGGAAAGTTTAGAGGCCATGATGACCATTTTCGTGAATGTGTCGAGAGATACAGGATAAACAAACACTAGTGTCTCCATTGACCCTAGATCTTGGCAGTTCTGTGCAGACTCAGGAAAACTGAGTTTTGGGAAAATACGCAGATTCAAGAGGAGACCGTCATTTGCTTTCCAATGATCATTATCTTTTTGTCGAAGAAGTTCATTTATTTTTTCACCCTCACTTGGGGAGTGCTGCTTTTTGACAGCATAAAAAATAAATGTTGAATTATTTTTATTCTCCTCAATCAGGTTGGAAACGTAGGCTGATCGAGCAGCAGTGAGGGCTCTTTGATATTGCACGGTATGGTCTTTCCAAGCTAGTTGGAAGACTTCCAGTTTGGTGGAGCGCCATTTCCATTCCAATTTTCTGGAAGCTTGCTTCAGGGCTCGGGTATTTTCTGTATACCAGGGAGCTACTGTCTTGAGACAAATGTTTTTAGAGGTGCGACTGCATCTAGGGTATTACGCAAAAAAAAATAGATCCTCGTTTAGGTGGTTAACTGATTTTTGTACGTTGATGTCCTTGGGTAGGTGGAGGAAGTCTGGAAGGGCATCTAGGAATTTTTGGGTTGTCCGAGAATTTGCAGTGCAGCTTTTGATAATCCTTGGTTGGAGTCTGAGCAGATTATTTTTTGCAATTTCAAACATACTAGAATTGTGGTCCAATTATGAGGAAAAACATTTAGATCCACAATATTTATTCCACAGGACAAAACTAGATCCAGGGTATGACTGTGGCATTGAGTAGGTCCGGACACATGTTGGACAAAACCCACTGAGTCGATGATGGCTCTGAAAGCCTTTTGGACTGGCTCTGTCGACTTATCCACGTGAATATTAAAGTCACCAAAAATGTGAATATTATCTGCCATGACTACGAGGTCCGATAAGAATTCAGGGAACTCAGTGAGGAACGCCGTATACAGCCCAGGAGGCCTGTAAACAGTAGCTTTAAAAAGTGATTGAGTAGGCTGCATAGATTTCATGACTAGAAGCTCAATAATGAAAACACAGTCATTTTTTTCCCTTTGTAAATTAAAATGTGCTTTCGTAAATGTTAGCAACACCTCCGCCTTTGTGGGATGCACAGGGGATATGGTCACTAGCGTAACCTGGAGGAGAGGCCTCATTTAACACAGTAAATTCATCAGGCTTGAGCCATGTTTCAGTCAGGCCAATCACATTAAGGTTATGAATTATGATCAGTGATTAGTTCATTGAATACGACTGCCTTGGAAGTGAGGGATCTAACATGAAGTAGTTCTGTTTTGAGATGTGAGATATTATCACAATCTCTTTCAATATTGACAGGAATGGAGGAGGTCTTTATTCCAGTGAGACTGCTAAAGCGAACACCGCCGTGTTTCGTTTTTCCCGACCTAGATCGAGTCACAGACACGGTCTCAATGGGGAAAGCTGAGCTGACTACACTGACTGTGCTAGCGGCAGACTCCACTAAGCTGGCAGGCTGCCTGGCCTGCACCCTATCTCATTGTGGAGCTAGAGGAGTTAGAGCCCTGTCTATGTTGATAGATGAGAGCACCCCTCCATCTTGGATGGAGTCTGTCACTCCTCAGCAGGCCAGGCTTGGCCCTGTTTGTGGGTGAGTCCCAGAAAGAGGGCCAGCTATCTACAAATTCTATCTTTTGGGAGGGCAGAAAACAGTTTTCAACCAGCGATTGAGATGTACGAGTCTGCTGTAGAGCTCATCACTCCCCCTAACTGGGAGGGGGCCAGAGACAATTAATCGATACCAACACATCTTTCTAGCTAAGTTACACGCTGAAGTTATGTTGCGCTTGGTGACCTCTGACTGTTTCATCCTAACATCGCTGGAACCGACGTGGATAACAATATCCCTATACCCATCTACGATCACCAGTTTAAGCCTCAGCCAGCTCCATTTGTAGGACAAACACTTCAAAACCTTATTCCTTATGATGTATTTTCTGACTGTCTTTTTTGCCATTTATGATTGTGTTATTCATTGTGTTTCTATGGGCTATACTAGTAAGGCCAAATAGCTAAATGATTCATGGTGTGACCATCTTAAAACAATCCCCCCCACCCCATTACAGGCTGTTTTTGGTTAAGGATCTATATATTTACCTCCATTGCCAAAACAATAGTTATTGGCTTACAGAATTTTTCAGCTATTGTGCATTTGTCTATGCAGTGACGGATACACCACTGTTGTCCGCTTTAAAACAAGTTTCCATCTACTTGATGACTTTGTCTTTCTCTAGACACTTTTCAACCGTTCTATCTCGTTCTTGTAGATGTCCTCCATCTCTTTTATTTTCTCCTCCCTCTCTTTGATAGACTTCCTCATACTCGCCATTGTCCTTAGGTTGTCCTCACATAACAGTTTTCGCTCCAGGTTGCTTTCCTCCGCCTGCTGGTACATTGTGAGAAGGAGCTCACTTTCGTACCCTACAACCATCTCAATCTTCTCCAGCTGCTCAGCCACCTGTTGGCTATTCACTGGGTTTTCATTCTCCATGACGTGGTACCTGTTCCCACTTTTCTCCACCAGCCACCGGAAGGCACCCCAGCTCTCGATGTGCTCCTCAGGGGTGACCTTTCTGAAGCAGACCCCCATGGTGAACAGTACCAGGGTGAGGGTTCACACCCCTAGGACCAGTAGCTCCAGATGTAGCTCCAAAGCTTGCCTGTCGCTCTCTGTGAAGGTCACGTCACCCGAGACCACGAGGAGGAGGGCGTGAGGATCCGGAGGACACAGATGAACGCTGTGTACCACCTCCCGCTTCACCCGCTCAGACTTGTCCTGCACGGAGCGCCAGCCCCAGCCCAGTGTCAACCACGCTACCACAGAGCTTTTCCCATCATATTTCCCCCCTAGGAGCAAAATCCTTAGCTCTGTCAGTCTGTGGGTTGCTTCTATGAGTGAGACAGAGAGACACAAGATCTCATCCAAAACTAACCGAAATACAGTGGTTTGTTATAAATATGTACTGTATGTTTGGTTGAAATGACCGTCTTTCACCTGAGTGAAGAAGAGCTCTGAGTGTCTATCATCTGCCCTTTTTTCAATCTCCCTCCTCGTGTTCAACATTTTCCCAGACTGCCATGGATTTCAAAGCATCTGCCATTGTTTCCCGACATCACCTCTATCCTTTCCAGCAGCCTTCTGACCTGTGTGCCATCATCGTCCCTGCTCACATTGTCAAACACATGGTACCTGTTATTGCGTTTCTCCACCAGCTGCTTCCAGCTGACTTCTCTCTCCAAGAGCTGCTCTATCCTCGAGTCCTCCTCCCTCAGAGCGTCACCCCCAGTGAACAGCACGATGGTGTATCGCCAGATACTTTCGATGGGAAAGTCCAGCTTCTCTTCCACCATCCACTCCTTCCCCCTGAACGTGTCCATGACTAGCAGGAAAATGTGTGGTCCCCTGGAGGACACATGGACACGTTGTACGCCAACCTCAGCTTAGCGCTCTCCAGGGAGTCCAGGGGGATATAGCGCCCCGTCCAGGCGAGGATGTCCATCGCAGTGACCCTTCTCTCAAATACTTCCACTTCTCGCCTCACACACTCCTCGGTTCGGGCTCCGATGGCGAACTCCTCTCGGCCTGGGATGGTGTTTCCTGTTGAACTCTTCCCAGAGTAGCGGCTCCCCACGAGGACAATCCTCAGCTCTGAGAGACGACCTTGGTTCCTGACTGTAGAACAGATCTAGGATAAGTTCCTCCCCGGTCCATGTGGTATTATTCATTATGATCTAAAAGTCAAAACTGGTCCTAGATCAGCACTCTGAGAGGCTTTATGAATACAGGCCCAGGCATACTTTACCTTCAGCTAACATGCAGTGCATACATCTGAAAAATCACATTTTCTTACTGGCAAGAAAAAGCCATATACTGTACTGTAGCTACCCTGCCAAATATGACTATTAACACTGTTAATGTGACATTAGGTCTACTATGTTGTAGGCCTACACATTATGCAACCCAAACAAACTTTTATTCGAATGCAGGCTTACGATTGTCACAGTCCTGTTCACACATTTTGTTGCACTCCCGCTTTCCTCCAAATAGTAAAGTCCTCTAATCTCGTTAATGTTGATGATAGAATCAGTCATTCAATTGTCCGGTATACGGCATGTTATGACTAGCAGTGCTGTTGTCAGCACCACTCGTCTATTTTCACTTCTTGTTGCAGTGCAGTTAAAAACGTTTAGGCTTTTATGAGTCTCAAAGTCCCTCACTCATTTAACTCTGGAGGAGGGCCAATATCATATAATTTAACGCTGGAGGAGGGCCAATATCACTTATCATTTAACTCTGTGGGAGGGCCTATATTATATCATTTAACGCTGGAGGAGGGCCAATATCATATCATTTAACTCTGGGGGAGGGCCTATATTATATCATTTAATGCTGGAGGAGGGCCAATATCATATCATTTAACTCTGGGGGAGGGCCTATATTATATCATTTAACGCTGGAGGAGGGCCAATATCATATCATTTAACTCTGGAGGAGGGCCAATATCATAATTTAACTCTGGAGGAGGGACAATATCACTTATCATTTTTAATGATCCATCTCTGGACAATGAACTAGACTGTATATTCCATGATGTCTCACCTCTGCCAATAAAATCAACAACATGATATATATATATTAATAATATATGCCCTTTCACAGACACTTTCATCCTAAGCAATTCATAGCAGTACATGCATACATTTTTGTATGGCAGCAAGTATTGAACCCACAATTCTTACGTGGCAAGAGCCATGCTCAACTAACTGAGCCAAACAGGAGCACCGTGATGAGGATGAGGATGATAATGATGATGATTATGAGGGTAATGATGATGATCTACTCACTTACATCACAATTTCTTTGTCCATTACAGCATTTACAACATGTCAACATATCAATTGTGTACTCTACTGCATTGGAGAGGATTCATTTACCGTCACCTTAATCTCAATCTAATCAATTTTCTGTGTAAAAAGTGATTTAATAAAAAGTCTCATAATTCTTTCTTATGCTTTTTATCTCTGTTGGAGAGGCAAATAACTCTAATTTCTCTGTTACTTGTGCCAGAAAATAATTACAGACAGTCTCTACAGTCAGTTTCTACATTGCCTTCGGAAAGTATTCAGACCCCTTGACTTTTTAGACATTTTGTTATGTTACAGCCTTATTCTAAAATGGATTAAAAAAAAATCAAATCCTCATCAATCTACATGCGAAAACAGGTTTTTAGATATTTTTGCAAATGTATTCACAATTAAAAACAGAAATACCTTATTTACATAAGTATTCCGACCCTTTGCTATGAGACTTGAAGTTGAGCTCAGGTGCATCCTGTTTCCATTAATCATCCTTGAGATATTTCTACAACTTGATTGGAGTCCACCTATGGTAAATTCAATTGATTGAACATGATTTGGAAAGGCACACACCTGTTTATATAAGGTCCCACAGGATTGTGTTGAGGCACAGATCTGGGGAAGGGTACCACATTTCTGCAGCATTGAAGGTCCCCAAGAACACAGTGGCCTCCATCATTCTTAAGTGGAAGAAGCTTGGAACCACCAAGACTCTTCCTAGAGCTGGCCACCCGGCCAAACTGAGCAATTGGGGGAGAAGGGCCTTGGTCAGGGAGGTAACCAAGAAACCGATGGTCACTCTGACAGAGCTCTAGAGTTCCTCTGTGGAGATGGGAGAACCTTCCAGAAGGATAACCATCTCTGCAGCATTCCACCAATCAGGCCTTTATGGTAGAGTGGCAAGACGGGAAGCCACTCCTCAGTAAAAAGGCACATGACAGCCCGCTTGGAGTTTGCCAAAAGGCACCTACTGTAAAGACTCGGACCATGAGAAACAAGATTCTCTGGTCTGATGAAACTAATGTTGAACTCTTTGACCTGAATGCCAAGAGTCACATCTGGAGGAAACCTGGCAGTATCCCTACGGTGAAGCATGGTGGTGGCAGAATCATGCTTGGGAGATGTTTTTCAGCTTCAGGGGACTGGGAGACTAGTCAGGATCGAGACAATGATGAACGGAGCAAAGTACAGAGAGATCCTTGATGAAAACCTGCTCTAGAGTGCTCAGGACCCCAGACTGGGGCGACGGTTCACCTTCCCAACAGGACAATGACCCTAAGCATACAGCCAAAACAACGCAGAGAGGCTTCTGGACAAGTCTCTGAATGTCCTTGAGTGGCCCAGCCAGAGCCCGGACTTGAACCTGATCGAACGTCTCTGGAGAGACCTGAAAATAGCTGTGCAGCAACGTTCCCCATCCAACCTGACAGAGCTTGAGAGGATCTGCAGAGAAGAATAGGAGAAACTCCCCAAATACAGGGTGTGCCAAGCTTGTAGCATCATACCCAAGAAGATGCAATGCTGTAATCACTGCCAAAGGTGCTTCAACAAAGTACTGAGGAAAGGGTCTGAATACTTATGTAAAAAAAAAATTATATATAAATGAGCAAATATAAAAAAATTTAAAAAACTGTTTTTGCTTTGTCATCATGGGGTATTGTGTGTAGATTGATGAGGGAAAAAAACAATTGAATCAATTTTAGAATAAGGCTGTAATGTAACAAAATGTGGAAAAGGGGAAGGGGTCTGAATATTTTCCAAATGCGCTGTATGTCTCAATGTTATGGTTGTTCTTAAATTATTCCCCTTTGTCTTTTATACTATAGACCAGATGTGCAATATGATCAACTCTCTTTTTTGTAAAAAAAAAAGAAAATGTATTATAAAATGTACCAAATTAAATTGACGTCAGTTGGCTAGTTGAACTATTCAGGATATTCACTCCCCCCCCCAAAATGTCAGGAGATTAGTTTGATTTAATCCCTCAACTTCACGTTTTAAACCCTTTATCATTTGATATCTCATTTTTTTAGTGACAGCGTATTTGGATCTGTGCCTAAAAGCATTAACAATACAATACAACAATCCTTCACTCTCCTGGGGACTGTAGAGTGCTGTTGTCTATGATCTCTAAACCACATATTCTACACAGCTCATACCCTTATGCATCACAGAATATGAATATCAATGAGCTGTAATTTTTTTTGTACATTACATCAATTACATCAAGATGGCAAGATGCAGTAGATGGTATAGAGTACAGTATATACATATGAGATGAGTAATGTAGGGTATGAGAACATTATATAAAGTGGCATTGTTTAAAGTGGCTAGTGATACATTTAATTGCATCAAGATGGCAAGATGCAGTAGATGGTATAGCGTACTGTATATACATATGAGATGAGTAATGTAGGGTAAGTAAACATTATATAATATAAAGTGGCTAGTGATAAAGTGATTACATACATTTTTCCATTATTAAAGTGGCTGTTGTTGAGTCAGTGTGTTAGCAGCAGCCACTCAATGTTAGTGATGGCTGTTTAACAGTCTTATGGCCTTGAGATAGAAGCGGTCCCCGCTTTGATGCACCTGTACTGACCTCGCCTTCTGGATGATAGTGGGGTGAACTGGCAGTGGCTTGGGTGGTTGTTGTCCTTGATTATCTTTTTGGCCTTCCTGTGACATCGGGTGGTGTAGGTGTCCTGGAGGGCAGGTAGTTTGCACCCGGTGATGCGTTGTGCAGACCTCACTACCCTCTGGAGAGCCTTCCGGTTATGGGCGGAGCAGCTGCCGTACCAGGCGGTGATACAGCCCGACAGGATGCTCTCGATTGTGCATCTGTAAAGGTTTGTGAGTGTTTTTGGTGACAAGCCGAATTTCTTCAGCCTCCTGAGGTTGAAGAGGCGCTGCTGTGCCTTCTTCACCACGCTGTCTGTGTGGGTGGACCATTTCAGTTTGTCCGTGATGTGTACGCCGAGGAACTCTCCACCCTCTCCACTACTGTCCCGTCAATGTAGATAGGGGGCTGCTCCCTCTGCTGTTTCCTGAAGTCCACGATCATCTCCTTTGTTTTGTTGACATTGAGTGTGAGGTTATTTTCCTGACACCACACTACGAGGGCCTCACCTCCTCCCTGTAGGCCGTCTCGTCGTTGTTGGTAATCAAGCCAACCACCGTAGTGTCGTCTGCAAACTTGATGATTGAGTAGGAGGCGTGCCTTGGCCACGCAGTCGTGGGTGAACAGGGAGTACAGGAGAGGGCTGAGAATGCACCCTTGTGGGGTCCCAGTGTTGAGGATCAGCGGGGTGGAGATGTTGTTACCTACCCTCACCACCTGGGGGCGGCCCATCAGGAAGTCCAGGACCCAGTTGCACAGGGCGGGGTCGAGACCCAGGGTCTCGAGCTTAATGACGAGTTTGGAGGGTACTATGGTGTTAAATGCTGAGCTGTAAGCGATGAACAGCATTCTTACATAGGTATTCCTCTTGTCCAGATGGGTTAGGGCAGTGTGCAGTGTGATGGCGATTGCGTCGTCTGTGGACCTATTGGGGCGGTAAGCAAATTGTAGTGGGTCTAGGGTGTCAGGTAGGGTGGAGGTGATATGGTCCTTGACTAGTCTCTCAAAGCACTTCATGATGACGGAAGTGAGTGCTACAGGGCGGTAGTCATTTAGCTCAGTTACCTTAGCTTTCTTGGGAACAGGAACAATGGTGGCCCTCTTGAAGCATGTGGGGACAGCAGACTGGTATAAGGATTGATTGAATATGTCCGTAAACACACTAGCCAGCTGGTCTGCGCATGCTCTGAGGACGCGGCCGGGGATGCCATCTGGGCCTGCAGCCTTGCGAGGGTTAACACGTTTAAATGTTTTACTCACGTTGGCTACAGTGAAGGAGAGACGGTTTTGGTAGTGGGCCGTGGGCCGTGTCAGGGGCGCTGTATTGTCCTCAAAGCGAGCAAAAAAGTAGTTTAGTCTGTCTGGGAGCAAGGCATCGTGATCCGCGACGGGGCTGGTTTTTCTTTTGTAATCCGTGATTGACTGTAGACCCTGCCACATACCTCTCGTGTCTGAGCCGTTGAATTGCGACTCCACTTTGTCTCTGTACTGACGCTTAGCTTGTTTGATTGCCTTGCGGAGGGAATAGCTACACTGTTTGTATTCGGCGGCACCTCATGCTTCTGTCTCGCTCAAATCACTCCATCCATTTAAAGAGGAGTAGTGCGTACATCAACACAATTGTGTTTTCTGTTAAATCCTTCAACCGTTTGACTGTACTACGTAAATATGATGTGATTAAATGTAAAATACACTGGCATTAAGAGTAGAACAGTGGTGATGAAATATAATTAATCAATCTGGCAGTCAAACAGGTTTTGTGTAGATTTTGTACTGATGGTTATTGTGTTGACAGCCTCAAACTAGTGCCTATGCCACCCCTATCCTAAGAGGAAGTACACAAAAATAGCCCTTTATTTTAGGACTTTGTTTACACAGGTTTGAAAGACTTGGAAGGCATGGGGGCCCGGCTGGGGTTGAGGTCATTTCCGATCTTTCTTTTTAATCACATCAAATGAGAACAGAGAACAGATGATTCCTCTGGTGGTGTGGCACAGAGTGACCCAAGCCAGACGGTGAACTTGGGTTGGCAGATGGGGGCACTGCATGCTTCTGTCTCGCTCAAATCACTCCATCCATCTGCACAGGCAGAATATATATGATTTTAAAAGGGGAACCCACATTCACAGCTGTGGCGTGTTCAGTGTGGAGCTACTAACTGAACTCATCCAACAAGAACACATTTTTTTTTTGTTCAGTTGCAAAATGTTTAACTATGGTGTGCCCAATTGAACACAACCCTGACATGCAACTTCAGAGATGTACAAGGACTACGGTATCTGGCCACCTAGTGGCGCCAAAGCCCAATTGAGAATCACCAGCTAAACTGATGGTGCCTTGTATGACTGTGCCCCACACAGGGCACAGTGGTCAGGTGCTTTGTCTGCTAGCTGGCGGAACACTTCATTATTTTGGAGAAAGATCAGAATAGGACAGCTGTTGATGTATTAGTTGGATGACACTTTCATTCATTAGGTTAAATTGAAACAATAAGAATCACAGATGTGCCCAATCATTGCTTTTCACAAGGGAACTGAAGACAGAGAACGTTGTGTAATAAAAACAACCCTAAAGTATGCCTATCCTGATTATAGTTGGGATTATGTACAATTTTCCCTTTCTTAGATTACTCCATTCTTGAAACTGTAGCATTTATATTAGTGCTGGTTCCCGCTGTTGCATTGCAGCACCAAACTAATCATTTTAAAGCGTTTGTTTATAGAGTCCCACTGTGGAGGAGTCATAATACCCATAAAACCTAGTGGTCGAACAGGGAAATGTTTCCAATCGTTTTTCCATCATTAATTTTTCACATAGGGGATTTTAGAAACACTTAAAATAAAGGGCTGTGTTTCGTGTAGGCTTACTCTCGCATGACGTTTTGAAAACCATGTAAATCTCTCTCGGACAAGGTGACTTTTATCAATATATTTGGCTCTATTTACTCTCAGATTTAAAAAAAAATGCTAATTAGCATCAAAGTATACATCATGCAAAACTATGAATCCCTGCAAGCTCCTGCATGCCATCTCTAGCTGATACCTTTGCTAACAGGTATTGTGTCAATTTAAAACTTGCACAAGACAGTTCATAGAATTGTCTATTTAAAGAAATGTAGCCTATTTATTCATGACTACATTTAGCTAACATTAGATAGTTAATCCAGAGGTTCTTCCTTTAGCATTGATTGGGCAGTCTCATCCAGATCATCATGGGATTTGTAGTTCTTTATGATAGACACACAGCTAATTAGCATTTCCTTTTGGGGGGAGTAAAAACATTGAAATATATTGATAAAAGTCACCTTGTCCTAGAGAGATTTACACGGTTATAAAAACGTCAAGCCAGGGTAAGCCTACACAAAACACAGCCCTTATTTTAAGTGTTTTTAAAATCCCCAATGGGAAAAATGAATGGTCTAAAAATGATTGGAACCATTTCCCTGTTTGACCTCTAGGTTATATGGGTATTATGACTCATACTGTGGTACTCTATAGCCTTTTCTAATGTTATGCTCATATTCTCTCTATATCTATCAGCCTCAAGCCAGTGATAGCGTAGTTTAGTAGTAGCAGGAGCTAAAGAATCCTTTCAATTAAAACATGCATTCATTGGGATGTGGGATTATTTGGCCCTGATTTAGCCTGCTGGGGTTTCATCAGAGTGTGCTCTGCTCAGGGATTAAGCACATAGGACCTGCTTAATCTTGGCTACAGATTACAGTGTTCTCCTAAAGCCTGCCCTGCTTGCCTAGGCTACCCACAAACCCACCCACATGGATGACAGAGATGATAATGCTCCAATGGGACATTTGTGCTTAGTGTTACATATAATTTACTTCACTTCAGACATGTCCACTCGCCTCATACCTTGACTGGAATGTATTTACAATACATGCATATGGCGAAGTGTGCATGGTTGGATGGATGTTCATAAGGTTTAAATCAGGAAATTATACTGTGTTAGTAATACTGTGTACTGTACGTAGCCTGCGTACCATTAACTCCCTACTTAGAGATTTGATGGGTTGAGGGAATTGGTTTAAACGATGACCTACTAGTTCCATTGCATGAAGCTACTGCTTATCTAACAATGTTTGGCTACTGCACAGTTCACGTGTGGCGTGTGGTGATTTCTGATTTCCTACCTCAACAAGTCCTTAACCTATGCCCATCGTGGCAGCCCCGTGTTGCATGGCTCGAGTGCCGTGGACACCATGAATCGAGTCACATATTTCCCAAACAATCTCATCAAGACAAGGGTTTTACCCACCATCCTGGTCGGTTATTAATCAGGAGTGCTGACGTACACTCCCACCGTGCACACTAGTGTGTGTACACGCCCCCTGGACATAATCTGCCCAAATATCAGTGACAACAGCACAGCTGTTGGAGAATCCTCTCAGGATCATCGTCGGACTGGAGCGATAGAGCGGAACCGACCGGGAGTAGGAAAAGATTATCACCCGTAGCATTTTGCGCACAGTAAATAAGTGTGTGTGTGTGTGTGTGCAGAGCCATATATACACTATAAATATATGGCCCTGTGTGTGTAGCTATCCATGTGTTTGTGCATATGTGGGTGTGTCCAGAAGTGATTCCCTCAACCCATCCCCACTTGGTTGACCATACAGTACATACATTGTGGACACAGGCACTGCTGCCACATGCAATAAACAGAGAATTACCTGCTACAGCAGATATTACATTTGATATATTCCTCACATTATTGATACATGTCTTGCTAATGGGGTAAAGACAGTACAGTATGATGCCGTATGTAAGGGCTTAGAGTAACATTGTTCTGTAATGCACACACCGATCTTCATATTATCATTTGATAGATGGTATGACTGACAGGGGACTTCAATAGTGATGTGTTCTATAAATCCTTGCTACTGTAAGATTGGCCAACAAACCTTGACCTGTAGACCTGCAGGTAGCCCTTGCTGATTTAAACCAGGCCTCTGCCTCTATACGTTTTTTTTTAACTGCTCACGTCATAGAGATGGATAGATGGTGCTTCTACATTTGCATTGCTTGCTGTTTGGGGTTTTAGGCTAGATTTTTGTTTAGCACTTTGTGACATCTGCTGATGTAAAAAGGGCTTTATAAATACATTTGATTGGTTGATTGATTGATTATGCACATCTTATCTTTGCCATTAATCGCTCTGTGACAGCATGGGCAGCACCATGAATGGCTATCTCCATATTAAAGTAGTCAATTGTCTTGTTTTGTGTTTCAAACAAGCATAAAGTCATCATTGGCAATATACTGACATCAAGTCACGCTGGAATGTTTTTTTAACAGGAGAATACTTCATTGGCTGATCCCTCCTACTGACCTGGATTCAATTCTTACAAAGTATAGACAAACCCATTTGAGGAAGAATACTATGCGTTGATCATTGCCCGATCACTCAGAAACCATAGCAAATCCCACCCAGTTAACTCTTTGAAAATGGTGAAAGCCCTCCATGGTGTTGCCTATGCCATCACACCATCACAGTCTTTTGTGGAAAGTGTGCCCTCTATCCATCTCTATGGTTCACTTCTACTACAGTTGAGTGCGCTAAATTCAGATAAACTACCGATCAGAGGAATTATAGATTTTTCCGATGCATCTCTGTGACCTGAGCCTAAAAAAACTCAACATTAATGGTTCCTGTCGTTGCCTTTATGCACTATGTGGTAAACTGTGATTTATCCTCACGTTGACAGGAGGACATAGCCAGGTAATATTGATATTTGCTCAGGGTTAGCTGTCAGGTATATGGGGAGGGAGTGTTGTTTGTTGTCGTGGTGGAGGGGAAGCCATTGTGGTGGTCTGACAACCTGCATCCCCTCTCAGACGTAAGCCAGGCAAACCTTTCAAAATAAAAGCCCTATATTTAGGGACTTGAGCAGGGAGAGTTGTTGTGTTTTAGTCGTGTCTGTTTCAGGGAGAGGTATTCCTCATTTCTAGTCCTCCTTTTTGGTAGAGACAGATATTCATTATTTGTGCTAAGCTAGATTGTCAGAGGAGAAATGTGTTGCCTCAGTTTAAGGAAGGGTGTGGTGAAGGTACAGTGGATGGGGGTGGCATGGAGATTTTGGTGGATGGATCAAACACAAGCCTGTGTGGTTGTGATGCAATCACAGCCGAAACTGAGCAACCGTGACAACATTCAACATTGTGACTTGTATTTAGCCTACTCCATCAACGTACAGTACCTGCACTCTCATTGGGTATTTATGTTACTGAACCACTAGCTATATGCAGCACGGGATGAACCTTCCGTACAATTACAACAAACAGTCAGTCATTGAGAATACATTATCTTTTACAATAACGACCTGACCAAGATGGAGGAATGAACTGTGCTGCAAGCAGACAAGTGACAACGTTGCAGACAATAAAAAAAAAACGTTTAAAATAATCTACTCATAAACGGAAAAAGAAAAATACATATTTACAACACATCGGTGGGGGTGCAACACATATCATTAAAAACATAAAGAACACAGCTACAGTTCCCAAACTCGATCCTGGGGACTGCAAGTGGTGCACATTTAGGTTTTTCCCTAGCGCTACACAGCTGATTCAAATAATCAAAGCTTGATGATGAGTTCATTATTTAAATCAGCTGTGAAGCGCTAGGGCTAAAATCAAAACGTGCACCCAGGGGGGCCCCCAGGGCCGAGTTAGGGAAACGCTGAGTTAAGGGCTAAAAGCATTCACGGGATGGATAACCAGGTTGTTTAGACTGTTTGACGAAACTGGAGAGATTAAGGGATCATTAAGTGATCATTGATTATGTATATATCTTACCTTTTGGGTAAGATTATATTGTTTTCATAAACTGGGTGGTTCAAACTCTGAATGCTGATTGGCTGACAGCCGTGGTATATCAGACCGTATACCACGGGTTTGACAAAACATTTATTGTTACTGCTCTAATTACGTTAGTAACCTGTTCATAATAGTAATACGGCACCACAGGGGTGTGTGGTATATGGCCAATATAGCATGGCTAAGGGCTGTATCCAGGCACTCCGCGTTGCGTCGCGCTTAAGAACAGCCCTTAGCTGTGGTAGATTGGTCATTTACCACACCCCCTCGGGCCTTATTGGTTAAATATAAACCATGCGTGAGAAGAAACACCCTATAATGAGCCTTGTGTTAAGCTCCTCTCTCTCACTTAACCCTTAGCAGCAAATGGATCATTAGTGAGTGAAAAGCCTGTATACATCCTAGTTGCAGGGATAATAGCAGTAATGTATTCACTCAATAACTTCAACCCCTCTCCACTCAAATACTTACTGTATTTATTTCACCCAAAGAGGTCACCCTATAACAGGGACGACCAAGTCTTCTCCTGGAGAGCTGGTTGTGCAGGTTTTTGCCCCATCTTTACTATAATACACCTGATTCATCTAATCAATGTGCTGAGGAGCAGCCGATCAGTAGAATCAGGTGTGTTATGGTAGGGGTGGAACTAGCTCCAACAGGAGTGTACTGCTCCCTAGGAGGAAGAATAGCCACCCATGCTCTTTAATACGTTTCCACACCCGCATACTGTCCTCTTTTCAGTCTTCACCTACATCTGTGTATTACTTATTCACATTTTAACAGCATTGTGGTGGCAAAGCCTGCAATTCTCACCGGGCGCATTCCTTCACAACAGAAGAATTGAAATGCCTCCATTATATCGAACCGTGTGTATATCCCGGTGTCCTTGTGTCAGTGGAAGAGGATTTGCTCATTTATCTGCCGTACAGGAATGAGCGATAAGGTTTCCTGGGGACGGAAAACCAGGGTCGTATTCAAGGCACCAAACGAGAAGAAAAAAAAGAAAAGAAACAGGGAGGGACTACCTGAACTCGTCCAATAAGAAAAACGTATTTTTGTTTTCCATTGCAAAACATTTTGCTACGGTGTGCAATAATGAACACGACACAGACCTGGTTGGCTGCCAAACACACCAAGCTTTTCGGCAACACAGCTGTGTCACCCACAAAGCAGGCAATTAACACGAGCTTCTCACCCCTTAATTATTTCTACGCTTTCTTCCATTTCCCAAAGATAGAAATGTAGAGTTGTGCACCACACACCCACTTGTTATCACAATGGCAAATTTCCAGCCTCTACTTCCAGATATTTAGCTGTAAAGAGTCATCATTAGGATAATAGCGGGAACAGTATTATTGGTGCTTTCCTTATAGGTATGTATCATATGTAAATATGATCCCTTTGCATCAGTGTCTCTACTTTTGTGTATGTATGTATTTTGTGTAGCTCATGAAACCACTTTCCACTTACCCCAACTACCAGGACACGTATGTGGCCCAAGGTGATTTTGGTACGGAATTTCAAACCTTTGTGACTGATTGGTGATTGCATATCAACCATCCAATCAAAGGAGAAGGGAAAGTGGTGACTTCTGATTAGAGTTCACACTTAACTGTATTTGTACTACTGCTCCTGATAGTGGAAGTAGTGAACATTTCCTGATAGAAATGTACACATCAAATTTGTTGAAAATCCATTTATTGTGGCGCAGCGGTCTAAGGCACTACATCTCAGTGCAAGAGGCGTCATTACTGTCCCTGGTTCGATTCCAGGCTGTATCACATCCGGACGTGTTTGGGAGTCCCATAGGGCGGCGCACAATTGGCCCAGTGTCGTCCGGGTTCGGCTGGGGTAGGCCGTCATTATAAATAAGAATTTGTCCTTAACTGACTTGCCTAGTTAAATAAATAAAATTTAAAAAATATATTTTTAACCCCCTAGAGTCTCTTGACACACCCTTGCATCAATCGAAGTAACATAATTAAAAAAATCCCTGTAAAAATCGGTCAATTTAAGCTAGAGATATCTGTCTAGATATAGGACATACACTTCAAAACCTTATTCCTTATGATTTATTTTTCACCATTTATTATTTCAATATTTTCTCTTATTTTTTTTTATACCTAATGGAACATATGAACCCTAATGGAACATATTAACCTTGTGTGAAATGTTAGTAGGAAAACATAGGAAGCCCTCTCAGCTATTCCTGCCTCCCATTAAAGCTCAGCACAATGCATTTCCACACACACAAACACACACGCACACACAGACACACATACACACACAGAGACACAGAGACACACACACACAGACAGACATTAGGAACTGGTTTAGTGTGTGTTAACTACAACAGTCGTAATCTGATACAATTCTGCAGTCTGCACACACACAGCGATAGCTCTGGATTAGAGTGGATGAAAAGGAGGTTACAGTATCAGGCTTGTATGCTGCTTGTGTCTTTACGGGAGATTTCCCTGCATGTGCCTCCAGTGGAAAATAACTATGGGTCTTGGAGTGAGAGTCCTGCACATGAAGTTTCCTTGTTGGGACAGAACTGCAGGAAAGTTACTACTAAGGCAGAGGGAACAGCCCGCCCTTGGAGCACCAAACCTTTCAAGAGGATCATCTTTTATTTAGACTGCTGAGCGTGTAGTTCACGAGGGACTACTATGAAGTTTGGCACAGGGAATCATTTTTTCGTGCCATCGTGTATGCAATACAGTAGTACCTCATCCGGAATGTCTCTCTCTCTCTCTCTACACGTTTTAACCTTCTATTTTGCTTCAAATCTTAATAGTGAACTCCCTGACGATGGTCATTTGGCGTTGAGGTCAGGGATGGGGGTCAATTCTTTATGAACGAGGAAGTGATTTTCAATTAGGGAAGTTTCAATTTTGAGATTAGAATTTCAGTTTACTTCCTGAATTGACCAAACGGAAATGTAATTGGCCCCAACCCTGAATGGTGTAGTCTGTGTGTTCCACACTGAGTGTACAAAACATTAGGAACACCTGCTCTCTCCATACCATAGACTGACGAGTTGAATCCAGGTGAAAGCTATGATCCCTTATTGATGTCACTTGTGAAATCCACTTAAATCAGTGTAAATCAAATAAAATCAAATGTATTGGTCACATACACATACTTGGCAGATGTTACTGCGGGTGTAACGAAATGCTTGTGTAGATGAAGGGGAGGAGACAGGTTAAATGATTTTCAAGTCTTGAGATAATTGAGACATGGATTGAGTATGTGTGCCATTCAGAGGGAGAATGGGCAAGACAAAAGATTTATGTGCCTTTGAACGGGGTACGGTAGTAGATGACAAGCTCACCGGTTTGAGTGTGTCAAGAACTTTTGACACCTTGTAGAGTCCATGCCTCTACGAAATGAGGCTGTTCTAAAGGCAAAAGGGAGTGTAACTCAATATTAGGAAGGTGTTGCTAATGTTTTGTACACAGTGTATATCTGACAATAGAAACTCTTCAGGTAGCCTACAGTACCTGTGGCAAACCACTCTGAATGCTAATCCAGAAACATACAGTACCCAACTGAGAGTTGAATTTGATTCAATCAGTTTGGATTCAATTTTCCCACATCAAGTATGATGCACATATTCAAACCAATTATAAACTAAGGAGGGAGTATTTTTGTCCTTGATTTGGTATTCATGAAAAAGAACACACCCAGTTCTCAATCAAACACTTCACTGTAGGGGCTCAGAGTCTATCATACGAGTTAATTCAAAGTCAATCGAGTTTAGTGGGCTTTATTTTCCCTGTTTGTTTCTAAGGGGAGTTCTACCAGTCTCTGTAGCCTTCTGTTCTCCGTGCCGCCCCCCCATCTCTCCAAATCCGCAGGTGGTGTCTGTAATTGTCAGTGCCGCTTGGCGATTGGCTAATCTTCGCTCCACTCGCCACGGGTGTTGGATGATTCAATCTTCACCTTCCGAAGCATAGCTGGTGGCATTTTAGATCAAACACTTGGTTTGAAGAAAGTACATTGCATTGGTTGTGGCTTTGTTTATATGACAAATAAGTCACTTAGTCAGTGGTGTATCAATTTAATCATCTGATTCCGCTAATTGGCACTTTTAAGTCCCTGAGTTTTTCAGTTTTCAAAGACCACTAATGATCTATGCTCTCTGCTAAATAATCACTTCACACAAGCATGCATGAATTACTACTATAGGTAAACAATACCTCTATGTAAGCTATGTGGATGGTTAACTGATGATTCAAATCTGCAGCACCACACTGCTGATCGTTTCTGTCACGTGTGCTCCCTCTCCGGCCTCTTGGTCACCACGCTGCTCGTTATGGCGCACACCTGTTACCATCGTTACACGCATCACTCACGTGTCATCACTCACCTGGACTCCATCACTTCCTTGATTACCTGCCCTATATAAACTCAGCAAAAAAAGAAACGTCCTCTCACTGTCAACTGCGTTTATTTTCAGCAAACTTAACATGTGTAAATATTTATATGAACATAACAAGATTCAACAACTGAGACATAAACTGAACAAGTTCCACAGACATGTGACTAACAGAAATGGAATAATGTGTCCCTGAACAAAGGGGGGGTCAAAATCAAAAGTCACAGTCAGTATCTGGTGTGGCCACCAGCTGCATTAAGTACTGCAGTGCATCTCCTCCTCATGGACTGCACCAGATTTGCCAGTTCTTGCTGTGAGATCTTACCCCACTCTTCCACCAAGGCACCTCCAAGTTCCCGGATATTTCTCGGGGGAATAGCCCTAGCCCTCACCCTCCGATCCAACAGGTCCCAGACGTGCTCAATGGGATTGAGATCCGGGCTCTTTGCTGGCCATGGCAGAACACTGACATTCCTGTCTTGCAGGAAATCATGTACAGAACAAGCAGTATGGCTGGTGGCATTGTCATGCTGGAGGGTCATGATGAGCCTGCAAGAAGGGTACCACATGAGGGAGGAGGATGCCTTCCCTGTAACGCACAGCGTTGAGATTGCCTGCAATGACAACAAGCTCAGTCCGATGATGCTGTGACATACCGCCCCAGAACATAGCGGATCCTCCACCTCCAAATCGATCCCGCTCCAGAGTACAGGCCTCGGTGTAACGCTCATTCCTTCGACGATAAACGCGAATCCGACCATCATCCCTGGTGAGACATAACCGCGACTTGTCAGTGAAGAGCACTTTTTGCCAGTCCTGTCTGGTCCAGCGACGGTGGATTTGTGCCCATAGGCGACTATGTTGCCAGTGATGTTTGGTGAGGACCTGCCTTACAACAGGCCTACAAGTCCTCAGTCTAGCCTCTCTGCGGACAGTCTGAGCACTGATGGAGGGATTGTGTGTTCCGGGTGTAACTCGGGCAGGTGTTGTTGCCATCCTGTACCTGTCTCGCAGGTGTTATGTTTGGATGTACCGATCCTGTGCAGGTGTTGTTACACGTGGTCTGCCACTGCGAGGACATTTACATTTACATTACATTTAAGTCATTTAGCAGACGCTCTTATCCAGAGCGACTTACAAATTGGTGCATTCACCTTATGATATCCAGTGGAACAACCACTTTACAATAGTACATCTATATCTTTTAGGGGGGGGGGGGGGGGGGGGGGGTTAGAAGGATTACTTTATCCTATCCTAGGTATTCCTTAAAGAGGTGGGGTTTCAGGTGTCTCCGGAAGGTGGTGATTGACTCCGCTGTCCTGGCGTCGTGAGGGAGCTTGTTCCACCATAGGGGTGCCAGAGCAGCGAACAGTTTTGACTGGGCTGAGCGGGAACTGTGCTTCCTCAGAGGTAGGGGGGCCAGCAGGCCAGAGGTGGATCAGCTGTCCGTCCTGTCTCCCTGTAGTGCTGTCTTAGGCGTCTCACAGTACGGACATTGCAATTTATTGCCCTGGCCACATCTGCAGTCCTCATGTCTCCTTGCAGCGTGCCTAAAGGCACGTTCACGCAGAGGAGCAGGGACCCTGGGCATCTTTCTTTTGGTGTTTTTCTGAGTCAGTAGAAAGGCCTCTTTAGTGTCCTAAGTTTTCATAACTGTGACCTTAATTGCCTTCCGTCTGTAAGCTGTTAGTGTCTTAACGACCATTCCACAGGTGCATGTTCATTAATTGTTTATGGTTCATTGAACAAGCATGGGAAACAGTATTTAAACCCTTTACAATGAAGATCTGTGAAGTTATTTGGATTTTTACGAATTATCTTTGAAAGACAGGGTCCTGAAAAAGGGACATTTATTTTTTTGCTGAGTTTGTCACTCCCTTTGTTTCCTTCCCCAGGCGTCATTGTTTCTGTTTCCTGTCTGTGCGTTGTTCGTGTTTCTTGTTTTGTATTATGTTTCATTTATTTATTAAAACACTCACTTCCTGAACTGGCTTCCCGACTCTCAGCGCACATCGTTACAGTTTCAAAGCAGTTTAGTCTCAAACATTCACTTTTTGTCCTTAAAAAAAATCCCCCTTTTTATCTCAGTGGGACAAACTGGTAAAATGATGAAGGGGAAAAAAAAGAATAATCCTGAAATATTCTGATAGTGTTGTGTTAGGTCATTGTGACTACATTATTATCTAAAACCCTGTCCTGCTAGCAGACTAGCCACACAGTGGTGGAGACAAGACACCCCTTGGTTTATGTTCTATTCTTTGCCCCACTACCACAGGGCATCTTTGGCTCCTCTCAGCTCCCATGGAAAAACATTACATAGCAGACCCAACATCTCCCAGACTAATGCATTTTTCATTTGTCATTAATATTCATTATTGTCAGCCGTACAGGAACAGGAAGCTCATCATATGTCCTTCCCCTTTAATGCCTGGAGTCTGCTACCAACTGGTGTCATAGGTTATAACTGCACATCTCAGTATTCCAAATGAAATCGATCAAGGTTTTGGGGATATGTCAGGGATCATTTTCCTTATGCAATATTCATGTCATAAAAACAGTTTTAAGGAGTTGGAGATAAACAGAAATAAATGAAAATGCATATTATTGACTTTGCAAATTACAAAAATTTGGTATTTCTCCACTAAGCAAGCTTTATCATCTATTGTTTCTATCTCCTATCTTCCCTTTTTCCTATGTGCCCACTTCGATTCTTTACCTTATCGACTCATAGTGTAAATAGGCCGTTGGTGAGAAAAACTCATATTTTTGAGTGTCCTGTCTTGGTCAATGTTGATTGAATGCTGTATGCATTTACAGGGAGAGTGCAAACATTTGGAGCAATTTCCCCCGTGTCATCCTTTCATTTCAATGTAATTTCCCATCCGCTGATTTATGCTGTTTGTCTGTAACTGAAACGTCCCAGAGTCTTTGCTTTACGACTTTCTCACCGCTGCCTCCACCACACAGCCTTGAATTATTAGCGAGTTTATGAACAGGAGGTCATATTTTCGTTCCAGATATCACTCAGCAATATAATTCAAGAGTTTTATCTGTAGGAGTGAAGGAGAGAGTGTTATAGTGTATATGGGGATGTCTTTGAGAATTGAGGGTGTCAAAAGTATAGTGACCATAAGATCATTCTGTGACTTTTCTTTATAATCGATCCATCACTCATAGTTCTGATCTCCCTAGACAGCCCTCCAACGCTGGACCTTCAGATGGTCCTTCAAGCTACAATACAAAACACTGTCTAGGAACTGTTCTCCTATCCAATCTACCAAGTTAATTCCACACATATTTTCATAACTGCCAATTCTGTAAGAGTTTTTCTCTTAATCTATTGATTTACTCATCCCAATCACAGATGAAGATGCAGCTGTCAGTCAGTGCATAAATTGTAATCACCATCAGTAATATAGAGCATCGCTCAGTAAAATGCAATGAATTGCAATTTTGCTATTGCTTTTCCGTGTGACTCTTTTCCTGAGATATTTAGTACGGTGTCCATTTTAAGACGAGTGAGGCAGAGGGTGTCCTAAAATGGACACCGTAAAGGAGCTCTACCGCGAAGAGATGTGGGGCTGTATGCATTTATCTTCTCTCAAACCAATCAATATGCCACTGTAACCCAAGGCCATGCTATCGGAAAATTGCCACCACAAATCACAATACCAGGTAGCATGAAACTCAACAGAAACTCACTTTATTGTATAGGTGGCAAAACAACAAATTACTTCTGTCTGTGCATGGTTTGGTCAACATGCCATCAGTACCCTCGGGCTAAAGACTGAGGTTTAAGGCATCTGAAATCCATCCCACTTTAGGCCTGGAAACCATAGCAATCGACCCTTTGTGTGACCGCACCATCTTGCCTTGCTGTCGGCGACTGGTACGGGTTCCCATCGTATTTTAGTCTTATTATAGGGTCGCTCTGGAATCTCACCAACTAAACGTTTACACAGGTATATCTAAAGGGCATGTCACATTTCTACACTGGAGGGATATTGCGGAAGGTGCAAAGTCGGTATTTGTACCATAAAGTGGGGAACAAATAGCCCGGTCCCAGATTTGTTTGTATTGTACTCCTATGACAATTGCGTAACAAATGTTTGGCATGACAATGAGAAGGAGTTGGCAATACGGCACACACAGATCTGGGACCAGGCTATGGAACAAATATTTTGTAAAAATAACTGCACTCTAATTTATGCAGTGAACATCTCCTGTGTATCTTTTTTTACATAATACTGGCGCTGTAAACTACAGTATAAATCAGTGTTGTAGTGAAAACTGGGGACTTGGGACTTGACTCGTATCTCGAGTATAAAGGACTCGGACTTGGACTCGAACACTGGGGACTTGGGACTCGACTCGTGACTTGACTCGAGTATAAAGGACTCGGACTTGGACTCGAACACTGGGGACTTGGGACTCGACTCGTGACTTGACTCGAGTATAAAGGATTCGGACTTGGACTCGAACACTGGGGACCTGGGACTCGACTCGGCCTCGAGGTTTAGTGACTTTACTACATCACTGATATAAATTGCTTGCAGCTGAAAATCAATCCAATCCATTCAACATACTGTAGAGCCAGCCAAGCTTGTCTTTTGATATGTGTCGAATGAGATTTTACACAGGTGACACTCAAAGGCAGCTTGATTTGAAAAACGTTGATGAATGCCACGAGACAAAGAATTTTACAGGGCAGTGACAAGCAAACCAGTTGGTCCTTTATGTGTATAGCTAAATATCTATTTTCGCTGCTGATTCTCCTTTGAGCCCCGCCACCTGCGGCTGTTGTTTTCATGCAGGCGTCAGAGGCAGATCTCTTGTGGTTTCACAGCTTTGGTAGCATCAGCAGTGCCACTAGAAAAAGAGTAAAAGGAACAAATACATGGCTGATTGAGTTATAAATAGTCTTGACGGGGGTCTCTGCCTCATGAAGCGCCTTTGAAGCACAGAGAAAAGTAGAGTAAAAGCAGTATGCGTTCAGAGTCACACAGAAATGTCTTATTCTACCTACCAGATACGCTGTAACAGTCTTTTGAGTAAGAATACAGTAGACTATTTTCGATCTTGTCTCATCGCTACGACTCCCCAACGGGCTCGGGAGGCAAAGGTCGAGTCATACATCCTCCGAAACATGACGCGCCTAACCGAGCTTCTTAACACCCGCCCGCTTAACCCCGAACCCAGCCACACAGACCCGGGATCAAACCCAGGTCTGTAGTGACGCCTCTAGTAATGCATGGAGTGCCTTAGACCTACCTCTGTGCCACTCGGAAGGCCCGAAGTGATCTCACTTCTAAGTGAGATCAAGCATGAGAAGCAACAATCCATGAATGCATTCATTTTATTTTGAGTATGACTGTGTTCTGGGGTAATGCTAGCACAGTGTGTCTATTGACTTACCCATTTTAGATATCTCATTTGCAAACTGAGAGACGTGACCATATTATAAACCTGTGGTTCAAAGACACGTGATATGATGCGACACATAAAGCATGATACATAAGCTGTGTGTGTTTAGCTATGATACATAAGCTGTGTGTGTTTAGTTATGATACATAAGCTGTGTGTGTTTAGTTATGATACATAAGCTGTGTGTGTTTAGTTATGATACATAAGCTGTGTGTGTTTAGCTATGATACATAAGCTGTGTGTGTTTAGTTATGATACATAAGCTGTGTGTGTTTAGCTATGATACATAAGCTGTGTGTGTTTAGTTATGATACATAAGCTGTAGGTGTTTAGTTATGATACATACGCTGTGTGTGTTTAGCTATGATACATAAGCTGTGTGTGTTTAGTTATGATACATAAGCTGTGTGTGTTTAGTTATGATACATACGCTGTGTGTGTTTAGTTATGATACATAAGCTGTGTGTGTTTAGTTATGATACATAAGCTGTAGGTGTTTAGTTATGATACATAAGCTGTGTGTGTTTAGCTATGATACATAAGCTGTGTGTGTTTAGCTATGATACATAAGCGGTGTGTGTTTAGCTATGATACATAAGCTGTGTGTGTTTAGCTATGATACATAAGCTGTGTGTGTTTAGCTATGTTTCATAAGCTGTGTGTGTTTAGCTATGATACATAAGCTGTGTGTGTTTAGTTATGATACATATGCTGTGTGTGTTTAGTTATGATACATAAGCTGTGTGTGTTTACAGAGATGCAAACTAGTCATCTTTTGGAAAAATTTGCTGTTTTGAATCCGAAATAGGTGATTCTTGTAGATCTGATGAGAAAAGGTTATTTTTTTGTCGGGGAGGGGGCTTTGGATCACTACTGGCTGTAAGCAAAAAGTGATGCATGTTTGGAGCAATCCTGGCTGTATCAAGCTCAGCCAATTGTTCACATAACAACAGAATGCAGCACGCGACTGAAGAGAGAAGAGACAACCAATTTGCTACTTACAGCATCAGCGGCGCTCTGGAAAGACAGCAGAGAGTGGAAAGGCAGTTTGCCAGTTACAGCAGTTACAGTTACGTCCCCTGAACAATAACGAAGAGGTAGGTGAGAAGCTTGACCATGGAGACGTGGGTGAGAAGGTGATGAAGCGTACTTCATGAGCTTTAACCGAAAAATAAAACATTTGAGGTGAGGGAGGAAAGTTTGAGGTGAGGGAGAAAGTGTGGTGGAACAAGTATTGTTAGCATTGTTAAGTATCTTGCTAGCTGGATCGAATTCTTCATTAGCTAGCCAGATAAATGTTGAGCAACATTAGCCATCTTAACTGATCAACTAATTGAGTTTATGGTGTGAAAATTAGCTGGCTAATGAAGTCAGACAGCTAACGTTAGCTAGCTAACATTACAACATCAGATGGGCTGGGCCTGGCTTAAGCTGGATGCCACTATAGAGGTGAAAGGAACACCACACACTTTCCCTCTTTCTCACTTTTTCAATACAGTGGATAAAAAAAGGTATGCCAGGTGTACTCTCTGCCTGAAAGAGATAAATTATGCCAACAAAGAGTATCATGCTCTGCTGGCACATTGTAGAACAGATGTCCACAGGCAGAAAGTGTACAATGTAATAATGTGCAGTGTAGCCCAAAGATATTGCTTTTGTTGTGTTGAACTTGACAGTAACACTTGTGTGTGAGTGAGTGGGGATTATTACATTAAACATTATTTTTGCACACATGTAGCCTTGTGCACTTGATCGATCCACTAAAATAGAGCAAAAATAGAATGCCTGTTTGTTTCATTCTATTTCTACTTTAAGATGTTTTTTTTCCCCCCAAGGTCAATATTTAGATGTGTGTGGTCACAAGCATTCTATTACAAAGGCTGTCATGTCTAACTGTAATATTTATCACGTTTCAGGTATGACCCAGATGCAGACAGTGTCGAAGAAACAAAATTTTATTTATAATACAGGGGCAGGCAAACGACAGGTCAAAGGCAGGCAGGGGTCAGTAATCTAGTGAGGTGGGGCAAGGTATAGAACGTCAGGAAGGCTCAGGATCAGGGCAGGCAGAAGGGTCAAAACCGGGAAGGACTAGGAAACAGGAGCAAGAAACAGACAGGAGCAGGGGAACAAACGCTGGTAGGTTTCACGAACAAAACAAACTGGCAACAGAAAAACAGAGAACACAGGTATAAATACACAGGGGATAATTGGGAAGATGGGCAACACGTGGAGGGGGTGGAGACAAGCACAAAGACAGGTGAAACAGATCAGGGTGTGACAATGTTAGTGTATTGTTTTTTCTCAAGACTTGAGTGTCATTTGCAGTAAAGTCTAGGCAACAAATAACATTGGATTGCTTTCTTAATTTTTTTTAGCTGTGAGTTAGGTTTACATTAACCACTTTTTATTTTACACACAGAGACTGTTCATGTAGATAATATTATTTGTGGTTTAATTAGTTAAAACCTGCATTTCCCCCTAGCAGGATTTTATTTACATTTTTCAGTGAAAAAAAAAGTGTCACCTTTTTGGGCCCTCACCAGTTTGCATCCCTGGTTTAGCTATTTTGTCTGGTTTTATAGGTATCGCCTGTTCTTCTTCCCCTGTCCTTCCTAGGAACCAGTATGCACACAACACACACACACATTTGTTTTACTATCAAACAATTGATTCCCATTCCAAATATTTTTTTCCCCCTAAACCTAACCCTAACCTTAACTCCAAACCCATAACCCTAAATCCTACACCTAACCCCTAAGCCTAAAATAACATTTTTTCCTTGTGGGGACTGGCGAAATGTTCCAACTTTTCCTTGTTTTACTATTCTTGTGAAGACTTCTGTTCCCCACAAGGATAGTACAACCAAACACACACACACACTTAGAATCTCCAATTCCAGGAAAGACCTTTGAGGAAACAGCTGGTCCATGCGATGATATAGCCTCGGGTCTTCCAACAGATTCCAGAAAACTAACAGGGTGATAACAGATGCAGGGCTAATGGTTCATTCTTCATCAACACTCTCCCCTTTATTGGCATATACAATTTAGAGATAATAATCATTGTGGGCACCTAATCTCCTTAGAGATATCAACATACTCCGTTTGGTGTGGTTCTCACTAGTTTGGTGTTGAGAGGGACATCAATGTTTACACAGATGCATAGTTTATGTATATGGACAGACTGTGGGTTGATGTGGGCATTGATACCACATACTTTTGTAGTAGATATCAGGCAGATACCGCTGAAAACAGTACTGTAAATTGAAGTGCTACCTACATATTGCCTTTATTGACAGATACTCACATTGGAGCAAGTTAAAAAAAATTGTCATGTTCTTCTCACATTTTTTCAGATTTGTTTTCATAGAACCTTAGTGTCGATAGTTCAGTCTCTTCAGTCGGTGAATGTCAATGAATGTAGGTAAGACCAACGTCAAGGTTTGTAACTAGTTGACCCACATTGGAGATTGGGGGAAAAAAATCTATGGAGTCTTCCCATTGAAGCATCAACAATGAATACTTTTTCCATGCGTGCAGCTCAGTAGCAAGCCTGGGTCAGCTTTGGTCATACATTTCAGACCTGTTGGTGAATTTCGGTGAATGGAGGCCCCACTGTAGGTCAAGAATTTGACCTTAAAACCTCTCCAGCGTCTCATCCCGTCAGCGGGATCAAAATCCAGCGAAAAATCATATCGCCAATTAGCATAAAAAAAAAATCATACTTAAAAAAAAAAAAAAATTAATATATATATTTTTTTATAGATACACCTCTCCTGAATCGACCCACGTCGTCCGATTTCAAAAAGGTTTTACAGGAAAAGCAAATCATTAGATTATGTTAGATGAGTCCATCGTAAAAAGCAGCTTCATAGCCATTTTCCGACCAACCACTTGCATCACATATAATCAAAAAACAGCTAAATGCAGCACTAACCTTTTACAAACTTCATCAGATGGCACCCCTAGGACATCATGTTATACAATGCATGCATTCTTTTGTTCAATAAAGGTCATATTTATATATAAAAACAGCATTTTACATCGGCATCTGACGTTGACTAAATAATTTCCCCTCAAATGCGTCCCGGTAAACAATGCTACAATTCCCTAAATTACTATCCGATAACGATTTTTTAAATTTATATTGTCAATCTAACATTTATAGATGAATATCTCTTGAGAACACCTGTCATACCAGATTTTAAATTAACTTTACTGGGTAATCACACTTTGCGATAAAAGGAAATGCGATACTCAGAAAATGAGCTAATATACAGAGCTCGGCGCCATCTTGGAAACAATCGCATGTCACATCTCATCTTGTATAATATTGTCAATAATCGCCTACCTTTAGTTGTCTTCATCAAAAAGCATCCCAGGTCCACAACAGATGTATTTTCGGTCAAAAAGTCCATACTTCACGTTCCATTAGCCTGCTGTTGGTAGCGCGTCCTATGGCTCTCTCCAAGCGCAGGGCTGAAGTTCCGGATAAAATGAGATTCTCCCGCCTGTAGGTTCGTTCAAACATGTCAAACGTTGTAAAACATTAATCTTCAGGGCCTGTAACACCAAGAGAGCCAATAAGACTCGAGGGGGATGATTTCATTGCCTTTAAAACCGTTTCCAAAGGTGGGGGTAGACATGGCCGCCGGCGTCATAATGGTGATGGCCCATCCCCTGTGACCAATTTCCAACGCGTCTCATTCACTGAGTTTCGACTGTATAAGGCTCAAACCACTGTGAAAAGACTGGCGACATCTAGTGGAAGCAATAGGAAGTGCTCACTGAACCATGGTTAACGGTGTGATTTATAGGGAAAGATGAGAAGTCGAGTCCACAATTCTGAATTCCACTTCCTGTTTCAATCGGTCTCGGGGTTTTGACTGCCATTTGAGTTCTGTTATACTCACAGATACCATTCAAACAGTTTTAGAAACTTTAGGGTGTTTTCTATCCATATATAATAAGTATATGCATGCCCTAGCTTCTGAGTTTGATTAGTAGGCAGTTGAAAATGGGAACGATTTTTTTTCAAAATGCGCTGTGGCGCCCCCTATCCTAGGGTATCCTCAAGAGGTGTTAAGTCACATTTGTCAAGAAACAATTGGTCACAATGTTCATCAAGAAGAAGACACATTTGAGAGAAGCCAGAAAGGCCAATGAAAGCCTGTGGGAGGTTGGCCCACACACAAAAGTCGATGACACTTTGACAAATGATGAGTCTCTGCCTGCATGTTTTTGGGACATGTACACAAGTAGACATTAGGTGGCCAAACAGGAGAACAATTTGCAAAAGGCAGCAACTCCGACAAGTGAGGAGGAAAATATTGATTGGAGGTGAGAACCGTATG
Source organism: Salmo salar (assembly GCF_965601325.2). Classification (NCBI taxonomy): domain Eukaryota; kingdom Metazoa; phylum Chordata; class Actinopteri; order Salmoniformes; family Salmonidae; genus Salmo; species Salmo salar. The sequence continues at coordinate 69,754,158 of NC_138306.1, forward strand.
GTGCCACATTTACACTTGTGTCTCTTGAGAGGACAAAGGAGAGAGGCTTCCAAGTCTGGGTTTGTTTCAGCTTGTTGTTCTCACTGTGCTTCTACTCAACTTCTGCTTGTGTACACAATTTACAAAACGGCCTGACTGGTATGGCATTATTCTAGATATACCTTCGCTAACGAAGAGCTACAGTAGCAGAGTTCTGGGGCCGATTCTAGTGGACTGACAGGTGTGCAGCATCTAATTTCTGCAGCTTAATGTTGCGTTGTAGACAGCCTTGGAGTTACACTTGTTGCTTGAATTCACGTTTTCTGGAGCTGCAAGACATCTAACTGAAGTGTGGAATTGGTAAAGTGTGTAACATTGTGAAATACAGCCATTCTCTCTGTTTATTTCTGTTTTGGAGCAGTTATGTATTAAACCTTTATGTTTTCATTATGCCACGTCAAAGTTGGAGTATACCCAGCCTCTTTTTTTTCCAACAGGCAAAGGGCCACTCAATAACACACTCACAGTGGCCATTTGGGTACCCAGGTGCCCTCAGGAAACAGAAGGTTATAAAGAGGGACGTATCTAGACAACCTTGCTACACGACTGTTTCTGAATGGGGGCGGCGTGAGGGGTCGGCAGGGGGGTGGGTGCAGAACTCAGTCCGGCTTTAAACTTACTCTTGAAAGTTGTAATGGTAGAATGCACAAGGTGCCATTTCGAAATTGGGTAGTGCATCAACAGTTCCTCTTGTCATGTGAGTCATTGTAGACCTTAGAGAGCTATTTATAACTTGTCAGAAATGTCCAGATCAACTAGTCCATGTCAGCTGACGTTTTTTATTTCGTTTTTTTTTTTTGCCCATAGATATTGTTGTAATTTTTTTGTCACTCAAATATCACATGAATACACATTAGACATGGCAAAATGTATAGAATTGCAAGAAAATGTGCATTTAAAGTGCAAAATGTTCTTTGCACCCCGTGACAAAATGTGTAGAACTGCAGGAAATAAGCATTAAACCTGCAGAATTCTCTCCACCAACAAGAGGGATGTGAACAGTTTGTGTCATGAACAGTGCTTGTGGCCATAGAAATAGACGTGGTGCGTGCACACGCGTGCAGGGGGCGGCTCGGGATGTTCCCCAATGCTGGAAGGGGGGGCCCCGAGTGGAAAAAGTTTGGGATCCCCTGCTGTAGGCGACACAGTAAAAGTTGGGATTGGCTCTACACTCCAGCATTTTGGATTTGAGCTCAAATGTTTCATATGAGGCAGCAGTACAGAATGTCACCTTTTATTTTCATACATATCTGTTTAAGGATAAGCACTCAATGCAGGGGTAGGCATTCCTGGATACTGGAGTGTCGCAGGCCCTTCATGTTTTTGACTTAACTGACCTGGAAGACCAGGTGTGTTGAATTTAGGCAGTCATTGAACTTATCAATTAGCTCAGTTGGTCAGGTGTGGTGCGTAGTTGGAACAAAATCCTGCAGTACCTGCAACACTCCAGGTACAGGGTTGCCTACCACTGACTTAATGTATCTAGTCGCCCCCATGTGAAGAAGTCATAAGTATTTGGACAAATTCACTTATGGTGTAATTAAGTATGACTCAGGGCCACTTTTTCCCATCTAACATGGTCATGGATTCTCATAATCCTTTTGGGAGAGCAGCCAGGCAATGCACAGTCTTTTGTGCGACCTTAATTTACTGCTAATTGTAATTACAAATCAGTTATATGAGCAAAACACGATAGACCAATGTATACTTTTTTTAGTGAGTGTGCCCTCAGCCCTGTTTCTGGTTTTCCAGGATGTAAATTATTTGTGTTTTTCTTGCTTTCCATTGGTTATGATTCAGTGTTTGGGAACAATACATGTTAGTGATCCATATGGGTAGTTTCTACTGAATTTATTAAAGTCACAATGGACTGGAACAAAATCTGTACGCAATAATGTATAAACAATGATTCATATGTACAGTGCATTCGGAAAGTATCCAGAGCCCTTTCAACATTTTGTTACATTACAGCCTTATTCTGAAATTGATTAAATAGTTTTTTTCCTCATCAATGTAACGGTCGTCGTAGGAAGTGGACCAAGGCGCAGCGGGTTGAGTGCTCATTTTAACTTTATTTAGAACATTTATCAAACAAAACAAGAAAACGAACGGACGACAAACAGTAATGCAGGCTACACACAGCTATGCACAAACAACCTCCCACAATTCCCATAACAAACACACCCCTATACATAGGACCTTCAATCAGAGGCAACGAGGAACAGCTGCCTCCAATTGAAGGCCCAATCCCAATAACGTAAACATAGAAATAGATAGACTAGACTTGAACATAGAAATACACTAACATAGAACATAGACCAAAACCCCGGAAACTCTAAACAAACACCCCTCTACATAAACACACACCCCGAACCACATAAAACAAATACCCCCCTGCCACGTCCTGACCAAACTACAATAACAAATGACCCCTTTACTGGTCAGAACGTGACAATCAATCTACACACAATACCCCATGATGACAAAGCAAAAACAGGTTTTTAGAAATTATTATAGAAAATAAACAACTGAAATATCACATTTACATAAGTATTCAGACCCTTTACTCAGTACTTTGTTGAAGCTCATTTGGCAGCGATTACAGCCTCTAGTCCTTTTGGTTATGACGCTACAAGCTTGGCACACCTGTATTTGGGTAGTTTCACGCATTATTCTCTGCAGATCCTTTCAAGCTCTGTGAGGTTGGATAGGGAACATTGCTGCACAGCTATTTTCAGGTCTCTCCAGAGATGTTCGATCGGGTTCAAGTCTAGGCTCTGGCTGGGCCACTCAAGGAAATTCAGAGACTTGTCCCGAAGCCACTCCTGCGTTGTCTTGGCTGTGTGCTTAGGGTCGTTGTCCTGTTGGAAGGTGGACCTTTGCCCCAGTCTGAGGTCCTGAGCGCTCTGAAGCAGGTTTTCCTCAAGGATCTCTCTGTACTTTGCTCCGTTCATCTTTCCCTCGATCCTGACTAGTGTCCCAGTCCTTGCCACTGAAAAAACATCCCCACAGCATGATGCTGGTACCACCATGCTTCACCGTAGGGATGGTGCCAGGTTTCCTCCAGACGTAATGCTTGACATTCAGGCCAAAGAGTTCAATCTTGGTTTCAACAGACCAGAGAATCTTGTTTCTCATGGTCTGAGAGTCTTTAGGTGCCAAACTCCAAGCGGGCTGTCATGTGCCTTTTACTGAGCAGTGGCTTCTGTCTGGCCACTCTACCATAATTGCCTGATTGGTGGAGTGCTGCAGAGATGGTTGTCCTTCTGGAAGGTTCTCCCATCTCCACAGAAGAATTCTAGAGCTCTGTCAGAGTAACCATTGGGTTCTTGTTCACCTCCCTAACCAAGGCCCTTCTCCCGCGATTGCTCAGTTTGGGCGGGCGGACAGTTCTAGGAAGAGTCTTGGAGGTTTCAAATGTCTTCCATTTAAGAATGATGGAGGCCACTGTGTTCTTGGGGACCTTCAATGCTGCAGACATTTTTAGGTACCCTTCCCCAGATCTGTGCTTCAACACAATCCTGTCTCGGAGCTCTACAGACAATTCATTCTACCTCATGGCTTTGTTTTTGCTCTGAGATGCACTGTCAATTCTGGGACCTTATATAGATAGCTGTGTGCCTTTTCAAATCATGTCCAATCGAAATTACCACAGGTGGACTTTAATGAAGTTGTAGAAACATCTCAAGGATTATCAATGGACACAGGATGCATCTGAGCTCAATTTCGAGTACTATTTCGAATACTTATGAAAATGATGTATTTCTGTTTTTTGTGTTAGCTAATCCAAGTTTATCATTTTAAAAGGCTAATTGATCATTAGAAAACTATTTTGCAATTATGCTTGCACAGCTGAAAACTGTTGTTCTAATTAAAGAAGCAATAAAACTGGCCTTCTTTAGACTAGTTGAGTTTCTGGAGCATCAGCATATGTAGGTTTGATTACAGGCTCAAAATGGCCAGAAACAAAGTACTTCCTTCTGAAATTCATCAGTCTATTCATGTTCTGAGAAATGAAGGCTATTCCATGCGAGAAATTGCCAAGAAACTGAAGATCTCGTACAATGCTGTTTACTACTCCCTTCACAGAACAGCGCAAACTGGTTCTAACCAGAATAGAAAGAAGAGTGGGAGGCCCCGGTGCACAACTGAGCAAGAGGACAAGTACGTTAGAGTGTTTAGTTTGAGAAACAGATGCCTCACTAGTCCTCAACTGGCAGCTTCATTAAATAGTACCCGCAAAACACCAGTCTCAATGTCAACAGTGAAGAGACGACTCTGGGATGCTGGCCTTCTAGGCAGAGTTGCAAAGAAAAAGCCATATCTCAGACTGGAAAAGATTAAGAATGGCAAAAGAACACAGACACTGGACAGAGGAACTCTAACACAACGTGCCATTGGAACACAGGAGTGATGGTTGCTGATAATGGGCCTCTGTATGCCTATGTAGATATTTCATTAAAAATCAGCTATTAGTCATTTACAACATTACAACGTCTACACTGTATTTCTGATCAATTTGATGTTATTTTAATGGACAATTTCTTTTACTTTTCTTTCAAAAACAAGGACATTTCTAAGTGACCCCAAACTTTGGAATGGTAGTGTATATAGCTGTATGTCATAAAGTAGGTCAGCAGTAGCATCTGTGAGAGCCTGCTGTTCCAGGAGAATGTAGGAGGAGTACGTCCCCAGTTAGTCTCCAGATCCAGCTTTAAATGTCCAACGCAGCCATTTTTATCTTGATATCAAATCATTTCTGGGTGACAATTAAATACCTTACTGTGATTCTTTCAATTAAATGGTCAAAAATAAAGAAAAATTGCTTCTTATCAAAGGGAAATTTTGATAGGACTGTCTGAGTGTGGAGGGGAAACTGAAATTAGCTGTTATTGGCAGAGAGGTTTCAAACTCTCTTTCTTATTGGTCTAATTTACCGCATTGTGATGTCACCATTGTAGGCCAAAACTCCATCCCACTAAAACAGGCTGAAATTTCAGGCAGTCTTTTCGAACAGCTTTAACACTAAGGGAATTCTCGTACTTTTCACAATTTCCCAGTATTATTCCAATCTCATAGCGTGGAAATATATATAAACATTAGAAAATCACATTTTTGACTGCACTGGACCTTTAACACCCACACAACCCCCATCATCTCATATCCCTACTCACACAAACACCCCTGGGATTTCCTGTCCAGGTGTCCTATCTCTCAGAAAATGGTATGCATGACTAAGTTAATTTGTTAAGTACTGTATGTGAGCATATTTACACCCCCCCCCCCCCCCCCCTTTCAGTTGAATGGGATCTCTCTATTGTAGGCTACTATTTTGGCAAGGTGCTCCTCCAGCTCTTTGATTGAGTTCCCGCTCAGCACTGCATCCACTTTTTGATAGCGTTCCACTGATTTCCTTCTCTTTGTATCATACTCAGTGTTGTCTCAATCTAGGTCAGCAAATATACAGTCCGTCTAACAGTGACGCACTTTTGCAGATCTCACCCAGGGGTATCAACATACCAGGGGTATCAACATACCAGGGGTATCAATATACCAGGGGTATCAACATACCAGGGGTATCAATATACCAGGAGTATCAACATACCAGGGGTATCAATATACCAGGGGTATCAACATACCAGGGGTATCAATATACCAGGGGTATCAACATACCAGGGGTATCAATATACCAGGGGTATCAACATACCAGGGGTATCAATATACCAGGGGTATCAACATACCAGGGGTATCAATATACCAGGGGTATCAACATACCAGGGGTATCAACATACCAGGGGTATCAATATACCAGGGGTATCAACTACCAGGGGTATCAACATACCAGGGGTATCAATATACCAGGGGTATCAACATACCAGGGGTATCAATATACCAGGAGTATCAACATACCAGGGGTATCAACATACCAGGGGTATCAATATACCAGGGGTATCAACATACCAGGGGTATCAATATTCTGTGGTGAGCTCCAGGACCGCATTCAAAAAGTATCTCAGAGTAGCTGCTGATCTAGGATCAGGTGTCCCTTGTGTATATGATCTCATGTGATCTACACTGCTACTCTGAAATGTTGTGAATGCAGGTCCTGAACAATAACATCTGGTTATTTCTATATGGGGATGCTAATTGTATAATGATCTACTCTGCAATAGACATGAATCATGTGTAGAGTTAATTTCCTTCTGTGTGAATAAAAGGGTCTGTTTTGGATTTCCTTAGCCTACTTCCTAGTAACTGTGATTATTGTATATAATGAGTTTTCATTGACTTGCTTCCTTACCTCGAAACAACAGGATGCACAGTGTGAGGTTTGAAGTGGGCTATCAAAACCACATCAGAGACAAAATGATTCCTACATTTTGAAATATATTTCTATCTAAATAACTCTAATGTGTGTAAGAAAGATCACAGTTTGCTAATGATTCAAATGACCTACATATGAATGCAAGCACCTACATACACGCACCTACACACACACACACACACACACACACACACACACACACACACACACACACACACACACACACACACACACACACACACACACACACACACACACACACACACACACACACACACACACACACACACACACACACACACACACACACACACACACACACACACACACACACCAGACCTTAAGCAAAGATAGTTTTATTAATTTAGGCAATACCACAGACTGAATTCTCTAAAAAGCATAGCTGTACATAGACAGTGGTTCTCTCAGATCTGCTGTAACAAAAGGGTGCGTTCCATCAGACTTAGAAAATAGTGTTTGATTTATTGTAAATACATTATATCAAACTAAGACACTTATAAAGTGCAATATTTGTATTGTTATACAGAGTTGAAAACCACTATTTGTTGTTGGTCTAAGTATGATCTACATTCAACTATGAAAATAGCATGAAAACATCTCTCACATACACGTTCTCTTAAAACATAGAATACAGGGTACTACCATACTTCTAAGTCAAACCACCGCAGAAACAACAGTGTTACTTACAGTACAGTAAATAAAACTAATTTTAACTCCATTAACACACCTTTTACAATTATTTGTGATGTTGTTGTCTGTTTTGGTACAACAGCTACTGTATGATGTAACATGAATTATACATGTTCTTGCTCAAGAAAATTGCAATAGTGTTGCTGGAGAGAAACCATACATTTTTTATTAGTACTGTACTGAATACTAGCACAATATATACAGTACTGTACTGACCCAAATGCTACCCTGGCCCTCAGCCTATGATGTATTGTCGGCCTGCTGTATGGAGATAAATGTATGTCCAGATTCTGTAAATTAATTAAACAACATATTCTACCTCCATACCACTTTAGTTTGAAACCTTACCATACCTTGTCCTCAGACAATTGATTGAATTATCAAATAGTCTATTAATACTTTCTGGAAAACTCTAGATGTTACAAAAGAAAACTTTATTAGATACAGTATTTTACAAAAGTAGTATTTTCATCTTTAAATTACTATGTTATGGTGTGTTGTAAGGTATACTATGCATGTTCTTGTTGTATATCACCCTTGGTAGAAAACATCATTCAAATGTTTATGATATAAATGTCTATTAATCTAAACCAAATCAATGTTATCAATGACCTAATATTTAAGACCCTGTTGATGCCTAAAATAAATCATATTGAGGTTCTATATATTTCATATGGCTTGCAATGACTATGCAACTGACTAATTAATACAAAGCAACAATAGAATAATTTCATAGTGCAGTCCACCCTAGCTTTTCATTGTTTTTAATGAACAGTATAGCATGCGTTGAAATGACGTATGTGGAATAACCTATGTAGGAAAAACTCCCAAAGCTTCTAGTCCCCTTATTGCACCTCTGTATAGGTGATGGCCCCTTCCTGAAGAAGGCACTGTGGATGCTTCATTACCTCTTATCTGGCTAGCATCCTGGTGTTAGTGTCTCACAGCTGTCTATTGGCTGGCTACACTAACCCACCAACCAATCAAGTGTCAACGTGCACAAAGCTGCCACTGAGTGACATCTTATGTCTTGTGACATCTCCTCTTCCCATTTGAGTCTTTCCATATTTGTCCAAACGAATTCTAGCAAATCCAACTGAAACTGCTAAAGGTAGAGATAAGAGACCCAGTAGACGATGTTGAACAGGAGAAACGACGTAGGGAAGAAGACTCTCGAGTAAGCGTCCAGCTCCTTAATGTCGACATGGATGCGTCCTTTCCTCCACCCTCCCCCCTTGCACTCCTCGTAACAGCAGAAGAAGCTCTGGCAGTCCTTCCCGTCCAGACACTCGTACACGTCCTCATAGTCCTGCCAGTATGAATAGTTGTTGTTCAACGGAACCACGGTCGTGGGGGACCTGGGCCCCATGTCTAGCATCGAGTAGGTCTGTGGGAGGGGACAGAGGAAGGCCATCTCCTTAGATGCGTAAGTGATAAAGGGAGAGAAAGAGAGGGAGTGTGAGAGAGGGTGAGAGAGTGAGGGTGGGGGTGGGGGGGGCAAGAAATGTGATGAGGGGACAGAGGAAGGAAGGCCTCATAATTAGATACTGAGAGGGAGAGAGTGAGGCAACAGGGAGGGGGCGGGTGGACAACAAAAGCCAGACAGGAGAAAAGAAATACATGTGGGCAAACAAGGGAGAAAGACAGATGGAAAGATGAAAAGAGACAGACAGAAAGAGATGAAGAGAGAAAGAGATCTGATACGTTGTGAGTGGAGCTGTGCTGTCATGCATTAAAGCTCCGCAGCGGGCCGTGTCCTCCCACACCCAGCAGGACGCTGTCATAGCCCAGGCAGGCAATGAGATAGAACCCCTCAGCTTAGTGCTCTACCGAAGCTGGGACTCACTCACTGGCTCGACAGCACTACACGACTTGACATGAAGACATGACACGCTATGACACGGCATTTACCAAGTACACTGTGTGACCGGTCGGCAGTGCAAGTGGATGGATATATGAAGGATGGTGGATGGACCAGACCTCAACCCTCACTGGGGGGGGGGGGGCATCGCAATTTGCTACCATGCAGGTCAGAGCCACTGACTGTAATACTATCACAGCCCATGCACAGTGTGACTGATGCAAGAGGATGGAGATATGAAGGATGGACTAGACCTCCACCCACTGAGACCATAATCGCTACCCTGGCTAGAACTATTGACTGTGACAACACAAACAACCTCGGTTCATGTCTATAACAGCATTACACTGCATTGAGAAAAGTTACACCATTTAGTAATACGGAGGAAAGGTACACCATTACATCGTACGGAGGAAAGGTGCACCATTACATCGTACGGAGGAAAGGTGCACCATTACATCGTACGGAGGAAAGGTGCACCATTACATCGTACGGAGGAAAGGTGCACCATTACATCGTACGGAGGAAAGGTACACCATTACATCGTACGGAGGAAAGGTACAACATTACATCGTACGGAGGAAAGGTACACCATTACATCGTACGGAGGAAAGGTACACTATTACATCGTACGGAGGAAAGGTACACCATTACATCGTACGGAGGAAAGCTCACCAGTCTCTGCGTCTTGTTTGTCTTGTTGTAGCGGGGCTTCTGCGCCCTGTAGGCGTAGTAGTTTTGGATGGCGTACTCCATCATGGCCGCAAAGACGAACAAGAAGCACACAGTGACAAAGAGATCCATAGCTGTCACATAGGAGACTCTGGGTAGGGACGTCCTGGCCACTGTACTAAGGGTGGTCATTGTCAACACAGTGGTGATACCTGAAAGGACAAAGTCAGCATCATAACACAGATTTTTCACCTAGTCGGCTCAGGGAATAAAACCAGCAACCTTTCGGTTACTGGCCTAACGCTCTTAACCTCTAGGCTACCTGCCACCCCGTACTAACTGTTTGATACCTCTCTTGGCAAAACGGCGGCAATAGTTTTCTCTGCCAATAGTCTGAATATATTTTGCAAAAATGTTTTTTCAATTACCGAGGGTAGTTTGTGTCTCTATGTAGTTTTAACTTTAGAAATAAATGGACGTTTACATGAATACATTGTCAGCGCTTAAATATACTGAACAAAAATATGAACACAACATGCAACAATTTCAAAGATTTTACTGAGTTACAGTTCATATGAGGAAATCAGTCAATTGAAATAAATTCATTAGGCCCTAATCTATGGATTAAACATGACTCGGCAGGGGTGCAGCCATAGGTGGGCCTGGGAGAGCATAGGCCCACACACTTGGCAGCCAGGCCCACCCACTGGGGAGCCAGGCACAGCCAATCAGAATGAGCTTTTCCCCACAGAAGGGTTTTATTACAGACAGAAATACTCCTCAGCACCACCCCTCAGAGGATGGATGGATGTGAAGAAGTTGGATGTGGAGGTCCTAGACTGGCGTGGTTACACGTGGTCTGCGGTTGTGAGGCCGGTTGGACGTACTGCCAAATTCTCTAAAACGACGTTGGAGGTGGCTTATGGTAGAGAAATTAACATTAAATTCTCTGGTAACAGCTCTGGTGGACATGCCTGCAGTCAGCATGCTAATTGCAATCTCCCTCAAAACTTGAGACATATGTGCACATTTAAAAGTGGCCTTTTGTTCTCCCCAGCACAAGGTGCACCTGTGTAATGATCATGCTGTTTAATCAGCTTCTTGATATGCCACACCTTTCAGGTGGATGGATTATCTTGGCAAAGGAGAAATGCTCACTAACAGGGATGTAAACCCATTTGTGCACAAAATTTGAGAGAAATAAGCTTTTTGTGCTTATGGAACATTTCTGGGATCTTTTATTTCAGCTCATGAAACATGAGACCAACCCTTAACATTTTGCATTTATATTTTTGCTCTGGTGTATATTGAAAAGTGAGCTGAATGTACCAGCTGAGATTTTGCATGTATAGAGCCTTTGATATAAAATGCTGGGTGTGACCCGCACACACACTCATATGCACACACACACACACCCTATATACAGTACACACACACACACTATATACAGTACAGACACACACACACACACACACACACACACACACACACACACACACACACACACACACACACACACACACACACACCACACACACACACACACACACACACACACACACACACACACACAAACAGTCTCTCTCTCGCTCTTTTATGCACATCACCAGGAACCTCTCATTTGATGACTGAATGTTGTGCTGTTTTCAAGCAGTTACCATGGAGACAAGAAGGCCCATCTATTTTGAGCTGATATTTCATACTCAATCCCCCCTTCCTTCCTTCCTTCCTTCAGACTCTGCTGGCCACGGTGATTACCTTCACCTATTTCCCTTACCTTCTATACATACTTTGGCATTTAGGTCCTTCATAACTTTGGTACTTAGGTCCTTCATAACTTTCAAACAGGCAAGGTGTAAGAGCAACTTTAACTGGTTCCTCCAAATAAAATGGCAGAAATGTAATAAATGAGAAAAAGGTATCGTTGTAAAAACACAAAATAGAACAGAAAATAAAATAGATACAAATAATGCATGTAGAAAGATGTCAGTACACCTACACTACATTAGGGACACAAAGACCCATAGATGTCATATGAACAGATACAACACATAGAAAATAATACAGATACAAAGAACATTGTACAAAGATATCAGTCTGCAGTGCTGTCGTGACTCAGAGAGAGAGAAAGAGAAAGAAAGAAATAAAGACAGAGAGAGAGAGAGAGAGAAAAGAAAGTGACAAAAAAGTGGGAGAGGTCACACTATATGAGTCACTGAACTGAGCATCCCTGTCCCTTACTTCCTGTCAGGTATAGCCTGATTGTCATTACCATCTGTGGTGGCCCTTGTGAACCTGACTCTTTGGGAATGTCACCCACTACACCCTGTCACTGCCCCCCAACCACACTACACTCTCAGGGGGCACCTGCATGTCAGCACCTGCCTCCTCCTTAGCCCCCTACCACCACCACCACCACCACCACCAGCCACTCTGACATATCTCCTGCTCTTTGCAGTCAAAGCCCATTTTCCTTATCACTCCTCTTTCCTTTCAACCCGCTATTGATCAGCGGGAAGGCCCGGAAAAATCCACGCTGCGCTTTCATGTCCCAGAATAGACACTAAATAATGTATTTTATCAAGGAGAATGGGATATTTATCTTTACTGCTACAGTCAGCATCCTCACCTGTTAGCTAGGGGAAAGACAAACATGTTTCCAGGCTTATCTTTGTACTTTCTCGTAACAGGTGTCAAGGCTGTTGAGGGAGACTACTCGATGTGATTGTGGTGGTTCAAGGATGGTTCGGTGATGAAACGGACTCGTTAATACACTTTAAGCTTTGACTTGTTTATCCACCATTGCAAATGTGCTTGTGTTGTCACTTAAAGGCCACGTATAATGCTAATACTGTAATTTGGACTAAATGTGATATATTTGATCTTGAAGAAAGAAAATGACCTGGTCAAGGTCCACTACAAGAGCTGCCTGGAGGAATTGAATCATACTTACCGCAACGTTCAACTCAAACTCCAAATCACCTTCAACAACATAATCCAGACGAATGTACATGCACTAATGGAAAGCATGCATCGGGGGGAAAAATCATGAATGAATTACAAATGTAAACAAAAAGGTCATTGTTAAGCCTTGATAAATTACAAGCACATCGCATAAACAAAATAAAACGGTACAAGAATCTTGAAAGCAGAACATAACATTGCATAAACACATGCAGATTGTTCTCTAGCCTAAACAATAAAATATTGATTTTTCATGCAATCTTCCATTGTGGTACCAAGAGTTGGTAACCATCTTTTCAACAAACCAGCTAGACTCAGATGTATTTTTTTCCTTTCAGAATAACACATGCAGAGGTAGTCATTTCTGAACACATACAGTACACTACATGAACACTGGTGGAACAGGTTAGATTGAACCCTTGGGTTTTCTTCATCTACTTATTATAATATCAGTGTATATCCTGCCAAGTGGTATTCTTCAGATCAGGTACCTAGCGCTGTTCTGGCGGGTGCGGCATCGCTATTGATCCAGAAGGAGACCCAGGAGAGCACCACGGTGAGGATACAGGGGATGTAGGTCTGGATGGTGAAATAACCCATTCTCCTGCTCAGGTCAAAGTACACTGTCATGACCACATAATCACCTGCGAGAGGGAGGGGGATAAAGAGGGGGGGTGTATATGAAGTGAGGGGCGAGGAGGGGGAGGGAGCGAGGTAAGGAGGAAGAGAGGGAGGGAGGGAGGGAGGGAGGGAGAAAGAGAAGAGATTGAGGGAGAATCAGAGCGTCAGGTGGAACAAGAACAAGCCAGCGTGGGGAGGGAGAGGGGGGGAGGGGGGGAGAAAGACAGAGAGAGATTGAGGGAGAATCAGAGCGTCAGGTGGAACAAGAACAAGCCAGCATGGGGAGAGAGGGATGGAGGGAGGGAAAGTAAGAGAGAGAGAGAGATAATCATGAGAGCTGGCATCAGGAGGAACCACAGAACAAGGCACCATACACAATGCTTCAGGGAGTCCACTTTGGTGGGTTTTGAAGAGGGATGCTGTAACAATAAAAAAAAAGGAGGCAGATATAACAGCGGTAGAATCAGAAGTCCCCGATGGCACGGTGGCATGGGAACTGTCCACTCGCCACTGTCCTCATTACCACGCTACAGCACAATACCTATTCATTTCATGCTGGATGAAAAACAAGAAGAAGAAATTTAACGCTTTGTTTCCAGAGTTTGTTGAGATGTAAATTAATGACATGCTATTTTTAGCTGCAGGAGCAAGCTAGCTAATCATCATGCAGCATGATGCAAGCTGGGAGTCAGGAAAAAGTGAAAACAAGATAAGAAACGTCTAATTTCCTTGAACAGAACTGAAGGAAGATCTGTGGAAGAACTCTGGCTTTCATGAGTTCTCTACTCAGAACTTGGACTTGTATCACAGTGCACCATATGTAGAACACATAATTTATAGGATCACCTGAGTTTAAGACTTTATTTTCAAAATGGAGATGAAATCATCGGTCTCCAAAACAAATAAAGTACAGCATGAACAATGTCAACTATGAAATTTGAGAATAGGGTCAGTATGGGTTAATTACAGCTTGAAGATTCATACATGAGATCAATTTATCAGCCCCTTGAAACGCTGCTACATTATCGTCAATGCTCTCATGAATGCGTTACAAATGTATTACAAAGTAATTCCAGCAAGCACCACTCATGAGTTTAATTAGATAGCTGTTTGTAATACACAACCTTAGTCGCAAGGAATGATTGTTGTAAATGAATAGATGTAGAATTCAGTATTAAAACCAAACCACATCCTGGGCCTCTGAAAATCATTTAAGTGAATAATTAAATATTTTCAATCTTTAATCCAGATGGTTTGTGTAAAAATATGTTTGCCTTTATACCGGAGGGGACTACTGATGAGCTTCAAGCAATCTACAGAGAAACAATATGTTAAATGTCACAATGAATTATGAAGACAGGTAAATGCACTTTCATTGTGCCCTTTTTTATTACACGGTAAATCATAAAGACAACGTCTACTCACTGAGCACTACTCTTAAGTCTACTACCAAAGTACTACCCCTAAGTCTACTACCAAAATACTACTCCTAAGTCTACTACCACAGTACTACTCCTAAATCTACTACCACAGTACTACTCTTACGTCTACTACCAAAGTACTACTCCTAAGTCTACTCCTAAGTCTACTACCACAGTACTACACTTACGTCTACTACTAAAGTACTACCCCTAAGTCTACTATCACAGTACTACTCCTAAGTCTACTACCACAGTACTACCAAAGTACTACTCCTAAATCCACTACCAAATTACTACTTCTAAGTCTACTACCCGAGTACTACTCCTAAGTGCAATTTCAACCTGTTTTCTGCCCTGCCAAATGCTGTCTTTATCATTTCCATGGTACTATAATACTACTTATCTTGACCATCTTCCAAGAGAAGGCATTGTCTTTGCTCTCTGGCAATATCTTGCAAAACTGGCAAAGCAATTGTCTTTGCAATGCGATAGCTTACAAAGACTGGAAAAGCAATTGACTTAAGCCAGAGTGGTGGCACCAGACCTCAAGACACCAGCTGGTAATGCCTGCTGTCCCCCGCTGCTAATAGACAGGAGAATATGACCGATCATTTAGAGTAAATGTAGACCATTTGATTAAAAAACAGCTAAAAATAACACTTTGTCCTTTTTCCTTGGAATTTTTATGAGTCAGTATCTAATAATTCAGAGAGAAATTGGATGGAAAACACCAGAGCCAATGAAGTGCTGTGATGAGGATTGATTTTATTGATTGTGAAAAATAGAAAGTCAGCTGTTTGGGTATTAAGTGTACGATAACTAATTTACTGTACCTGCTGTTGTTTTTAGGACGTCTGTGGTATTCCGCAGGCCCATGAAGTCAAACTGGTAGAGGCGCCAGTACTTCTGGTCTGAGGTTTCGATGGAGTTCCTTTTCCATCTGTAAATCATTTCATCCTTGGGGTAACCATCTGTAAGTCAAGTAAATACACAGTGACCCTGTGACCCTATGGTAGCATTTCATTCTAATAAAACAAGATTTACGCTTCAATCTGACCAATACATGTTTTATTGTTTGATGGGTCTTACTGGACATATTCCTATGTATGTATTATAAAACCTACTAATTGCATACTGTTAAATATACCTAAATATGGGAACAGCACACACACACACACACACACACACACACACACACACACACACACACACACACACACACACACACAGCACACGGACACACAGTATAGAGTAGAGCACCATTAGACCGTTAAAAAGTAAAAAACAGGGCCATAGTAAAGTAGTGTAAGAGCAGATGAAAAGGGGCACAACAGAGTGTAATAGGATACTTTGAGTTACTGTGAGAGAGCATTGTGTTGATGCTAGAGTTGACCTTCACTTTTCACAGAAGTGTGTGTGTGCCTGTGAAATCTAATTTGAAAGCCATGCAATGGAAATGAATCACTTCATTGTGCTCTGATGATTTCAAGCAGGTGAACTGTATCCCATTAACATGTTATTATGAGGTGTGTCTCTCACACACACACAAAGCGACAATGTTATTCACACTAGCACAAGCTACAACAAAGGAAAGCTGGTGAGATGATGTGGAGTGTGCTGAGTGTATGTCAATATCTTAGAAACTATTATGCCGTGAAAGTACAACACAATAACGAGAAGGCAGAAAGGTACGTTTAGGCTAGGGCTCAGCTGCAAGTTGGATATCAGGGTTTGGCTCTGGAGTTGGCACTTCCTCCTAAAGGCGTGGTGTCCAGGGCATCCAGGCCAATGAGAGAGGGGGCAGCAAAGGGGGCTGCAGCTTCGTGGCCCTGCAGCTGATCCACATGGCGGCAGTACACTTGACCATCAGGCATTAACATTTACATTTACGTCATTTAGCAGACGCTCTTATCCAGAGCGACTTACAAATTGGTGCATTCACCTTATGATATCCAGTGGAACAACCACTTTACAGTAGACTCTTCCCAGTAGAGGCCGTCGTAACATGTTGAGACAGCAGGAACCTTGACAGTCAGGCCTGCCAGTCACCCACCGAGATCATAGACAGAGCCTCCTTGGTTGTCTGATCCATGTGTTCAGCTTGGCCATTGGAGGACGGATGTTATGGGGCTGTGGTGACATGTCTGATTCAGTTCCACCCAGCGAACACCTTAAACTCCGCAGAAGTGAAGGCAGCTCCATTATCTGACACCAGGAACGTCACACAACCCATGAATGGCAAACAGCAAATGGAGGGTGCTTATTACAGCACCAGAGGGCATCAAGATGACCATGGCTACGTCCATGCACTTTGAAAGGGAATCTACCATGACGAGAAAAGTCTTTCCTTTGAATAGCCCAGAAAAGTCTATACGAAGACGACAATTTCTGTGTTGTCCACTCCCATGGGTGCAAGGCAGCCTTGGGTGAGCATGGTGTGACTCCTGACAGGTGACACAGCTGCGCACCACAGCCTAAATTCCCTGGCCACCACACATAGCTCTGTGCCAGTGTCTTCATCCTCACTTTTCCAGGATGCATATCATGCATCATGGAAAGGACCCCCTCCCTCGTCAGGCCAGGTACCACAACCCGACTGCCCCACAACACACAATTCTTGTGAACCGACAGCTCGTTCCGACGATAACATTAAAGCCCAAACTCTCTGCCAGGAACTTCAGAGGCCCATCCATGCAGCACCCAGCGAAGAACTCGGGACAGGACAGGATCCTTGAAGGTCAGTGCGGCTATCCTAGAAGCATGGAGAAGGGCATTAGGCACCATTTCCAACAGCATCACTTCCCAGTGAGGTGGTAGCTCAGACAAAGGGGTAGTGAGTGGCAGGCAACTCAGGGCATCTGCATTAACCAACTGCTTCCCTGGATGATACCCGAGCTCATAACTATGGGGTCCCAGTATCAGGCTCCATCTGACCATGCAAGTGAAAATAATTTTGGGGCATGGGCTTCATATGATGAAGCACGCCCAGCAAGGGCTTGTGGTTGGTGTAGACCACAAAATGGCGACCTCACAAATACTGATGGAACTTCTTGACAGCAAAAATGTTCGCCAGGGCCTATTTATCCGGCTGTGCAGAGTACTGTTCAGCGACAGTTAGGGTCCTAGATGCGTAGCACACAGGTGCCTCCCGACCATCAGATTCCACATGACTAAACAAGGCACCGAGCCCATATGGAGATACATCACAGACCAGTAACAGGGGTTTTCTATCATCATAGTGGGCTAGCAGCCCATCTGCTTGCAGCAGCTGCTTAGCCTCTTTATAGACTTCTTCATGAGTGTCGTTCCCACTCCAGGGAGCGGCCCGGGTCCAGTAGGCAATGCCAGGGCTGTAGCTTTATCAAGCAGGAAGCAGTTGTAAAAGTTGAGAAGCCTCAGAAACGACTGGAGCTCAGACTTGTTCTGGGAAGAAGGCCTTTATGGCCTTTACCTTATCCTGGGTTGGTCGCACACCATCCTTGTCAATGTGGAACCTCCGGAACTCAACACTGGGGCAGCAAAAATTTACTTCTCCCTCTTAGGCTGTGGCCTCCCATGAGTACTATAGACAACATACTTCTCAGTGTCTGGGTGAGAGTTTACCAAGTGTGTCTGTTGTGCGGGCCTAGTGGGCATGGCTGAGCTGCCTGAGGCCTGGGACTGGGACCTTTGTCAAACAAAGTCAAGCTATATGTCCCCTCCATTTACAGTAGTGACAGGTTGCAACACTAAACCTACAGCTGTTGGAATTATGGGCACCTCCACATCTGAAACAGGCTCTGAAGTCCTATCTAGACTCTAGACTCTGACTGCCCCCCCTCCGTGCGCACCGGCCCACTACGTTCTAGCGAGATGAATGTCAGGCATAGTTGGAGGACCAGGGGCCTCATTTATAAAACTGTGCGGAGGATTCACGTCAAAAGGTGGCGTACGGACGAAACACAGAAAGTGCTTACGCACAAAAATATTCTGATTTAAAACACAGTGCGCACGCACTTCCCACGCCAGTTTCCCTTTATAAATCACAATCAACTCGACATTTGGCCCACGTGAGCGAACGTCTTGTCCTACCCTTTTAACGCCCATAGTTGCCTATAGATAGTCAGTGAAACGCCCCTAATTAATATTCATCCATACTGACTGCATGACAACAAATCCCGACAGAAAGGTTAAAAAAATAAATTTCACCCAGTGTGAAACGGAAGTTCTCGTAGGGGAGGTTGAAGCAAGAAAAAATATATTGTTTGGTGGACACAGTGTGGGCATTACAAATACCAAAAATGCGTTAGAGTGGCAGCATGTGGCGGACGCTGTGAATGCCGCTGGCTCAGAAGTTCAGACTCTCTCAGAAATAAGACGTTATCCAACATTAAAGTGGAGGCCGAAAGGCGCATTGCCTTACACAGACAAAGTGTTCGTGCCACGGGCGGGGGAAAGGGGACAGCGGAGCTCAAGCCCCTTGATGAGCGATGGCCAGTATTATAGGGGAATCCCTCCAGAGTGGAGTAGTGACGGAGGTAGACATGGACATGCAAGACGCACCGGATGATCCAGGTATGTAATTAGTATTCCCTCGTTTGAAAAGAGTAAACCAAATGGATTCAAGTTGTGTTTAAACATTTATTTACAAACAATTTACATCTATTTTAGTCGCTGCGTGTTCTAGTGGGGTCGGTGCTGCAGCTGAGCAGGAGCTGAGTGTGCCCACCCCCGGCATCTCCACTGCACCTCGTGCGTCACAACCCTCCAGTAGCCGTGTCCTCACAGATGCAGTCCTGCAAACGCAAATAGACACCATAGACGCTTTTAACGAGGTTGCCTAGGAGTTGAAGTGGGATAGGCATGGCTTGGTTTCTGCAGGTGCTTCTCTGTAAAGCTGGGCCCACTACAGCACAGAGATGCAAGAGAACATCTCTTGGTAATCGGAACCGGCTCATAAGCCACTCATCATCATTGACCAGTAAAATTCGCTCTCTCCGAATTCTTTCATTCGCCAAATCTTCCAACAGTGCTAAAGCAGCCATTGTGCGTCATTACGCATTGTAATTGCATGCCTTTTTATACCCACCCATTTGATTGTCAAAGCTACCCAATTGCGTAACACCTTCAGGTGTGGTAATTACCCTGATTGTAATTGACAATGACTGGGCCAAAATCACATAGACAGTTCTGCGCAACGAACATGTGATAACAATATATGAAACTGTGCACTCGTATCTGCCCGACAAAGGCATCGAAAACGGCATCAGTTTAGCGTAAGTTGTCCTACTGTTCACCTTATTATTTATGAAAATACATTTCATAACATACAAGTATTGTTTAATAATTACAGATCCAATTAAATATGATTCCCGATTAAACTGTACCACATATTTGAGGGGTTCTTTTTCAAAAACAGATATCTCCATTTGTATTTATTATCCTAAATCATGTTTTTTGTGTGTTTTTTTGTGTGCACTCCAGGGAACTCTTCATATATAATACGTGAGATGTAATATTTCAATTTATTTTACACAATGGTATCAATTTCAAAGCGTTTCTCGAGTTTCATCCTTCTGCCATCGGAGTCGCAGTTTGCACATTTTCCCGTCAAGTTTGTTTTTTATAAATCCCAAAGTTTCCTTAGAAAGTGGCGTACACCTTCTTTTGTGCCTACTCAACGTTTATAAATTAGGCCCCTGGTCTTTCAGGGGGAAGCAGGCAGGCATTATTTGCAGCAGTCTCAGCTGCCAAGGCTTTTACCTCAGCCACTCTAAATATCAGATTGGGCTCAGCCAATAGACTCATCTAACAATTCTGTCAAGCAGCATCGGCTCCAGCTGATCTCCAAAATTATGGTGCACCGAAAGGCTGCGCAGACCAGCAATGAAACTGGAGATATTCTGATTTGCATTTTGTTTACAATTATGAAAATAAAATCTCTGCACAATTTCTGACGGATCTGGGCTGAAAGGCCGCTTCAAACATGCCACTATGTGATCATAACTCTTTGCAGTGGGCAGGGCCAGAGCAAGTAGAGAACCTAATGTACAATAAACAAAAATATAAACGCAACATGCAACAATTTCAAAGATTTTACGGAGTTACAGTTCATATAAGGAAATTTGTCAACTGAAATAAATTCATTAGGCCCTAATCTATGGATTTCACATGACTGGGAATACAGATACAGATACCTTAAAAAAAGGTAGGGGCGTGGGTCAGAAAACCAGTCAGTATCTGGTGTGACTACCACTTGCCTCATGCAGCGCAACACATCGCCTTCGCATAGAGCAGATCAGGCTGTTGATTGTGGCCTGAGGAATGGTGTCCCACACGTCTCCAATGGCTGTGCGAAGTTGCTGGATATTGGCAGGAACTGGAACTGGAGCTCAATCCAGTTCAATCCAGAGCATCCCAAACATGCTCAATGAGTGAAATGTCTGGAGAGTATGCAGGCCATGGAAGAACTGAGACATTTTCAGCTTCCAGGAATTGTGTACATATCATTGCAACATGGGGCCGTGCATCTTCATGCTGAAACATGAGGTGATGGCGGCGGATGAATGGCACTGCAATGGGCCTCAGGATCTCTTCACAGTACCTCTGTGCGTTCAAATTGCCATCGATAAAATGCAATTCAGTTTGTTGTCCGTAGCTTATGCCTTCCCATACTATAATCCCACTGCCACCATGGGGCACTCTGTTCACAATGTTGACATCAGCAAACTACACGCTCACACCGCAACGTGGTTACACGTGGTCTGTGGTTGTGAGGCCGGTTGGACGTACTGCCAAAACAACGTTGGAGGTGGCTTATGGTAGAGAAATGAACATTACATTCTCTGGCAACAGCTCTGGTGGACATTCCTGCAGTCAGCATGCCAATTGCACACTCCCTCAAAACGTGAGACATCTGTGACATTGTGCTGTGTGACAAAACTGCACATTTTAGAATGGCCTTTTATTGTCTCCAGTACAAGGTGCACCTTTGTAATAATGTTGTTTAATCAGATTCTTGCTATGCCACACCTGTCAGGTGGATGGATTAGCTTGGCAAAGGGGAAATGGTTACTAACAGGGATATAAAGAAATGTGTGAACATTTGTTTGGGAGAAATGAGCTGTTTGTGCATATGGAACATTTCTGAGATCTTTTATTTCAGCTCATGAAACATGAAACCAATGCTGAGTTTATACAGTACATGACCAAAAGTATGTGGACACCTGCTCGTCAAACCTCTCATTCCAAAATCATTGGCATTAATATGGAGTTGGTCCCCCCTTTGCTGCTATAACAGCCTCCACTCTTCTGGAAAGGCTTTCCACTAGATGTTGGAACATTGCTGCGGGGAATTGCTTCAATTCAACCACAAGAGCATTAGTGAGGTCGAACACTGATGTTTGGCGATTAGGTCTGGATCGCAGTCAGCGTTCGAATTCGTCCCAAAGGTGTTCGATGGAGTTGAGGTCAGGGCTCTGCACAGGCCAGTCAAGTTCTTCCACAACGATTTTGACAAACCCTTTCTGTATGGACCTCACTTTGTGCATGGGGGCATTGTCATGCTGAAACAGGAAAGGGCATTCCTCAAACTGTTCTCTTGGCATCTACCAAACCCAGATTCATCCATCGGAATGCCAGATGGTGAAGCGTGATTAATCACTCCAGAGTCCAATGGTGGCGAGCTTTACACCGCTCCAGCCGACACTTGGCATTGTGCATGTTGATCTTGGGCTTGTGTGCAGCTGCTCGGACATGGAAACCCATTTCATGAAGCTCCTGACAAACAGTTCTGGTGCTGAGGTTGCTTCCAGAGGCAGTTTGGAACTCAGTAGTGAGTGTTGCAACCAAAGATTTTTATGCACTACACGCTTCAGCACTCGCCGGTCCCGTTCTGTGAGCTTGTGTGGCCTACTCTTTGCGGCTGAGCCATTGTTGATCCGAGACTATTCCACTTCACAATAACAGCTCTTACAGTTCTTACAGCAGCTCTAGCAGGGCAGAAATTTGACGAATTGACTTGTTGGAAAGGTGGCATCCTATGACATTGCCATGTTGAAAGTAACAGAGCTCTTCAGTACGGGCCATTCTACTGCCAATGTTTGTCTATGGAGATTGCATGGCTGTGTGCTCAATGTTATACTCCTGTCAGCAACGGGTGTGGCTCAAATATATACTTTGTATATATGATGCATTTTTGTTCAGTGTAGAATACGTCACCGTTCCGCACACACAGAGCAGCACAGTGCAATTATTTTAGTCATTTTCAATGTCATTAGCAACAAAAAAACATTCCAGCCTTTCAACATACTCCTTCCAAGAGCTATGCATTTCATCAATAAACTCCTTAATCTTCCCATAAAAAGCCATGATCACCTCAGAAAAGGAAAATCCACTTTTATTTATCCTTTATTCAGCTAGGCAAGTCAGTTAAGAACAAATTCTTATTTACAATGATGGCCTACCCCGGCCAAACTCTAACCCGGACAACGCTGGGCCAATTATGCACCCCCCTATGAGACTCCCAATTACGGCCGGTTGTGATACAGCCTGGAATCAAACCAGAGTCTGTAGTGATGCCTCTAACACTGACATGCAGTGCCTTAGACCGCTGCGCCACTCGGGAGCCCATTTTATGTTTACTCACGAATCCTCTACAAACATTCTAGTTCGGATCCACCTCGTGTTCAGTACTACAGTGAGGGAAAAAAGTATTTGATCCCCTGCTGATTTTGTATGTTTGCCCACTGACAAAGAAATGATCACTCTATAATTTTAACGGTAGGTTTATTTGAACAGTGAGAGACAGAATAACAACAAAAAAATCCAGAAAAACACATGTCAAAAATGTTAGAAATTGATTTGCATTTTAATGAGGGAAATAAGTATTTGACCCCCCCTCAATCAGAAAGATGTCTGGCTCCCAGGTGTCTTTTTTACAGGTAACGAGCTGAGATTAGGAGCACACTCTTAAAGGGAGTGCTCCTAACCTCAGTTTGTTACCTGTATAAAAGACACCTGTCCACAGAAGCAATCAATCAATCTGATTCAAACTCTCCACCATGGCCAAGACCAAAGAGCTCTCCAAGGATGTCAGGGACAAGATTGTAGACCTACACAAGGCTGGAATGGGCTACAAGACCATCGCCAAGCAGCTTGGTGAGAAGGTGACAACAGTTTGTGCGATTATTCGTAAATGGAAGAAACACAAAAGAACTGTCAATCTCCCTTGGCCTGGGGCTCCATGCAAGATCTCACCTCGTGGAGTTGCAATGATCATGAGAACGGTGAGGAATCAGCCTGGAACTACACGGGAGGATCTTGTCAATGATCTCAAGGCAGCTGGGACCATAGTCACCAAGAAAACAATTGGTAACACACGACGCCGTGAAGGACTGAAATCCTGCAGCGCCCGCAAGGTCCCCCTGCTCAAGAAAGCACATATACATGCCCGTCTGAAGTTTGCCAATTGCCATCTGAATGATTCAGAGGATAACTGGGTGAAAGTGTTGTGGTCAGATGAGACCAAAATGGAGCTCTTTGGCATCAACTCAACTCGCCGTGTTTGGAGGAGGAGGAATGCTGCCTATGACCCCAAGAACACCATCCCCACCGTCAAACACGGAGGTGGAAACATTATGCTTTGGGGGTGTTTTTCTGCTAAGGGGATAGGAAAACTTCACCGCATCAAAGGGACGATGGACGGGGGCATGTACCGTCAAATCTTGGGTGAGAACCTCCTTCCCTCAGCCAGGGCATTGAAAATGGATCGTGGATGGGTATTCCAGCATGACAATGACCCAAAACACACGGCCAAGGCAACAAAGGAGTGGGCTCAAGAAGAAGCACATTAAGGTCCTGGAGTGGCCTAGCCAGTCTCCAGACCTTAATCCCATCTGTGGAGGGAGCTGAAGGTTTGAGTTGCCAAACGTCAGCCTCGAAACCTTAATGACTTGGAGAAGATCTGCAAAGAGGAGTGGGACAAAATCCCTCCTGAGATGTGTGCAAACCTGGTGGCCAACTACAAGAAACGTCTGACCTCTGTGATTGCCAACAAGGGTTTTTCCACCAAGTACTAAGTCATGTTTTGCAGAGGGGTCAAATACTTATTTCCCTCATTAAAATGCAAATCAATTTATAACATTTTTGACATGCGTTTTTCTGGATTTTTTGGGTTGTTATTCTGTCTCTCACTGTTCAAATAAACCTACCATTAAAATTATAGACTGATCATTTCTTTGTCAGTGGGCAAACGTACAAAATCAGCAGGGGATCAAATACTTTTTTCCTCACTGTATGTCCGTGACATAGTGAAAGTACAATCCAATAACGAGGAGGCGGAAAGGCACTTTAGGCTATTTACTCCATGGTGCAGGCAATAAACATAAACGCCATGTTGGCAGGTGACTGAACTTTTACACCTATGGGTCAGACACGCTATATATGGGAGTGTCTGTGCACACTCTTTAAAATGCCCACAACAACTATACCCAATACACAATTGAAACCACATACTCTCCCATCTCCATTATGCTAGGTAAAGCTCCGCCTTATCTCAGCTCACTGGTCACGATAACAACACCCACCTGTAGCACACGTTCCAGCAGGTATATCTTACTGATCATCCCCAAAGCCAACACCTCATTTGGCCGCCTTTCCTTCCAGTTCTCTGCTGCCAGTGACTGGAACGAATTGCAAAAATCGCTGAAGTTGGAGACTTTTATTTCCCTCACTAACTTTAAACATCAGCTATTTGAGCAGCTAACCGATAGCTGCAGTGGTACATAGTCCATCTGTAAATTGCCCACCCAATATACCTACCTCATCCCCATACTGTTTTTATTTACTTTTCTGCTCTTTTGCACACCAGTATCTCGACTTGCATATCATCATATGCTCATTTATCACTCCAGTGTTAATAATGCTAAATTGCAATTATTCGCTCCTATGGCCTATTTATTGCCTACCTCCTCATGCCTTTTGCACACACTGTATATAGACTTTCTTTTTTTCTACTGTGTTATTGGCTTGTTTATTGTTTAGTCCATGTGTAACTCTGTGTTGCTGTCTGTGTCACACTGCTTTGCTTTATCTTGGCCAGGTCGCAGTTGTAAATGAGAACTTGTTCTCAACTAGCCTACCTGGTTAAATAAAGGTGAAATTAAATAAAATAAAAATGAAGATGATAGGAGTACAGTCAGTGCACAGGTAGGATTGACTCTTCACTGGTAAATGTCAGTTATTGACATATCCCACTCTGTACTGTAGGTTACATAGAAACGAGCCTTGGTAGACAGCCCAGCCAAACTCCTCTCTCCTCCTCTGCACAGATAATAGCTCGGGTCAAAGCAAAGAGAATGTAAAAGGGACAGATGTCTATGAATCCTTGTATAGCAGCCTATATCCACTGTGCTCTAGGTTTGGTCGTATATATAAACACTTCAATGGACAGAAATGACTCATCTCTTATCTGGGATTCTCTTTTTTTCGTTAGATTGAGGCACGATGCACTTCCTCCCAAATTACAAAATTACATTGGTTTCCTTACCCTGTAAGCAGTATATGGACAAGGTATGATATCAATCCATGCTTTGGTTTAGTTTCCCTGGCACTGTTTCCTAATGCTAATGTTTTAGCGTTTGTGGCACAAATCCCTTTCAAGTCATGGGACCGATATTAGCATTTTTCGTGACTCATGTTCAAATCATCTACACGTGACTTTGTTGAGCTTCACAATACATTTAAGATACTTTGCGATGATTTTGACGATGTACAAAAAAGTGTAATATCGGTCCCGTGATTTGAATGGGATTTGTGCCACACATGTTAAAACATGAGCATTTGGAAACAGTGCCAGGAAAGGTAAACCAAAGCATGGATTGCTGTCATTTCTAGGCTGCTTACAGGGTAAGGAAACAAATATGTAATTTCATAACTATCCCTTTAAAGATCTGAAAGGTGAGAAAGTCCTCATTGATTAACTAATAAAAGGTGCAGTGAAATCAGTGAAGGCTACTGAGGGGAGGACTGCTCATAATAATGGCTGGAACAGCATGAATGGCATCAAATACATAGAAACCATGTGTTTTGATACCATTCCACTCATTCTGCTCCAGCCATTACCACGAGCCTGTCCTCCCCAATTAAGATGCCACCAAACTCCTGTGAGTGAAATGTGTTGTTTTACAGGTTCAGCCATAGCAGTACAGTGCCCTTAGAACAAATGATGTGCTTTGCTCAAGGACACATCGGCAGATCGTTCACTTTGTCGGCTCGGGTATTCAAACCAGCAACTTTCGATTGCTGGCCCAACGCTCTAACCGCTAGGCTACCTGCAGTCATTATCGCCATGGGAACACAGCACGCCACATGTCCAATGTTCTTTTCCCTGGGGTAAGTGAAAATATCCAACAGCGAGGATGTGTCTGTTGGCTCTGTTGCGCCAGTGGGTGGGTGGTGTGGAGGAATGGATTGAGTTTCCCCGTTTTGCTTAAGTTAACTCTTCAGACCCCCTGTTTCCAGGACAGAGATTAAGCCTATTCTCTATTGAGCATGCTTTTTAACCCAGGACTACGCTCCATCTGTGTCTGGGCAATCAGACCAAGATGTTTAACTTACAACAACAAAAAAACATTCAAACCATAATAATATGATAGGACTATTTTCTGAAGGTGACACTTGAGGATGACTTACTGTATGGATGTACATTGGCTGTGGGTGGAGAAGCAGTGGTGTTGCATTGGAAGGGTGGGGAAATGGAGGGGGCATACCTACACGGGGGGGCGGGTGATTTATTGTAGACTGAATAGAAGTAAGATCAAGGTCTTTATCTGGGAAACAGCTGGAAATCCATTAGCTCCAGCGTGCATGGCTTTCACATCCTGTTCCCACCAACCCTTAATAAGGGTAGAAATTCAGTGTTCTATTTCACTTAACAATAATGCTCTATGTTCACTTGCCATTCTGCCTGAACTGAATTTTGTCCCATTTTATTGCAGGTGACGTGCTGTTGTTGTGTTGTTAATGGACGGCCCAGAAAGCCTGGTTTTCAATGTGGCTTTAAAGAACGGTATAGAGGTACAGAGTAGCTTTGCATCAAGCTTTCACATTGGTGACTCACGCATTCTCATGAAAAGCTGCAGACAATCCTTCTCTTCCAGGCTACACACCTATATACCTTTCAGAGAATCTGCCCAACAAGCCTCCTACTCAAAACAGTTTTATGTGCATCGACCTCCTACTGTGACAGAATACACACGGTATCATTTGGATCTAGTACAATGGACCTGTAGTGACCAATGGCGTTCATTGCAGGTACCTCCATCGTTTATATAAAAGTGAGTTGTAAGACTACAGTACGTGGGGGAGAAGAAAATGCCTGGGATACTATGGTGTCTATTGTGTATCATCCTGTGATTGTCTTGTGCATATATAAGACATTGATTGTTTATATTAGGAGTATGTGAGACAAGGGAGATACACCTGTCCAGCGATATTTAGTAGGAAATGGAACTGTACTATTTTTCTCAATTTATGAAACAACAATTTTGTCTGTCATTGTTTGTTGCCACTACCATTGCTGCCTAACCTTCCTGCACCCCCACGCCCCCCTTCCCCCTTCAAAAGGATCACAACAGAAATACGCTTTCAAGCTTCATTGTGTTACCCTAGATTATTTTATTAAATTGTATGTTGCGGTGCCAATTATTGAATCTAAATGAAATATATGACTTCTTCTCATGTATTTTTCATACATCTACATTAAATATGATGTTTCCTGATGTATTGTTCATATATTAAATATATGATTTCCCCATTTCTTTTTTTTGATATGTTTATACAAAATATATGACATATGAATGGGTGACATTATTGCCTGGCCGTACAATACTCACAGCTAGAGAAGACCAGGGGACAGGAGTGCTCATCCATAGGGAAGTTGTGAAGCTGCAGCTGGCACTCTGCATTGATGGTCAACCTACAGCACGAGTCAGAGAGAGGCCGTGAGTGAGCATTGCCGTCGTTTCTCACATGCAGTTCACCTCTGCTCTGAGAGAGCAGTGCTACAACAACAACCACCACCGCCGCTGCGCTAAACACATACACCACTGGTGATGTGAACGTGTCATTTATTGATGAAGACAGCATAGGGTGTGAAATAAGGGAAGCCTGGCTCTTGATGTTGTTCTCACATGCTGCACATGCTGAGAAAGAGACAGATAGCCATAATGCTGAATTTCGCTGCTATGTTGTTTCCATTTTTCTGTTGGTGTGAAAAGAATGAGTGATTGCGGGGTTAACAAACTGGCACCTTGTTGCATGCCTGTGAGAGACCTAATGGGTCACCTATTATCCTGACATGACTGCCAGTGCCAGGGGGCTGGAGATTGTGGGTCAGCCGGCCGGCTGGTCGCCTCCGAGTCTGGTGAGCCCTGCAAATTGGTATTTTCCTTGAGTAACAAACTCCGACAGACTAGTTAAGAAAAATGAACGGATTTAGAAATGCTCTCGTCCCGGAGTTATGTAGGTCATCGGACCGAATTTCACCCTATTCGTCTCCTCTTTTCTTTCTCTTCTTCTCCTCCTCCTCTTCCTCTGTCTCCCTGATAAAATGTCACTCTTGTTTACGTTGGCTTGACTGAAGTTCACAGTGAAGAGGAATTAATGGGAGCTTAGATTCACTCCATTGTTTTAATCAGACCAGGATGCCACTCAAGAAGATTTATAGATCTGCTCAGTGATAACGCTGATGAATAATGCTAACTGAATACTTACTGAAAAGGCTCACTGATAATGCAAACTGATATTGCTCACTGACAATGCTCAATTATAATGCTCAACAATAGGCATCACCGATAAAACAAATCACATTTTATTGGTCACGTACACATATTTGGCAGATGTTGTGGGTGTAGCAAAACGCGCATGTTCCTAACTCCAACAATGCAGTAATACCTAACAATACACACATCTAAATAAAACAAAAGAAAGGAATGAAGAAATATAGAAATATTAGAATGAGCAATGTCAGAGTCCAAAAAATAAATGTATATGTATATGATGGTGTGTATAGACATTATTGGGCATTATATGATGCTAACTAACAATGCTCTGTGATAATGCTCAACAATAATGTTCAGTGATAATGCCCATGTACTGTATAATGCTAAACAATAATGCTCAAAGATCATACACTAACCGATAAAGCTCACTGAGAATGGCTGATAATGTCGGATCTTGTATGATTCCACCTTGTGGAGCCAGCCAGGTCAGTCCTGACAATAATTAACCTGCCCACACATTCTTTTCCTTTGTCCTGCGCTTTGCCTGTTGCCAAGGGAATACCTCAGTCAGTTATGCAAACAGCAGGGTGATGTCTCTCTTTTTCTCAGCGGAGGTGAATCCACGGTTGAAAACTTAGCAAAAAAGGACTGAAAGGATGACATTTACGCCCTAAAAAGCATGATCTCCCGAAGACAGTGTACTACGGTGTGCAACGCGAATGTACCAAGTGTGCTAACCCACTTAGCAGAGCAGTGATGAAAGATACAAAACAATGTTAGTCTTATCGTAGAATAGACAGATTTTTATTTTTGGTTATTGGTGTAGCATCAGTATGTGGCACAGATGTCAGTGTGTTTGTGCCACCTTCTTACACTGTGTTGAACTCCACCTGAGTTCTGAGGAAGTTAGAATATTCTAGATGTGATCTTCAGTACAAAGACGGGTAGTAATGACACTGTTTTCATTTATATTGTCTATTTATCTTTCCTTGAAAGGGAAAACCCAATGTTTGCTGAGTTGTAAATTCTGAACAAAGATGGAACGATAGTCGGCTGTTCAAAAAAACAATGTCTGTGATATCTGATAAAGAAAAGCCATTGATTTTTACCTCAGCGTGTATAATATCTTCCCATCATTCCAAATACGCAGAAGCTGATTGGGCATCGTAATCCAATGCGAGTCTGCGTTCTTGGAGTTTCTGAAGATGGTGTCAGGGACCCAGATCATTCCCACCATGTTGCTGTTGAGAGTCAGGATCTTCATAGTGCTGTTGTATTGCAGACGGCTGTCGATCCACGTCTGTGCAAAAATGATGTCAATTTCATATTCCTGTAACAAAACAGAAGAAACTGACCTTTAACCTACATATATTATACATATTTCATATATTATTACATCTTTCATGATACATTTTGGTCCCAACTCCGGCAGAAAAAAATGATCTACAATCCACAGTCATGCTATATATTTAACTTTAAGATGTTCATTTTCTTTTAATTGAGAGAAGCTGCGGATCGGCTGTGTTGATGGTCTACCCGAACAGGACGAGACAAGACCATTATTCTCTTAGACAAAACATACCATAAATGATTATATGATAAGACAAGCATAAATTATAAATTGCCTTAACATTTAAAAGTGCTAAAAAATAGAAGCATTTCTCTTTTCCTAATCCCTTATGTTGACGTCCCCCAGAAACCGCATCTTGATTCTGACGGGTGACCTTTTTGGAAACTTTTACAGGCACATGGGACCTGACTTTAATACAGCACTAATTAGAGTGTGATGGGAGCAGCCCGACTGTAGCTGTTACCATGACCTTAAGGAGTAAAAGAACAGTCAATCACACAACACGTCAGTCTAAAGAGTATTCCTCAAGCCTCACAGAAAATAGCCACTGTAATATATAAGGTCCTGTTTGGCTCAGTTGGTAGAGCATAGCGCATAGCACAGGTTTATGGGTTTGATTCCCGCTGGGGCAACCCTAAGAAAAATGTATGCATGCATGACTGCAAGTTGCTTTGGATAACAGCATCTGCTAAAAGGCATACATTAATGTATGAGAAATAAAGTGAAACGGCTCGATCAGACAAGCTAGTATCACAGATAAGGTAGATCAGTTAACTACTGATGACTACATTTGAATTAATAATGCTGATATAACATTTTACTATGTTATTTCACCCATGAGTTTCTCACTAGCTAAGTTATGAAGATGAATGTGATATGAAATCAATGATTAATCTCTAAGGAAATCTAAAAAACCCAAATACCAAGTATGCATTTATTCCGCTCTCTCCCCCTCTAACAGCCTCTGTGTAGTCCTGTAATACCCTTTAAATGTAAGATGAAGGTTAATAAACTGTATAAATATGAATAGATATTGTCCTCAGAAGCATCACAATTAGTTTCACTTCAGTAAATTCATTACAACCTTAAGACTGCAATGACATTTCATAGTCTTGAAAAATTGTTAACACACGAAAATTACTTGATTCCTAAACCATTGTTAAACCTGGCTTCCTTACATCATGAGGGTGTGTACAGTAGGCTACTATGTCATCAGACAGGAATTCAGGGTATCTTTTATACGTTTTATTTATTTAACCTTTATGTACACGGCGAAGACGCACTGAGATCCAAGTCTCTTTTGCAAGGGTTAGTGCTATGCGGAATCCTTGGGACGTCCCTACCCTAACCTTAACCCCTAGCATTACCCTAACCCTAACCCTTACCTTAACCATTTTAAATTTCAACATCAAAGCGGTGATGTCAGAGTTGGACGTCCCTAGGATCCCAGTACAAAATGTGCACATTAGGGAAGAGCTAATCAATCCAGGCATGTGCACTCATCACGAGTAGCCTAGGTCTCTAATTAAGGTCTTAACACGCCTGTAGGGGACTACGTTTTCCAAATTAAGTCTACCCTGGAGTCTATTCCATCTCTACACTAAATGTAAAGAATTTAGAAAAAGCCTTATTATCTTCCTCAGATGAGGGCCATAAGCAGCGGGATATGAATGGGATATGATTACTACTGTTCAAATCATCACTCTGGCGATTCATATTTGGTTCTAAAATACACGCTGTGCTCAAACAGCTTATCAATGTAGGGATGGAAAAAAACCACATCCTCTTTACTCGTTCTGTGTCATTAACTATTATGGAAATCGTTACGAAAGCTCACGCCCACACTTTTAATGACTGACGCTACAAGACGAGAAAAAGGCAAAGCAACAGTCCTACCACGATGAACGTGGGTTCAAATTAAACATGTAACTTATGAATGTGTCTTGGCCTCTCTGTCCGTCGTTACAAGGCTAAGAATTACTTCCACAGCTCGACATCCAGGCAAACACTAAGTGCCCCTCATGAATTTAGAGTCCAACAGCAGGCACTAAAATGAGCATATCAAATGCCACATTATGAAAGGTCAAGTGAGCGAAAAAAAAGATGCTCCAAGGACTTACAGCATTACAGTACAATGCCACAATCTGTGAATCCACAATATCAACCCATTAGAAGTACTCACAGCCTTGTGTATGATTCATTACACTTGCTTCCACACACATTTCTATTCTACATTGTTTATTTAGCCTGGTCCCAGATCTGTTTGATCTTGCCAACTCCATTGCTGTCATTGTCAAGCCAAACTTTTTTTAGCATTTTTTTTTATTTTTTAGAAAGGCTTACATTGAGAGAGGGACCAAAAGGTCAGTGTAAAAGGTTGGCCAACAATGGGCAGCTTGCTTGTAGAGAGCTTTGAACTTTTGCATGTTGTGTATGGCTGGCTGTGGCTTCTGCTACGAGTAGCCCTGTTGCCTTGGACACAGAGTGAGCCTCCCAGATATAGCCTAAAAATAGCAATTCCTTTCGCAGAAAATTGTGAAGATGTCCCTTCAAACAAAATGTGTCAATAATTCAACGAGTACGTCAAGAAACCAGTGTCATTAAACAAGTGTCATTGTGGCTGAAGTCTACAATCCAGAAACTCAGAATGTGTGGATACTTAGAGAATCTGTGAAAACAATTGTTGAAAACAAGACAATGAACATTTTTGAAATGTCTCACATTTTTCTTTTCTGATATGTACTATAGTGATGGTATTGGATTAGTCCAAGGGAGCCATTGCATTCCTGTGTTGGCTAACGATAAAAATAATATGTATATATTTTTTACACTAATTGTAACTGTAAATCCTAGCTGACAGCTGTGAAACTGTATGTGTATGGATATTGGATACCAAAGCTAATGGAATCCAACACACAAAATATTTCCTATGCTCATTGCTCTATGATGACAAAGGTATGATGACACCAATTATTAGAAAGGAGAGATACGATCTGGGCCTGTAGACTTCATATAATCCTATTGTCCCATATAATCCAATAACGATGTATTGGAATCTGGAGGAGAGTAGACAAAGTCTAAAGTTCCTACTAGCACACCGCATAGAATACACACCAAATTAGGAATATTAGTTGTTAAAACCATTGGGCCAATAATTGAAAGGTCGCTGGTTTGAATCCTGAAGCCGATTAGGTGGAAACTCTGTCTATGCCCTTGAGCAAGGCACTTAACCCTTATGCTACTGTAAATCACTCTGGATAAGAGCGTCTGCTAAATGACTAAAATGTCAATATAAGTGGTATCATATGGATATTAAGACAGATGTCATGATGCAATCCTTTAGAGATCTATCAGAAACTGAAGGTTGGACAGACTGCTTAATAGAATGAGTTCTCTGTTGGTCGAGTAAAGACTACCCACCGATCCACTGTTGTTCCCCTGAGACCTGGTGTCACATTTTAGATGTACTCCATTTTAAACATGGCGTCGTCAAACTTCTCTCTTCTTCTCTGTGGGGTGGCTCCTCACTAGTTAACATTATGTAACCCGTTGTTATCTGGGCTAGACATTTTGGCAGACTCAATCAATCTATTTTCATTCTGAGGAGAGAAAACAATCAGACAGGTTCTGAAGATCTTATTTCTGTCTTTATTGGCACTAATCCCGTGGAACATAAAAATAACCATGCCCTGTGGAAGAATATTGATTCCTCATATTAACACAATCTGTTTTCACTCAGCAAAAAATGCACCAAATAACATCATATATCCATCATTTTTCAATGGCACCCCATGAAGCACTGTAGCATTGCGAGATCTCATGGAGAGAGAGCCATTATCTTTAACTGATGGACTGTAGGCCGAGATTACTCTGGCATAGTGTCCTCTTTTGGTCAACTAATTCGACGTGCTATCTTCTCTGCATAGCACCAGCAACTATGACCACCGCGCTCTGAGTTAATGGTACTTAATCAGACACGCTCCCATCACACTCTGTCCTAGATTAATATCTGCTTCAGTGACGTTGACTCATCCGAGCACTCAGTACCGTCGGTGTAAATAAACCCTAACCATTCCCCGATGGCAAAAAAAGACTCTCCTTCTCTTTGGATCGCTAACAATGCCGATGGAACATCAGGTCTGGGTGACTACACACTAGGCTTATACTGTATATATGGCTTAAACAAAAACAATTACGGTAGAGTACATGCCAGAAACATAGAATATCATGTCTGAGTGAGTAGCCTTCATTGACTATATAAACCCAATACATACAGTTGAAGTCGGAAGTTTACATACACTTTAGCCAAATACATTTAAACTCAGTTTTTCACAATTTCTGACATTTCCTGTTTTAGGTCAGTTAGGATCACCACTTTATTTTAAGAATGTCAAATGTCAGAATAATAGTAGAGAGAATGATTTATTTCAGAAGTTTACATACACTCAATTAGTATTTGGTAGCATTGCCTTTAAATTGCTTAACTTGGGTCAAACGTTTCGGGTAGCCTTCCACAAGCTTCCCACAATAAGTTGGGTGAATTTTGGCCCATTCCTCCTGACAGAGCTAGTGTAACTGAGTCAGGTTTGTAGGCCACCTTGCTCGCACACGCTTTTTCAGTTCTGCCCACAAATGTTCTATGGGATTGAGGTCAGGGCTTTGTGATAGCCACTCCAATACCTTGACTTTGTTGGCGTTAAGCCATTTTGCCACAACTTTGGAAGTATGCTTGGGGTCATTGTCCATTTGGAAGACCCATTTGCAACCAAGCTTTAACTTCCTGACTGATGTCTTGAGATGTTGCTTCAATATATCCACATAATTTTCCTCCCTCATGATGCCATCTATTTTGTGAAGTGCACCAGTCCCTCCTGCAGCAAAGCACCCCCACAACATGATGCTGCCACCCCCGTGCTTCACGGTTGGGATGGTGTTCTTCGGCTTGCAAGCGTCCCCCATTTTCCTCCAAACATAACGATGGTCATTATGGCCAAACAGTTCTATTTTTGTCTCATCAGACCAGAGGACAGTTCTCCAAAAAGTACAATCTTTGTCCCCATGTGCAGTTGCAAACTGTAGTCTGGCTTTTTTATGGCGGTTTTGGAGCAGTGGCTTCTTCCTTGCTGAGCGGCCTTTCAGGTTATGTCGATATAGGACTTGTTTTACTGTGGATATAGATACTTTTGTGACTGTTTCCTCCAGCATCTTCACAAGGTCCTTTGCTGTTGTTCTGGGATTGATTTGCACATTTCACACAAAAGTACGTTCCTGAGCGGTATGACGGCTGCGTGGTCCCATGGTGTTTATACTTCCGTACTATTGTTTGAACAGATGAATGTGGTACCTCCAGGCGTTTGGAAATTGCTCCCAAGGATGAGACAGACTTCTGGAGGTCTACAATTAGGTCTTGGATGATTTCTTTTCATTTTCCTATGATGTCAAGCAAAGAGGCACTGACTTTGAAGGTAGACCTTGAAATACATCCACAGGTGCATCTCCAATTGACTCAAATGATGTCAATTAGCCTATCAGAAGCTTCTAAAGCCATGACATCATTTTCTGGAATTTTCCATGGTGTTTAAAGGCACAGTCAACTTAGTGTATGTAAACTTCTGACCCACTGGAGTTTTGATACAGTGAAATAATCTGTCTGTAAACAATTGTTGGAAGAATTACTTGTGTCATGCACAAAGTAGATGTCCTAACTGATTTGTCAAAACTATAGTTTGTTAGCAAGAAATTTGTGGAGTGGTTGAAAAACGAGTTTTAATGACTCCAACCTAAGTGTATGTAAACTTCTGACTTCAACTGTCTTATTGTACGGATGGGTATCACACAAAGTTCCAAATTATAGCAAGTATATTATCATTCTCTTAGATCACTAACTATGTCCATAGAATATCATACCTGGGTGAGTCCACTGACTACTAACACTACTGTATATGAACAAGTAACAACTATAGTAGATGATCAATATGGATGCCCTGTTCCATACAACCCATCGACTTGACCTGCTGCTTCGTCTTCCAGAAACAGAGTTCTGATGATCTAAATGCGTTAAATGGACATTCAAGGCATGGGAGATCACTCCATAGTTCACAGAGTGATGCTCGGTGTGCACTGAAGTGTGACGGGGTTTTGCAGCCAAGCCGAGCTGAAGAAATCTGTTGTTTTTCTTTTCTTCCTGGCTTTGTAATGTTGCCAGGACAAACAGTTACAGGGGCGGGGCTAAGGGAGGGTGTTGGATGCTCCTATAGGCTATCGTAGTCTAGCCAAAGTTACATTGTGGTGGAGATCTGTGTGACTCACCAATCACGGTGTACCTGAAATAATCAGGTAAAAATCCAAGGTGGGGTGAACATCGTTCAGTTATGTGATGGTCTGGTGACTCACTAGAAGGTGTAGCTGTTGATTCTAAACAAAAAATGGCTGTATGCCCTGAATGAACTGCACAACAATGAAAAATAACAGCACACTATACTACCCAAGACCAGCATGAAGTTGATTACAAAACATAGGGACATTACATATAAGATTGATTAAGTAAATAAGCAACAAGGCTTAAGAACCCTGATGTATATCATGAATAACACACTGGTTGTTCTTACTACAGTGGAAGCCAGAGTTGTATTACACCATCATATGTATTCAATATTCATTACGCTCTCACTACTAAGTATTACAATGCAAGGCCCGACACTGAGAAAACATTTAAAGTTTAGTCATGTACATTTGAGCCATTTACATTTGAGTCATTTACATACAGGGCATTTACATACCGATACAGTTACTACGGTATAACAACTTGTCTGAGGACTGTGACCACAGGCTCTATTTCTCATTCCAACACCCACACATCCCACTTCACCACCAGATTAAAACTGCTTTCCTGTCTGCGCAGCTCAGCTCACATGGGATATTGAAAGATGATGGAATGTATCTTGCCTTAACTCTCTTGGCCCACAGTTGACCTTTATTCAAGCAGCACAGAAAAACAAAGTAATCAAATTATGTTCATGATGATGATGTCTATTGATGATACAGGTCCGATGCTATTGACGTATATGTCAACATCGATAAGCGTTGGTTTAACTGTAAAAGACAGAAAGAGAAATCACTGTAAAAGCACATTTTAACCACAACCAAGTGTAGTAACACTGCCAAGCCTAGGGTGCCATGTCAAAAGTGTTTAAAAGGACATGCCTACATATCTGTTGTTGACTCTGGTCGACTTTCAACCATGTCTGAGGGAAGAAAACACCTGACACATATTGATTTTGGGGGTGAACTATCACTTTAAGTGATGCCTATACATGAAGTGGTTCACTGGTTCACCAGTTTCATTCCAGGCAGTCACCTTTCACTGGAGATGTAGGAAACTGTTTTCCACACGGCTCAAATCTATTGAATAACATGCCATACACGATTCCAACCCTACATTTCACAATTTAAAGCCTGTTCTCTATAACTAATCTTACAAGGCGTTGCTGTAATTAGCAGTTCACGCTTGTGTGGCTAAGTGCACCTCTGTCATTGCACATTAGCCTCTTTCATAGGCTTTGGCAACTTCGGCAATTAACTGTTGAGGTGGTGCAGTACACTCACATCAGACTATGACAGAAAGATCCGCACAAAGACGTATTTAATTGCAACAGGGTGTACTGGACGAATAGATATTTGACAGTTTTATAGAATTTAGATGCAAGAAAATAGCAGAGTACATCTTTTCTTTTTTTAAATATGTATTGTTATTTAATTATTGTTTACTTCAGTTTATTTAGTAAATACTTTCTTAACACTTATTTCTTCTTAACTGCATTGTTGGTTAAGGGCTTGTATGTAAACATTTCACTGTAAGGTCTATCTATACCTGTTGTATTCGGCGCATGTGACAAATACAATTTGATTTGATGGGACATTATTAGCCACTATCATCAAATAACACAATGTACATTTATGGCAGCAACTTTTTGAAGTCATTGGTAAAGTACTTTAATTCAGGGTTTCCCAAATTCAGGCCTGAGCACCCCTGGGTGCACATTTTGTTTTTTGCCCTAACACTACACAGCTGATTCAAATAACCAATTCATCATCAAGCTTTGAATCAATTGTGTAGTGCTAGGGAAAAAAACTAAATGTGTCCCCAGGAGGGGCCCCAGGACCGAGTTTGGGAAACCCTGCTTTAATTGAAGTAAAATGGCGCTATTGGAATATTATTCAAAGTAGTAGTACAGTAGTTTTACTGTCAAATTCAATATAATCATGACATATGGGAAGGTGAATGCACTGCCCACACGAATCCTCTGTAGAGTTTCCACACATGTTCATTCTACGCTGCTTTGACTTGAGTTTGTCCACTTACTGTTACTGTTATCAGAGATTTATTTGCACCAAGGCCGGCCCACACCCCCCACCACACACACGCAAGCACACACACACACACACACACACACACACACACACTTCGCCCTCCCTGCCTCCCCTTTCTTATCAAGCAAGTATGATTACAACTCCCCATCTGCAGAGTAAAATGCCCCCATGAGGGTTTTAATGGAGGAGCATCTTTTACACGCAGTTAACCTGTCAATGTGATGAGAAATACATTTGCCCTCGTCAGCCCTGCCGGTCTCATTCACCATGACCGCTCAATTCTCCTAGTTTATTTCCCCTTACATTGTATTAAAATGTTTTCTGTTGCCTTTGCATTGCTGTTGTCTGATCTTTTCTGAGCTGGCGTGTTTCAGGGTAGGAGTGCTGATTTAGGATCAGTTTTGACTGTTAGATTACATTGAATATGATTACATGGACAGTGGGATCCTGATCCTAGGTCAGCACTCCTATTTTGAGACGGTAAGAAGCTATGTGACAGGCTCTCCAGTGTCTTTGTAGCACATGGGGATGTGTGAAACGTACTCCTCAGCCTGAAGTGTCGCCACTTGCGCTGCTGAATCATTAACTGTTCGGTGGTGCCGACTGGTAAGATGATTTGGGAGGGTGGTCACGTGTGCTAGCAAAGCAGATGTCCTGGGTTCAAGCCTCGGTGCGCAGCGTGACGGACGTCATACCTTGTCCAAGGTCTTCGTCTCTAGCCCAGTAAATGAGCACAATACCCCCCGCAAAGCCACTCTCGTCAGCCTCCAATGGCTCTCTTCCCCTCTATCTCCTGTCAGCCAGAATCGTGACAAGCTAATTTCATCTTTCACAACAAACATCTTCAGACGAGTTCAATGGGCGCCGGGTGATATCTGTCATCCGTCTTAGGAGTCGTGTTAACAGTGTCTGCATCCCACATGGAACCCTATTCCTTAAATAGGGCTCTGGTTAAAAGTAGTGCACTACATAGGGAACAGGGTGCCACATGGGACGCGGTCGGGGTTAGATCAATCCTTACTGCACTCTGTCTAACTGTCTTCTACTTCACTCTGCCAGACAGACAGAGGTCATTAAAAGCGAGGTGGTAGACAGACATGACCTAGTGTGTTCTGGGAGTTTGGGGACAGACTGTATTAAAACAGGAAGTGAGACATCTCAGGTGGCTGTGTCCCTGGCCTCCGCTGCAACCTGAAACTAATATCCTCTACTTGTCCTTATCAAAAGAGAGACTAGCCAGAGAGAGCTGTAGTTGATAACCACAAAGCATGTATTGGTGACAGTATTGCTGTACAATTTTAAAAAGTACATTTGAAAATGTTAATGAGACCCAATTCAATCAATCACACTTGGTGGAAAATAAATGATATGTGTATATACATAATGTAAGGACAGGTGTAGTTTTTGTAGTTCATTTGCAGAGAAATACATATAGAATCCATATAGGATCTCTAAGACCTGATATGGGTTGTGTTGGTTTTGTCACAATTAACACTCTGGCTGCATTTACACAGGCAGGCCAATTCTCATTGTTTTTCCACTAATTGGTCTTTTGGCTAATCACATCAGCTCTTTTTACATCAGATCTTTTCCAGAGCTGATCTGATTGGTCTGTTTTGGCTGCCTGTCAAAACGCAGCCCCTGACTAACATTTTGAGTGAACCTGCAATGTGTTTTCTCCTTTATCTGCAATCGATTGAATTAGGGACCCGAGTCCACATCATTTCCTGTTGCCTCTAACCATTG
>NC_138306.1:72777500-73010000 GCF_965601325.2 Salmo salar
ATACAGGAGGAGGACATAATTTCAAAGCCCTGTCAGATTCCTTTCTCTCTTAGGTGGAGCAGTGGTACTGTATTGGCCAATGTGAGTTTGCAGGTTTTACCTGGAAAACGTGTACTGCGAGCCTCAGCGGTGTAGCGGTCCTAGCTCCACTGACGTGACACAAGCTTCACAAGACCCAGTGTGTTTCTGCAGCTTCCTGTGGAGCCTCAACCCCCTCCCACCTCGCCCCTTCCGAGGGGAGGTGGCTGTTGGCACGGTGCTGTCGCCAGGGGAACCTGGGTGGGTGGCGCCGACAGGGTAGGGAGAGAGGTGTAAATTGGGTGAGTGCTGGATGCAAAGCCGTTAGTGGAAGCTGGGGAAGTTTCTCTCGCTGCTTTGTGCCACACACTTACACCCCTGGAGGGGATAGGATGATGAGATGGAGAGAGGAGAGAGAGAGAGAAAGAGAGAGAGAAAGAGAGAGAGAGGTGTGGCGGGGGAGGGTCATAGGGTCATGCGATCATGATAGTGATTGTGATTGTGGGTAAACAGGTATCCCCCCATCAGCTCCCATTTATCAATTTGACGTTAATGAAATATGAAAATGTAATCAGCGAAACAGAATTTGAAAGGCAAGCAGGTGTGACTCTGCCTTTGATCGTAAGCGCTCCCCGCCGTAATTACGCCCGGAACCGTTCTCCGCCATCAGGGGGCCAGTTCCAGATTATGTATTTTTAATCAGAGTTGTTAGCATCCTTGATGGATGCCCATTTACTCAACACTAACCTCGGATGATGTCTGTCATGTTCACTAGCTGTGCATTAACATGGTCGTCCTGTGCATTACTGAGAGGTGAG
Organism: Salmo salar; assembly: GCF_965601325.2. Classification (NCBI taxonomy): domain Eukaryota; kingdom Metazoa; phylum Chordata; class Actinopteri; order Salmoniformes; family Salmonidae; genus Salmo; species Salmo salar. The sequence continues at coordinate 72,778,337 of NC_138306.1, forward strand.
CCTCCTTCGACAAACCCCCACCAGAGCCACATCTATATGAATATATGCTCCTCTGGTCCCCATGCCTTACCTACAAACTACCCTGATCTACTGTACTGTAGGCTACTGCAGATTCAGCCAATTACCAACGTGGCCTTTGAGGCAAGATACTTTACACTGGCCATTGTATAAGAGTTGTTTCATGTATGATGAAACCCACATGTATTATGACATTTCATATGTTCAACCCTCTACCTAACGATTACATTATACACACTGCTGCTGCATACTCTCAGTAGAACACACAACATGCCACCTAAACATATGTCCACACAGTTCATTTAGAGATTAAACAATGTGTTTTTTGTCTTCCCAGTGAGTGTGGGCCTAACTGGACCGTGCACTAACCTCACACAGCTGCATAGCCCCCTTGAGGGTGTGGGACACAGGCGACTGTTGAAAAAACACTGACTGCACACAGAGCCTTTCGTCTCCGTACAACAGTGCTCTGGCACACACAGGCCCAGCACTACTGCTCAGTCTCTGACTCCGTCAGATAGAGTTACCATCAGCTGTATACTGTAGCCTACACTGTCAGGTTGATGTCGTTGCATTACATTGAGTTCTGCTGCTAAGATCTGTTTGTGAAAATCCTAATTTATTCATACCTCAGCTGAAATATACACTAGTCCACACGACATGCAAGTTTCATATGCTGGCTGTTTGAAGAGCACACGGAATGGAAAACCAGAGCTCCAGTGTCTCTAAATATCCCTGTCAATCAAAACCCGTTTCCTCTGAGTGCGTTTTCTATCTGTCAAGGGTCATAGAGAGTGAGGATGAGGCCTCCTTCCATCCATCTCTCCATCCCTCCCTCCATCCCCCCGGATCCTCGGCGGTGTATCTCCACCTTGTGCATTTCGTCTGGGCATGACCTGTTGCTAGGTAACCCTGGGTCACAGCTGCACACTAAAGCGGACCCTTTTTTATTTATCAGTGAGTTATGTGGGAGACAGGCTGTAATTTATTAGTTTGATATCGCAAGGCAGAGCAGAGTTTGGGATTATAAAGGAGAGGGCCTATTGCTCATCAGAAAGCTCATTCTGAGTCCATGCTGGGTCCCACTTGACAGCATTCCACTCAGACCATCATAAAATTGTAGATTCACAAGCTTTTTTACCAAGTAAATGATAAAGTATTAACGGATACAAAACACATGGTAATTGCCTTTTTATAGATTTGGTCATCGAGCAAATGTTGACCTTCTGACCTTGAAAAAGTAGCTAACTAGTCTCAGTGTAAACCTGTTTCAATGTTTGTATAGTTTCATATTTGCTTTGTGAGATGAACGTTACCAATATGTATTGGTAATGAGGCAGTTATTGTGGAAACAAGTAGCCTTTTTCAGTTTCCTACATTTTCAACAATTACATTGACAAGAAGCAAAAAATGAACTGTGTTATATTTCCATGATTTAATCTTGATGTTCCAACACTTTGGTGCGGCATTAATTCCTGCTGCATCTGTTGTAGTTGAATGTGCCAAGCAGGCAGGCATGGGCTCCCTTTCCCTGTGTTTACCTCGTTGGCCTAATGAAAGCACACGGTCGCATCCTGGTCTCACCAATGACGTGCTTTGTTAAATTCTCCCTCTAATGTGCGTGTGATGAATATTTCTCAGATGATTCCTCTAGGCCATATCTGATCAAAACAAATGCACCTGCACTTTTTGCAACTGCAACTCCCCTGAGACCAGTAAAAATTGACTCCCTGGCTTCCTCCACGAGGCAATTATGTGCCATCTGTTCCCTTCTTGGTGGTTCCAGCTCGTTTTGTTTCTGCGTTTGTTCCCCTAATATCATACCCCTGAAAGTGTTAAAAGAGGGGGGTACACAAAATGAGGAGTGGCAATGGAGGAATTAATCGAATCTAGCGACAGAACCGGATCTGCACCTTTGAAAGACGATAGTCCCACTGAAGAGAACAGACAATTACCATATTCATGAACTCATATCGAGAGATGCAAAATAATAAGATGTTATGTGGAATATGACTTTTTTTTGTCCATCTCTGGTATTCAACGAATAATGCTATTTTCTTAATTATTTAGCTACGCTTCAGTCGCCCTGTAGGCGGGGAAAACCTGACATGACTAGAATTAAATAGATCACATTTGGTAATAACCCATATGTGGCGCTGTCGTATGTGTTTGTGATATAAGGCATGATGTATCACATAATTTTTTGTTACAGTAACTATTGGTCCCATTACTCTCTGTCACACAAACAGAAGCGAGAGGCATGTAGATTTAATTGCACCGTGGTTGGAGGCGGGCGGGCAGCTGGCTTGTGGAGTTTAACAGTCGTATCAATAACATGCGAGGTCTGATACGACTGTGGGCCAATATCATTTCCCATTGATGCTGACAGACCAACGATAGTAATAATCAGTCAGACAGCCAGGCAGGGAGCCTCCAGGACTCGGTGTGACATTCAAAAACACTGATGTCTGAGGACCCATCTGTGTCTAGGGAGAAGTTTCACCACGTGTGTGTAGCTTCGTGAAGGAGTGTCGGACAGAGAACGCTGGATCTCATCGAGGAAGTAGCTGTTAGCATCTCAGGCTAAAGAGGAAGCAGAGGAACGGATGGTCTTATCAGTGGTTTGGAGTGGTGGGCGCTCAGCGAGCGGAGGACACAAATATCAACTGGTACTGTCTGTCGCAGATGGACAGAGATAGTTAGTTACAGTACACAGTGTTAAGATGTGATGGTAGGCCTACCTATTTAATCTGAGTTTATGATATAACATGGGTATCATATCTTCCTGACATCCTATATGTCAGAGAGCATTGTCCCTAAGAAAACATATCATATCCAAGTTGATAGGTAATATGTTTACTCCCAGACGCATCGGTGCATAAACTACACCTCAGTGTTTCACAGTTCAAACAAGTGCTGGTTTCTTCTTCATGATGAGTCATATTCTTGGGTCCCCCAGGAGGGAGGAGCCTAGCAACAGAACAAACACAAGACAGGATTAAACGCTGATACTGTGATGCATGACTGGGAGACCTATCTCAGCACCAGGCCAACTAGAACAGCAGCGGACCATGGGCCCAACCCAGTAGACCCAGTGATAGGACCAGTAGTTAGCCACCACAGCCGGCCCAGTGTTAGAGTAGTTAGCCACGACAGCAGGCCCAGTGTTAGAGTAGTTAGCCACGACAGCAGGCTCAGTGTTAGAGTAGTTAGCCACCACAGCAGGCCCGGTGTTAGGAACAGCAGTTAGCCACCACAGCAGGCCCAGTGTTAGAGTAGTTAGCCACAACAGCAGGCCCGGTGTTAGGAACAGTAGTTAGCCACCACAGCAGGCCCAGTGTTAGGAACAGTAGTTAGCCACCACAGCAGGTCCAGTGTTAGGAACAGTAGTTAGCCACCACAGCAGGCCCAGTGTTAGGAACAGCAGTTAGCCACCACAGCAGGCATAGTGTTAGGAACAGCAGTTAGCCACCACAGCAGGCCCAGTGTTAGGACCAGTAGTTAGCCACCACAGCAGGCCCAGTGTTAGGAACAGCAGTTAGCCACCACAGCAGGACCAGTGTTAGGAACAGCAGTTAGCCACCACAGCAGGCCCAGTGTTAGGAACAGTAGTTAGCCACCACAGCAGGCCCAGTGTTAGGAACAGTAGTCAGCCACCACAGCAGGCCCAGTGTTGGAACAGCAGTTAGCCACCACAGCAGGCCCAGTGTTAGGAACAGCAGTTAGCCACCACAGCAGGACCAGTGTTAGGAACAGTAGTTAGCCACCACAGCAGGCCCAGTGTTAGGAACAGTAGTTAGCCACCACAGCAGGCCCAGTGTTAGGACCAGTAGTTAGCCACCACAGCAGGCCCAGTGTTAGGAACAGTAGTTAGCCACCACAGCAGGCCCAGTGTTAGGAACAGTAGTTAGCCACCACAGCAGACACAGTGTTAAAGTAGTTAGCCACCGCAGCAGGCCCAGTGTTAGGAACAGTAGTTAGCCACCACAGCAGGCCCAGTGTTAGGACCAGTAGTTAGCCACCACAGCAGGCCCAGTGTTAGGAACAGTAGTTAGCCACCACAGCAGGCCCAGTGTTAGGACCAGTAGTTAGCCACCACAGCAGGACCAGTGTTAGGACCAGTAGTTAGCCACCACAGCAGGCCCAGTGTTAGGACCAGTAGTTAGCCACCACAGCAGGCCCAGTGTTAGGACCAGTAGTTAGCCACCACAGCAGGCCCAGTGTTAGGAACAGCAGTTAGCCACCACAGCAGGGCCAGGGTTAGGACCAGTAGTTAGCCACCACAGCAGGCCCAGTGTTAGGAACAGTAGTTAGCCACCACAGCAGGCCCAGTGTTAGGAACAGTAGTTAGCCACCACAGCAGGCCCAGTGTTAGGAACAGTAGTTAGCCACCACAGCAGTCCCAGTGTTAGAGTAGTTAGCCACCACAGCAGGCTCAGTGTTAGGAACAGCAGTTAGCCACCACAGCAGGCCCAGTTTTAGGAACAGTAGTTAGCCACCACAGCAGGCCCAGTGTTAGGAACAGCAGTTAGCCACCACAGCAGGTCCAGTGTTAGAGTAGTTAGCCACCACAGCAGGCCCAGTGTTAGGAACAGCAGTTACCCACCACAGCAGGCCCAGTGTTAGGAACAGCAGTTAGCCACCACAGCAGGCCCAGTGTTAGGACCAGTAGTTAGCCACCACAGCAGGCCCAGTGTTAGGAACAGCAGTTAGCCACCACAGCAGGCCCAGTGTTAGGAACAGCAGTTAGCCACCACAGCAGGCCCAGTGTTAGGACCAGTAGTTAGCCACCACAGCAGGCCCAGTGTTAGGAACAGCAGTTAGCCACCACAGCAGGCCCAGTGTTAGAGTAGTTATCCACCACAGCAGGCCCGGTGTTAGGACCAGTAGTTAGCCACCACAGCAGGCCCAGTGTTAGGAACAGTAGTTAGCCACCACAGCAGGCCCAGTGTTAGGAACAGTAGTTAGCCACCACAGCAGACACAGTGTTAAAGTAGTTAGCCACCGCAGCAGGCCCAGTGTTAGGAACAGTAGTTAGCCACCACAGCAGGCCCAGTGTTAGGACCAGTAGTTAGCCACCACAGCAGGCCCAGTGTTAGGAACAGTAGTTAGCCACCACAGCAGGCCCAGTGTTAGGACCAGTAGTTAGCCACCACAGCAGGACCAGTGTTAGGACCAGTAGTTAGCCACCACAGCAGGCCCAGTGTTAGGACCAGTAGTTAGCCACCACAGCAGGCCCAGTGTTAGGACCAGTAGTTAGCCACCACAGCAGGCCCAGTGTTAGGAACAGCAGTTAGCCAACACAGCAGGGCCAGGGTTAGGACCAGTAGTTAGCCACCACAGCAGGCCCAGTGTTAGGAACAGTAGTTAGCCACCACAGCAGGCCCAGTGTTAGGAACAGTAGTTAGCCACCACAGCAGGCCCAGTGTTAGGAACAGTAGTTAGCCACCACAGCAGTCCCAGTGTTAGAGTAGTTAGCCACCACAGCAGGCTCAGTGTTAGGAACAGCAGTTAGCCACCACAGCAGGCCCAGTTTTAGGAACAGTAGTTAGCCACCACAGCAGGCCCAGTGTTAGGAACAGTAGTTAGCCACCACAGCAGGTCCAGTGTTAGAGTAGTTAGCCACCACAGCAGGCCCAGTGTTAGGAACAGCAGTTAGCCACCACAGCAGGCCCAGTGTTAGGAACAGCAGTTAGCCACCACAGCAGGCCCAGTGTTAGGACCAGTAGTTAGCCACCACAGCAGGCCCAGTGTTAGGAACAGCAGTTAGCCACCACAGCAGGCCCAGTGTTAGGAAAAGCAGTTAGCCACCACAGCAGGCCCAGTGTTAGAACCAGTAGTTAGCCACCACAGCAGGCCCAGTGTTAGGAACAGCAGTTAGCCACCACAGCAGGCCCAGTGTTAGAGTAGTTATCCACCACAGCAGGCCCGGTGTTAGGACCAGTAGTTAGCCACCACAGCAGGACCAGTGTTAGGACCAGTAGTTAGCCACCACAGCAGGCCCAGTGTTAGGACCAGTAGTTAGCCACCACAGCAGGCCCAGTGTTAGGACCAGTAGTTAGCCACCACAGCAGGCCCAGTGTTAGGAACAGCAGTTAGCCAACACAGCAGGGCCAGGGTTAGGACCAGTAGTTAGCCACCACAGCAGGCCCAGTGTTAGGAACAGTAGTTAGCCACCACAGCAGGCCCAGTGTTAGGAACAGTAGTTAGCCACCACAGCAGGCCCAGTGTTAGGAACAGTAGTTAGCCACCACAGCAGTCCCAGTGTTAGAGTAGTTAGCCACCACAGCAGGCTCAGTGTTAGGAACAGCAGTTAGCCACCACAGCAGGCCCAGTTTTAGGAACAGTAGTTAGCCACCACAGCAGGCCCAGTGTTAGGAACAGTAGTTAGCCACCACAGCAGGTCCAGTGTTAGAGTAGTTAGCCACCACAGCAGGCCCAGTGTTAGGAACAGCAGTTAGCCACCACAGCAGGCCCAGTGTTAGGAACAGCAGTTAGCCACCACAGCAGGCCCAGTGTTAGGACCAGTAGTTAGCCACCACAGCAGGCCCAGTGTTAGGAACAGCAGTTAGCCACCACAGCAGGCCCAGTGTTAGGAACAGCAGTTAGCCACCACAGCAGGCCCAGTGTTAGAACCAGTAGTTAGCCACCACAGCAGGCCCAGTGTTAGGAACAGCAGTTAACCACCACAGCAGGCCCAGTGTTAGAGTAGTTATCCACCACAGCAGGCCCGGTGTTAGGACCAGTAGTTAGCCACCACAGCAGGCCCAGTGTTAGGAACAGTAGTTAGCCACCACAGCAGGCCCAGTGTTAGGACCAGTAGTCAGCCACCACAGCAGGCCCAGTGTTAGGAACAGCAGTTAGCCACCACAGCCAGCCCAGAGACTCTGGCTGGATTCATGCAGCAACCTGATACACCTCCACTGAACCACATACACTGAACAAAAATATAAATGTAACATGCATCAATTTCCAAGAGGGAAATCTGTGGATCGACGCTGTTGTACACGTTAATCCAGAGCATCCCAAACATGCTCAATGGGTGACATGTCTGCTGAGTATGCAGGCCATGGAAGAACTGGGACATTTTCAGCTTCCAGGAATTGTGTACAGATTCTTACGACATGGGGCCGTGCATTATTATGCTGAAACATGAGGTGATGGCAGCGGATGAATGGCCTGGCAATGGGCCTCAGAATTTTGTCACGATATCTCTGTTTATTCAAATCGCCGTCGATAAAATGCAATTGTGTTCGTTGTCCGTAGCCTATACCTGCCCATACCATAACCCCACCACCACCACTCTGTTCACAACGTTGACATCAGCAAACCGCTCGCCCATTGAAACCAGTATTCATCCGTAAAGAGCACAATTATCCAGCGAGCCAGTGGCCATCGAAGGTGAGCATTTGCCCACTGAAGTCGGTTAAGACATCGAACTGCAGTCAGGTCAAGACCCTGATGAGGACGACGAGCACGCAGATGAGCTGACAGTATGTGCAGAAATTCTTCAGATGTGCAAACCCACAGATTTATCAGCTGTCCGGGTGGCTGGTCTCAGACGATCCCGCAGGTGAAGAAACGAGATGTGGAGGTCCTGGGCTGGCGTAGTTACATGTGGTCTGTGGTTGTGAGGCCGGTTGGACGTACTGCCAAATTCTCTAAAACGACATTGGAGGCGGCTTATGGAAGAGAAATGAACATTCAATTCTCTTGCAACAACTCTGGTGGACATTCTTGCAGTCAGCATGCCAATTTCACGCTCCCTCAATATTTGAGACATCTGTGGCATTATGTTGTGTTAGAAAACTGCACATTTTAGAATGGTCTTTGAATTGTCCCCAGCACAAGGTGTAGTGATCATGCTGTTTAATCAGCTTCTTGATATGCCACACCTGTCAGGGGGATGGATTATCTTGGCAAAGGAGAAATATTCACTAACAGGGATGTAAACACATTTGTTCACAAAATTTGAGAGAAATAAGCTTTTTGTGCGTATGGACATTTCTGGGATCTTTTATTTCAGCTCATGAAACATGGAACCAACACTTCGCATGTTGCGTTTACATTTTTTTTCAGTATAAGATTGAAAGAATAATGATGTTAAAAAGTTTAGTGAACATCTAAAATTCATACACTGCACTCTAAATGTCATACACTTTGTTGTGGAACAGTAATAACATTCCACCATCCTGCAGGTGGACTGCTGTTTATGTAACATTGTAGACTCAGGATGTTGACAGCGACTCCCTCACCCTCCCAGAATACCGACGGTGACAGTCAGTCGGATGCAGAAAGGTGCTATGAGCGTCTTGCTCTGCCTGTTGACGGCACTCATGCAGACGGTTAGTAAGTGGCCTCCACTAGAAAACAAGAGTGAACAAGTAAAACAAATGATTCCTCTATACTATTGTAGGCCTACTCCATACCAGAAGTAACTACCAACTCATAGAGATGAAATTACAATTTCATCATTTTTTCCGCTTCTTTTTTTAACAGTTCATTTTTATGTCACTACCAACCTCACTGCTGTTGTGATGGCTATGCAGATGGACAGAGCAGCCCCATATGCTACAGCTGGCTGCAGTCTTCCAGTATCCGTTGGGTTTTTGATCACTGAAACCAATTGGTGAAGATGAAGAGGGCTGTCCCGAGAAACTCTGCAATGCACGGGAGAACAAATGTTTCATACCGGCTGCGGTTGATATTCTTCTTTTCAGGTGGTTTCTCACATTCACTTTTGCATGTATGCAAGGGCTGTATTGGTGTACCAAACACGGCTAATTTCGGTTGTTTGCCAAAGTTAGTGGCACAATTACCCTAGCTAGCTACAACAGCTAACATGAAAACACACTCTCCTTCCTTAGTAGCGGAGTTAGCAAACGTTTTTCTCAAAGCATTCCAATTTGGAACGCAATAAAAAAAAATACAGTAGGTTTCAGAAAAGGGGACTCCAAATGCTTCTGTCAGGTTTTGAATTAGCTTGATTGTTTTAAAATCAATATAAACAATGTAGCTAAGTTGCTCAAGTCAAGGGGAGTTATGCAAATTGCTCAATTACACCCACAGTGCGAAAGCAAACCAACCCAAACAGATCTATATGGGCTCACAGATATCATCAATATCAGAACAGCAGGAGCAAGTCATTCAAATGATCCTGCCTTTGCTATCTGCCGACATCTAGTGGTTAGAACGTGCAAGGGAAATTGTGTTCCACCTGTGATCTCTAAATCTATTTTTACTAAGATTGTGCAGCACCTCCAACATAATGCATCATCATGATGTAGCCTATTTACTTTTTGACAAGTTATGACCTTGCAAGGACATGGGATGGTTGACTGTGGCATCTTTCTTTATAGCGAAACCCACAGTACAGAGATTTTAAATTGGATGGGGTTATCTTACATCTTGTCATGTGATCTGTATTATGTTAGGGAACTTAAATTTGACACAGATATGAGTTTGATATGGGTTTGATATGGGTATGATATGGGTTTGACAGAGAGTTTGTGTGCATGAGAGAAATTGACAGTGTAAGGGAATTTAGATATGCAGTCTGAACTATTTTGAAGAGTGAAGAATGGGGAGAAAGAAAGAAGGATAGCGGGAAAGGGGCTGAAGGGGGTGTGACGGAGAGGTGTGGACGGGACAGAGGAAGGATGTGATGCTGTAGGACGCAGCACAGAGAGCAGTGGAGGAAAAGGAGTGCACCTGACCCAGGTAAGATCCTTTCTGCTCTATTTAATCAAGGCTAATAGAATGAATAACAAAATATAGGAAGTGCTATAACTTTGCATGAATAGGTTTGCACAAGTACTGTGCACGACATGAACTCTTGACAGATTTCTTTGTGCCATAAATTGAAATTGATTTTACTGTAATTTGTTGGTATTGTAATGTTGACCTTTTCCTTGATTAGCGTTTTAAGTAAACATATAAGGATCTTTTGGGGAACTTTTAAAAGGTATTTCTGACATACAGCATTTTGTTAGTTATCGTACTTATACAGTAGTGGATGTTGATCACTTGATACTGGTGAAGGTGCCCTCAATAGGAATGTTATCGTTACATTTTTCCACTCAACACCTCAGCTAGTGCCATGCAGGTCCCTGGGTAACTTAGCAACCAGGGTCCCTCATTCAACATTTAACTGGGTAATGTGAGAGGGGACCGGTAGCTGCACTCCAACAGAGTGACTGTTATTTGTTTCACACGGACACAAAGGCCTATTTTCCCACATTCCATCAAACAAGTACGCGTCTGTACACCTGTCAGTTATTCTTTGGACTGGTTATATTCAGCAAAATGTGAATTGGGAGGAAAGTTTCTCTTTTCAAATGTGTTTATTTTTCCCTGTGATGTTATGTTCTTTTAAATATATTTTATTCCAATTGCGTGTTCTGAATGGGTCAATTGGGTTATTTTTTTACACAGGTTATCTGTTTTTACACAGGTTATCTGCCCTAGATAAATACAAAAGAGAATGAAGATGCATCATGGGATTGTCTATTCAATACATGAGCAACTGTGTTTTTACCCATTCACACTCTGAGGTCACATGTTTCCAGGGGGACCTTATTGTGCAGGGCACTGAGGTAAACTGATACCCCACTCTTTCATCCTAGAAAAAGCCCTGTTGTTTTGCTTCTGGGGCTGAAAGTTTTCTCTAACTAGGGCTTCATACTTAGCTTACAGTGCTGTGAAAAAGTATTTGCCCCCTTTCAGATTTTCTCTATTTTTGCATATTTTCTGTAATGAATGTTGTCAGATCTTCAACCAAAACATAATATTAGATTAAGGGAACCTGAGTTTACAAATAACACAAAAAAAGGATACTTCTTTTATTTATTTAATTAACAAAGTTATGTAACACCAATTACCCTGTGTGAAAAAGTAATTGCCCCCTTACACTCAATAACTGGTTGTGTCACCTTTAGCTGCGATGATTGCAACCAAACGCTTCCTGTAGTTGTTGATCAGTCTCTCACATCACTGTGGAGGAATTTTGGCCCACTGCTTTAAGTCAGTGACACTTCTGAGTTTTCAAGCATGAACTGCTCATTTCAAGTCCTGCCACAACATCTCAATTGGGATTAGGTCTGGACTTTGACTAGTCCATTCCAAAACTTCAAATGTTTAGCTTTTTAGCCATTTTCATGTAGACTTGATTGTGTGTTTTGGATCATTGTCTTGCTGCATGACCCAGCTACGCTTCAGCTTCAGCTCACAGACGGATGGCCTGACATTCTCCTGTAGAATTCTCTGATACAGAGCAGATTTCATGGTTCCTTCTATTAAGGCAAATCATTCAGGTCCTGAGGCAGCAAATTATCCCCAAACCTCAGACTACCACCACAATGCTTGACCATCGGTATGAGGTTCTTGCTGTGGAACGCAGTGTTTGGTTTTCGCCAGGCATAATGGGACCCATGTTGTCCAAAAAGTTATACTTTTGAATCATCTGTCCATAGAGCATTCTTCCAAGCGCCTTGATGATCATCCAGGTGCTCCCAGGCGCTTTATGGCAAACTTGAGTCAACGTTTTGGACTACATGAGTTCCATTATGTCTGGCGAAAACCAACGGTCAAGCATGGTGGTGGTAGTATGATGGTTTGGGGATGCTTTGCTGCCTCAGAACCTGGATGACTTGCCTTAATAGAAGGAACCATGAAATCTGCTCTGTATCAGAGAATTCTACAGGAGAATGTCAGGCCACCCATCTGTGAGCTGAAGCTGAAGCGTAGCTGGGTCATGCAGCAAGACAATGATCCAAAACACACAATCAAGGCTACATGAAAATGGCTAAAAAGCAAAACATTAGAAGTTTTGGAATGGACTAGTCAAAGTCAAACATTTTATTTGTTTTGTTATTTGTAAACTCAGGTTCCCTTTATATAATATTAGGTTTTAGTTGAAGACCTGATAACGTTCAGTATCAAAAATATGCAAAAATAGAGAAAATCTGAAAGGGGGCAAATACTTTTACACGGCACTGTATATCCACACACGCCATGCAGATTTTCAAAACGTGTTTCCTCAGACAGTGATATATAATGTACGTAACATAATTCTGGTAGCCTACGTCACACATTAGGCATCTGACATGATCTGCTGTCCCTTATAGGCACTTGATGTTTGTACTGAAAGATAGAGCTCAGTTTCAGTGCCTTGGGCAGATAAGGAGTGCTGTCCACATGTGGTGACAATAGCGGTCTGTGTTCTGATTGCAAACAACCATTTTGAGTCATTTAGTAAAAAGTGAAACTAAGAGACAATGCTGGTTCCAAGATGATTGACCAGTGAAGCGCTGAGCGTTACAGCGGCTGAAAAGAAGACAGTGTCAATTGAAAAAAAATATTTAGGGCCCTGAACCACTCATCTCATCTACCTAGAGAATTACACATGATCCTACTAATAATATACAGAGGGATTTTAGGATCTATATGTTGTATTCAGAGGTATCTGCTGGCACTGCTGCAGAACATAGTGTCTAACCTAAGGGTCTAAGAACATGGTGATGACATGGGAGTACACACTAGAATACTGAGAAACAGAGTACAATTACAATGACTCAGCCTTGTCTCAATTATCATAGGACCACAGGAATGCAACTAAAATAATGAAACCTAAGCACTTTCTAAGCCTGCCTTTCTTCAGCAGGTGAGTCTTAGACATTTGTTTTCTGTTCATTGTCAGAGCAGAAACATACAAATCTTTTTTGAGTCTGTTGTTCTTTGATTACCAAAGTGTCTGTCACTGTTTGAATAAAGATATGGTACAAATCACAGGAGGTTGGTGGCACCTTCATTGGGGAGGATGGGCTCGTGGTAATGGCTGGAGCAGAATTGGTGGACTGGTAGAACGGTTTCTATGTGTTTGATGCCATTCCATTTTCTCTGTTCCAGACGTTATTATGAGCCATCCTCCCCCTCAGCATCCTTCACGGGTACAAATTTAGTCTTTCCTTGTCACTCACATTTGAGACCAACATCAACCTTTTTCTTGCTGATCATTTTACACAAATTCAACTATTTCACGCTCTTTTCCCAGGATTCAACAGCAAGCTGAAGATTGAAACATACCAGAACAACAAGAAGATTCTCCATCTTCTCCTCTGTGATGTTAATGAGGTCTCACTCCGAGAGAAAAGCCTCCTTCCCTGGCCTCTCAGCCCTGATGCCACCCACCTCCCCCATACAGAGAGACCTAAACTCCCCCAGGGGGTCCATCTTCGCACCCCTATCCCTTACCGATCCACCCAGCTGGGTGACGCTGGCCCTCTTCAATGTAGAGCAGGGTGAGAAAGAGCTGCAGAGCCTTAGAGAACGACAGACAAGTGAGGTGGAGGAAATGAACCGAGAGCTTGACAACGCCATCATTGAGGCTCAGAGACAAGAGCGCCGACTGCTGGAAAAAGTTGAGCAGGACCACCGAGAAGCCCAGCGGCGCCTGGAGCAGGTGAAGAGGGAGAACGCTGCGGCGGTGCGGGTTGGACAGTCCCTGGTGGACCGGCAGCTCCGCAAACTGGGCCAACTGAAGGAGCAGGTCCAGAGATGGGGTGGAAGCAGTGGGGGACCCAATAAGAACCAGCTTCAGAGGGGTGTGGCAGAAGTTACACAGCCTTGGGAAATCTCCCTCTCCTTAAAGAGGGTCACTTTTCAGCCAGGTACGCAGCTGAAGGATGTTAGGTTAGGGGAGGTACATGTCCAGGATCAAAATCTGAACTACCCTATTGGTGTCTGCGGTGAAACAGGGAAGAAATGTGCTCTTCACTCAGGGGAGATGAAGTTTGGAGACCGTGGATCATTTGAAGTTCGGAAGGACCTTTCATCCACATCAAATAGTGGGAGCATGCGTGTAGTCAGGAAGCTCCGCCTGTCCACCACAGACAAGGATGAGCCAAAGTCACCAGTCTCAAAGCCACCGCTCAGTCCCCGGCATCGAGGAGCATCTGAGTCATCCATGGATGAGGAGCTAGATACACATGGCCAGGACCTCTTCCTGGCTATCCCTCCAATCTCCAGCCAAGGGGAGTCGGAGGGAGACGAACCAGGCTGTGGACAAACTGGAAACAAGAAAAGCTCCATCCTCAAGTGTCAGAGAAAGCAAAGGACCCTGGTTCTCGTCCCCAGCGAGGAACCCTCCTGCCCTCCAGAACATAGTGACCAACCACAGACCACTCCCAAAATCAGCCATGGAGAACCCCATCCCATGTACAGCCTCCTGGACCTATCTTCAAGACGCGCTCACTTGCGTCGAAGGCTGTCACCCAGCAAATCCCCCCGTGGAACATCCACTAATGGGGGGAGTCCCCCATCCCCGGCTGGCAGTGAGGACTGCTACAACTACATCACCAGCCCCTCTCCTAGTAACAATGCCTCCCTGAACCAGGAACACCGACGCGCCATGTCGATGGCGGACCTCTCCAGGAAGACCCGTCCCTTGATCAATGGGGGAAAGGGTGCTCATCTGGGATTTAAGAGAGACAACCACTCCTGTCTATCATCTGCCTCCTCAACCCTGGAGCAAGGGAATGGATCTGAGTCTGGCGGAAGAAGCCCCACAAGCTCAGATGAAAGAGAATCAAGATACCAGGGAAGGAGTGTAGGTTCTAACTGTGTGAGTCGATCTCTGTCCATGTCGGCTATTGACGCCGAAAGCCACCCTACAGTCAAGGAGAAACAATCAGACAATAGAAGGAGAGACAAACCAGAGCCAATCCTGAGAGACCTGGAGGAGGAAGCGGGTTCAAGTGCCTTTGAGTCAGCAAATCTGATCAAGCAGTTTGGAAAGCAGGGCTCAGGGCGCTCCGACTTCAACCTGCCCAGCGGGCTCCACGCCACTGTCAAAGGGCAGCTCTTTGTGGTAGACTGTGGCAACGCCCGAATTCAGGTGACCGACCTTCAGAAGTATGTTGTGCAGCAGGTGTCCCCTACTGGAACTGAGAGATCCGCCCGCATCTGCAACTACTTTGATGTGGCTGTGAACGACAAGGGCCTCATTGCGCTGACATGTGCTGCAGAGCGTGCCGTGTTGGTGTTCAGCCGTCATGGACGCCTCCTCCAGACCTTCGGGGGTAACATGATAGGATCCACCCATGAAGAGCTAGATGCACCCAGGGGAGTGACCGTCACCCGTCTGGATGAGTTCCTGGTGGCCGACATCAAGCGTGGAACTCTAACTGCCCTGATGCTGGACACCAAGACAGGCGCAAGGCTGGAGCGCACCATAATCACAGGATTCCACAGGCCCTACCTGGTGGCTGCCTGCCTGACCTCTGGGCTGATGGCTGTGTCTGAGCGGGGCAACGAGACTGGCCGTGCGCCTTGCATCCGAGTGCTGGAACCTGGCTGGAACACCATCCGTGTCCTAGGGTTGTGCTCCGGCATGGGGCCCGTCCTGGCCTGCCCCTGGGGCCTCAGCATCGACAGTGATGGGGATGTCCTGGTGGCAGACTGGGGCAGGTTGCACCGCGTCCTGCTGTACCCTGCCAAGGGCCTAGGCTGGCCCCTTGTTACCCAGGGTCTGAGCAGCCCCCGAGGCCTGGCCCTGCTGCCGGAGGGCCAGCTAGTGGTGTCAGACAGCATGAACCACTGTATCAAGATCTACCAATACAAGTGAGACACTGGCGGGGTGAAGCTGTCAAGATGAGGATGGAAAGAGGAAGATGAAGAAGTAGGCATTCTCTAGTCAACACCGATGCTGATTTCAGTAAATAACAACTACTTTGGCATAATCCTAGAGGATCCTGTTGAGAATTTCATGTTCTTCTAGAAAAAGTGAATCATAAGACACAATGTAGGGTACAAATTGTGAAAGATGACAGACTGTATAGAGTTGTGGAGAACAGTAGAGAAGATTACATCTTTATTACAGCAGAGGACAATTTCATTTGCAGCAAATGTTTTATCTTGTTTTTAATTTGCCCATTGTCTTAAATGTGATAATCATAGTTTGATAATGAACCAAATGAAAATGGTGAAGAATAGCTGTATATAGCAAAAATATATTTAGCAGAAGCATAATTGCATTTTAATAGCTACTACAGTGTAGAGCAGCAGTGAATTATTTACACCATATAACACAAAATTAAGGGTCCGTGCTCTCCGGCATCCTTGGGACATCCCTACCCCATAAATGTTTAAGGTAACGGTTAAGGTCAGGGTTAGGTAAGGGTTATGGTTAAGGTTAAGGTAAGGGTAGGGGTTAAGGTTAGGGTTAGGTAAGGGTTATGGTTAAGGTTAGGGCTAGGGTAAGGGTAGAGGTTAAGGTTAAGGTTAAGGTTAGGGTTAGGGTTTAGAGTAGGGATGTCCCAAGGATCCCCGATAGCACTGACCCAAAAATAAGGGTGGAACTTTGTATCTGTTATTAGAGTTCTAGGTATTTCAATGAAAATTGAAGACACATTTAAAATGGCTTGCTGTTGTTATGAGTAGTTGATTACTCACAAAATAAACTAACTGTTCGCAAAATTGGCCATTTTATATAATGTGTAACAACAGGTTATGTGATGTTGCAGTAATTTCACCTCTGCCCTTACAAAAAAAGATTGCCGTTTTGAAACTGCAGTAAAGTGCAGTAACTGCAGTCGATTGTGGTATTTTGGACGCAGTAATTGCAAAATTACTGCAGTAAAAAGAAAGTAGTATTTTGGACACAGTATTTGCAGCATACTGCAGTTATACTGCACTCTAACAACAGTTATACTACAGTGTACTGCAGTTACTGTACACTGCAGTCTGACTGCACATTTGTTCGTAAGGTTGAAGTCTAAAAGCTTTTGAAATGCTGTCTATCCCCAGTAGTTATGTTGTGAAATACAGTAATGTGTAATAGCCTACGGTATGGTAATGACTTTGAATTGAATACATTTATCATGAGACTGCCACCTCAAATATAATCAAATATACTGTGGATTTAATCACATTTTATGTGTATTGATTGTCAATTACATTGTAAATATTTAATTAAAATTTGGATTGGGTTTAAATCTTTATTGCAATGTACTCATTCTTTATTTTGACTTCTTTCTTAGAAATCCAGTGTCTATAGTTTCAAATGATAGAACAAAGATAAGCAAGGGTCCTTCTGTTACAGAGTGGTGTTTATCGCCCTGTCTGACTCTGATCTCTGTGCTCCTACTGTGTGAACTCGTCCAAAGTCCTGGCTAAAAAGTGTGCCACTTGGAACCGGGAAATGATATTTCATCTGACCCAATGATGTTGGCCAAACCAGATTAACGTGTAACATCCCAACATGTTCAATATTTTACTTTTATCATAATAGAATTTGCCATATAAACATATAGTTGGATTTATACAAAAAATGTTATGTGCTCATATTGATTGCATTGTATTAGATGCATATATAAAACAGTTTCTGCTAAATAATCGTTTTGCAACAGCAAAAAGTCCTACACTCCCCCTGCTCTTTCAGTAAACAGAGCACAGAACTACCCACACTCCCACACACAAAAGACACGTTGGGAAATTCACCCACTCACAGGCAGATCCAGTATAAATGGTCTGGTCAGCTCCTGCTCAGGCACCTTTCTCAGCTCAGCTCTCTTCGGTACCTGGACCCAAAGGAGGACCGCTCAACGTGATGCTTCTCCCCCAAACACTCTGCCTGTGCTTGGCACTAGCACTCAGCTATGCTGCTCCAACGTGAGAACTGCTGATGAACTGCTAAGCCTTTACATTTACATGTTAGTCATTTAGCAGACGCTCTTATCCAGAGCAACTTACAGGAGAAATTAGGTTTAAGTGCTTTGCTCAACAGCACATTGACAGATTTTTCACCCAGTCGGCTCGGGGATTCGAACCAGCGACCTTCGGTTACTGGCCCAACGCTCTTAACCGCTGGGCTACCAAAATCGCATCCACGTTCAGTGTAGCCACAGCTAAACACACTGCCTCTAAATTGCCTCTGTACTTGCTTTGTTAAACTGTTACTTTATTCAACACATTATGAGCTTCGCTGTGCTGTGTTAAGACATGTCTTATGCAACACAATTGGATACTATGCTGCCCCACATTGGCTGGGTTAGTTCCATAAGTTTGTTTGCAATATCACAGAGGTCAAAGGCAGGATCAATAACCCAAACACACAAAGAGCGGTCAAAGTCAATCATGTACCTCAGCACTTCTGTCACTGATTCACCCCGTTACCTCATCATTACAGAGCCCCTTCATAACAGTCAGGTATCCCTTTGAGCTGCTCTATTTGGAATAGGGCCGTGTATACTACAGCATCATTATTGGTCTATCTACCCAGAGGGTGGAGTTATGATGTGCAGTGTATTATCTCATTTCCCATCTCTATGACCTGACTCATGTCTCATCAGAATGAGGACATTATGTTTTATGATGAATAATGTCTGCTTTTTTCTACGCAGGCTCCATGATGTAATGATGGCAGGTGAGTCTAAGATCCATATTCATTTAACAGCCTGTCAAAATGCAACTCATTGACTGATCCAGGCATGCTAGGCAAGGCAAACAACTAGGGTTGCAACTTGCCATGGGCACAGGTGTTATTCAATTCCATTTCAGCCCGTTACGCATGTCCTACATGCTTTTATATGAGAGTAGGATGCATGACTTCCAAATAACCACACCGTACCCTTTCATGCGGCGAAATGTTGGAATAATGAAAAGTCATTCAACCTGCATCTCACCTTGACTCTGACTGGCCCATTAGACCACGGCCACGACCATCACGAGGATCAGGTCCACCACAATGCCAACCCAGACCGATGTGACGGCATCAAGTTTGATGCCATCACCCCCGACGAGAAAGGAAACACCTTCTTCTTCAAGGGTATCAAAACCATGTTATGAGTAATCCTTTTTACCCTCATTCTCCCTTGTCATTGTCATGATATGTCATTATGTCCCCATCAGGATGGCCAGGGTTACGGGTACACTCTTAGAAAAAAGGTACAATCTAGAACTTAAAAGGGTTCTTTGGCTGTCCCCATAGGAGAACCCTTTGAAGAACCCTTTTTGGTTCCAGGTAGAAACATTTTGGTTCCATGTAAAACCCTTTCCCCAGAGGGTTCAACATGGAAACCAAAAGAGTTCTACCTGGAACCAAAATGATGGGGACAGCCGAACATCCCTTTTGGAACCCTTTTTTCTAAGAGTGTAGTGGATTAGTTAGTGGGCATTTTGTTATGACCTGCAAACGTGTGTTTGTGCTAGATATTTTTGAATTGTTTAAGGAGCGTGTAAGCTTACATTTCCATGAGTATAACTGATCCCAGAGCTTAACTATGCTACTCTAAGGGGATCACCTGTGGAAGGGCTTCACTGGTCCAGCTCAGGTCTCCAGTGCCTTCTTCAAGGAGCTAGACGACTACCATCACCTGGGGCATGTTGACGCTGCCTTCCGCATGCACAACAAAGTAAAGCCTGAAGACCAGGATCACATCTACCTTTTCCTGATACTGTCAATATCAATGATGTAGTCGATATCCATATGAATAGGCCCTTAAACACGTAGTTTTACTAGTGACTCATCAGCTTGGGCAATCTTTTTAAAAGTCAAATTATGCAATCATGTGTTCCCATTACCATTGTAAACAGCATTCAGAGGCATCATGCCCATAGGGGGCATAGTAGCACGTGCCCCCTCATATTTGTCCTGTAAAAAATACATACAAAATATATACATTTGAAGTCGGAAGTTTACATACCCCTTAGCCAAATACATTTAAACTCAGTTTTTCACAATTCCTGACATTTAATCCTAGTGAAAATGCCCTGTCCTAGGGCATTTTAAGAATGTGAAATGTCTGAATAATAGTCGAGTGACTGATTTATTTCAGCTTTTATTTCTTTCATCACATTCCCAGTGGGTCAGAAGATTACATACACTCAATTAGTATTTGGTAGCATTGCCTTTAAATTGTTTAACTTGGGTCAAACATTTTAGGTAGCCTTCCACAAGCTTCCCACAATAAGTTGGGTGAATTTTGGCCCATTCCTCCTGACAGAGCTGGTATAACCGAGTCAGGTTTGTAGGCCTCTTTGCTCGCACATGCTTTTTCAATTCTGCCCACAAATTTTCTATAGGAATGAGGTCAGGGCTTTGTGATGGCCACTCCAATACCTTGACTTTGTTGTCCTTAAGCCATTTTGCCACAACTTTGGAAGTATGCTTGGGGTCATTGTCCATTTGGAGGATCCATTTGTGACCAAGCTTTAACTTCCTGACTGATGTCTTGAGATCTTGCTTCAATATATCCACATAATTTTCCTCCCTCATGATGCCATCTATTTTGTGAAGTGCACCAGTCCCTCCTGCAGCAAAGCACCCCCACAAAATGATGCTGCCACCCCCGTGCTTCACGGTTGGGATGATGTTCTTAGGGCTTGCAAGCCTCCCCCTTTTTCCTCCAAACATAACGATGGTCATTAAGGCCAAACAGTTCTATTTTTGTTTCATCAGACCAGAGGACATTTCTCCAAAAAGTACGATCTTTGTCCTCATGTGCAGTTGCAAACCGTAGTCTGGCTTCTTTATGGCAGTTTTGGAGCGGTGGCTTCTTCCTTGCTGAGCGGCCTTTCAGGTTGTCGATATAGGACTCGTTTTACTGTGGATATAGATACTTTGTACCTGTTTCCTCCAGCATCTTCACAAGGTCCTTTGCTGTTGTTCTGGGATTGATTTGCACTTTTCGCACCAAAGTAGGTTCATCTCTAGGAGACAGAATGCATCTCCTTCCTGAGCGGTACGACGGCTGCGTGATCCCATGGTGTTTATACTTGCGTACTATTGTTTGTACAGATGAATGTGGTACCTTCAGGCATTTGTAAATTGCTCCCAAGGATGAATCAGACTTGTGGAGGTCTACATTGTTTTGTTTCTGAGGTCTTGGCTGATTTCTTTTGATTTTCCCATGATGTCAAGCAAAGAGGCACTGAGTTTGAAGATAGGCCTTGAAATACATCCACAGGTACACCTCCAATTGACTCAAATTATGTCAATTAGCCTATCAGAAGCTTCTAAAGCCATGACATCATTTTCTGGAATTTTCCAAGCTGTTTAAAGGCACAGTCAACTTAGTGTATGTAAACTTCTGACCCACTGGAATTGTGATACAGTGAATTATAAGTGAAATAATCTGTCTGTAAACAATTGTTGGAAAAATTACTTGTGTCATGCACAAAGTAGATGTCCTAACCGACTTGCCAAAACTATAGTTTGTGAACAAGAAATTTGTGGAGTGGTTGAAAAACAAGTTTTAATGACTTCAACCTAAGTGTATGTAAACTTCCGACTTCAACTGTATATTTTAATATATATATATATTATCTTTTTCTTACATTTTTGGTTGTTGTTTCTATGTCATGCTACTAGCCACCTAGCAATTTTATGAAGTTGGCTTAAGCTAGCCCAGATAGGTTCCCAATCTCCCAACCGCATAACTAGCTAGGAAGAAGCCATTACAGGCTATCAGTCAAGTTGGAGTAGCTAGCTTGTCAAACTGTCTTATCTGGCATGCCTACTAGCAAGGTTGGTCGACTTTATAAAAGCAAGCATTTACTAAATGTACTGAATAAGACTAATATTCCTTCAATCTTTTACCAAGATTTTAGCAGAGATGCATAGAAGCATATTTAGGTTCTTTAAAAAAAGAACCATCAGTCAGAAGCAGACAGAAAGCTCGAGATATGCTTAGATATGCAGAAAAATAAACATTTTTTACGAAGAATTAAGCATAGTGATTATGGCTCAAGATTGCAGGAAAAGGCTGTGCAGGTGTCTGAAAAATGTTAAATTCTCCAACTTCGGACCACCCCCCTGCCATCCTCACATACTTTGTGCACCCTCAGATTTTGGGGGTGTATGACACCTCTGACAGCATTCACTTAATATACTCAGTATACTCAATCCCTCCTCCATTACAGGACGACAAGGTTTTCAGCTACTATAACCACAGTCTGGAGGAGGGCTACCCCAAGGACATCCAGCTGGACATCCAGCTGGAGTGCCCCAAGGGAGAGTGTAACTCAGACTCTGTCCTTTTCTTCAAGGGTAAGCCTGTTAACCCTTTGATGAGACCATTATGAACATTTCTCGGGTTTATTGCTATAAACTCTGTCAAACTCTGTCAATCACTGTATTCTTATCGGCAGACTCAATAGCCTTGGTTTCTCAAATTACTGCCTCGCCTGGTTCACCAACTACTTCGCAGACAGAGTTCAGTGTGTCAAATCGGAGGGCCTGTTGTCTGGACATCTGGCAGTCTCTATGGGGGTACTACAGGGTTCAATTCTCGGGCCGACTCTTTTCTCTGTATACATCAGTGATGTCGCTCTTGCTGCTGGTGATTCCCTGATCCACCTCTACGCAGACGACACCATTCTGTATACATCTGGCCCTTCTTTGGACACTGTGTTAACTAACCTCCAGACGAGCTTCAATGGCATACAACACTCCTTCCGTGGCCTCCAACTGCTCTTAAACGCTAGTAAAACCAAATGCATGCTTTTCAACCATGCCCGACTAGTATCACTACTCTGGACGGTTCTGACCTAGAATATGTGGACAACTACAAATACCTAGGTGTCTGGCTAGACTGTAAACTCTCCTTTCAGACTCATATCAAACATCTCCAATACAAAATCAAATCTACAATCGTCTTTCTATTTCGCAACAAAGCCTCCTTCACTCACGCCGCCAAACTTACCCTTGTAAAACGGACTATTCTACCGATCCTCGACTTCGGCGATGTCATCTACAAAATAGCTTCCAATACTCTACTCAGCAAACTGGATGCAGTCTATCAGAGTGCCATCGTTTTGTTGCCAAAGCCCCTTATACCACCTACCACTGCGACCTGTATGCTCTAGTCGGCTGGCCATTACTACATATTCGTCGCCAGACACACTGGCTCCAGGTCATCTATAAGTCGATGCTAGGTTAAAGCTCTGCCTTATCTCAGCTCACTGGTCACGATGACAACACCCGCCCGTAGCACGCGCTCCAGCAGGTATATCTCACTGGTCATCCCCTTTGGCCGCCTTTCCTTCCAGTTCTCTGCTGCCATTGACTGGAACGAATTGCAAAAATCGCTGAAGCTGTAGACTTACATTTCCCTCACTAACTTCAAACATCAGCTATCTGAGCAGCTAACCAATCGCTGCAGCTGTACATAGTCCATCTGTAAATAGCCCACCCAATCTACCTACCTCATCCCCATATTGTTTTTATTTACTTTTCTGCTCTTTTGCACACCAGTATCACTACTTGCACATCATCATCTGCTCATCTATCACTCCAGTGTTAATTTGCTAAACTGTAATTACTTTTTATTGCTTTACCTCCTCACGCCATTTGCACACACTGTATATAGACTTTCTTTTTTTCTATTGTGTTATTGACTACGCTTGTTTATTCCATGTGTAACTCTGTGTTGTTGTTTGTGTCGCACTGCTTTGCTTTATCTTGGCCAGGTCGCAGTTGTAAATGAGAACTTGTTCTCAACTAGCTTAACTGGTTAAATAAAGGTGAAAAAAATATATAAAAAAATAAACATGAATAAATTATCCAGAGACAACATACCAGGAAATGTGTTATGGATATCAAGGTTCCTAGTCTTGATGTGAGCTGCCTTGCGTATGTTTTCTCTCTCACAGGAGAAGAAGTGTACAACTATGACATCGCCACACAGTCAGTAAAGGAGAGACAGTGGGCCCACCTGCGCAACTGTACGTCTGCCTTCCGTTGGCTAGAGCACTACTACTGTTTCCATGGTCACAACTTCACCCGGTTCCACCCTGTATCTGGGGAGGTGAATGGAGTGTACCCCAAGGACGCCAGACACGACTTCATGAGGTGCCCCAATTTCGGTAAGAGAACCATGCAAAGGATGTTACCCTTCCTCCTTTATCAAAATCAGTTCATTGTCAGAGAAGACTGGTGGGAGGAGCTATAGGAGGATGGGCTCATTGTAATGGCTGGAATAGTATAAATGGAACGGCATCATCAACACATCAAACATATAGAAACCACATGTTTGACTCCATTCCATTTATTCCATTCCAGCAATTACAATTAGCGTGTCCTCCTATAGCTCATCCCACAAGCCCCCTCTGCCCAGTGTGTATGCTGTGAGATTGAACAGATGAACGGTGAATGGTAATAACAACACCATTTCAGGGAAACAAAGCTTTTGGATTGTGTTGAGACATGTTATTGTTGGATTGTAGGCCATGGCGGTGAGGCAAAGGTTCCCAAAATGCAGTGAAGTGACTCTGGATGCCATCACCTCAGACGACTCAGGCAAAACCTATGCCTTCCCTGGTAAGAACTAAGCCTTTGTGTTAAATTGTGCGCACAACTCGCATAAGACAGTTGCCAATTTTCACTTCCGTCCCACTTCCTCAGGTCGTATTTATATTTGTTTAGACACCCATTGTGATGGTAAACACGCCTTCCCCATTGCCAGAACCTGGAAGTGGCCAACGGGGTGGACGCAGTCTTCTCCTATAGTGACAAGATCTACATCATCAAGGTGGGTCAAAGGTTACAGGATGTAGGGGAAGACAGGGACTTCACTTGCAATAAATAACATGTTCAAAGCTTTACTCACTACAGTACCTTTATTGTTTATTGTTATTCACTGTATATTTACTCCTCATGTCACTTTAACTCTGCATTGATGGAAAAAGACCCTTAAGTATTTCACTGTTAGTCTACACCTGTTGTTTACGGAGGATGTCACAACAGAACATTTATTTGATTTGAGTATTTAGGAAATTACTTTTTTTCAGTCAACTGTTTTGTTACCCATCATGCCTATGTTTGTCCCATGGCACATAAAACACCCCTGAATGCCACCATTTCCGGTTGACAGGGCGACCAAGTTTACATCTACAAATCAGCAGCTCTCTCCACTCTGATTGAGGGCTACCCTAAAAGCCTGGAAGAGGAGCTGGGCATCGAAGGGCCTGTGAACGAGCCTTTGTTTGTACAGATCACCATATTGTGCACATTATTCAAGGTAACTAATTGGACATTGAACTTGAGTACATTCAAATCTATCCAAAAAAGGGTTGTTGATCTTTTTACATCAATATTCGCCAAAAATGTGATTTTCCTGTGTGAGAAATTGTTTGATATTGAGATAAAATCAGCTGCATTGGACCTTTAACACACTCAATGAAAAACACTTTTTCTGTCTCTATTTCCCCCTACAGGACAGAAGATGCAGGACATTGACCTGTCTGCCACCCCTAGGATAGTAGCCAGAGAGGCGCCACTGCCCATCTATGGCATCGAGGCAGGAATGTGTGGCCCTGATGGCATCAATGTGTTTGTGGGCTCTGAGTACTACCACTACGAGACACCCAGGCTTCTGGCTTTCAGCAGGATCCACCCAGAGCCTAACAAAATCCTCCCAGACATGATGGGCTGTGTGGAATAGGAGTCAGTTTATGTTAGATACCTTTTCAAAGAATGTCAACTGTGATCATCTGTCCTCAATGGACAACATGGTGTCTTATTAGAAAATTAGCCAAATTTGCTGTCAAAACATATAATCACATGTTAAACTGTCCAGTGAAAGTTAATTTGCTGTTAACTCATACCCAAATAACATTATTGACTCATCCTATAATATTTTCTGTGGCCAAAGCATACATTTGAGAAATAACACTTCAGAAATCCCACCTTAAATTTTAATTTCAAACAGACCGTTTAAAAAATGCTTGCTATTTCCTCATAGAGGATGATATCATCAGCGTTCTACTCGCATTAATATTTGTAATGATCGGTATATGCCAAAACCATTCTGTTGTGTTGGGGTAACTAATACAGAAAATCTGCATTTAAACATACTTAATTTAAAAAAACATGGAAGGAAAACTATTTATCTCATATTGGAATTAATTGTAGGTCATATTTCATAGAAATCTGGAAACACTGGGCAGTTACTTTAACTTGACACCACAACTCACAAGTCACCCAAACAATGTTTTTTAAGGTTCAAATAATACTTTATCACATTTTTGTTTTAACATTTTTGTATGACAGAGATGAGTTAAATTAAAAAGATACAAAGAAAGTAAAATAGTATGATTATATTGCATTCATTCATTAGATAATTAAGATACAGGAAAAATCAAGTAATACATTCAGATAAGTAATTCTACAGTATGACAAGCAAAAATAAGCCTTACAGGTAAATGTGATCATGAACTGGTTAATTATGTGTAAGCATTTCTTAATGATATTATCATTCAGATGTAAAGAAAAGGTTCAGAGTCTGATGGTTGTTTCAAATCAAGGTGTCACACTCACAGTGCCTCCACCCCAGAGAGTATGGGATTTTCCTCAGCAGGGCCGTCCTTGGTCTCTAAAGCCAGCCGTAGTTGCTGCCAGAAGACCCCGGTTTGCTCCCCAGCTCTGGGCCAGCTCAAGTAGGTGAGTCTCTTCACCAGCTTCCTCATCCGGTGGTAGGGTGACAGCTGGTGGGTAGGGATCTCCTCCAGGAACACCAGAATCAGGACGTCCTTCTGCTCATCAAAGAGCCGGAAGCTGGCCACCTGGATCTCCCGGGAGCACCACTCACTCTCCAGGTAGCGGCGGCTGATCACACAGATGGTCTTGCGGCTTCCGTAGATGCCTTCCATAATGTTATCTATGATTGGTTTGCCTGGCTGGAAGTCCCGGTGGTGGAGACACAGTTTCCAGCCCTGCTCTCCCTCCAGCTCCCTCAGGACCCAGGGCTCATCATGGGCGTTGTAGGAGATGAAGGCATCGTATTGACAGCCATGAGGAGTGAGCTTATTCCTTTGCTTGGTGTCATAGAGGAAAGCCAGGATGAGGTAATAGCCGTAAATGACCTGCCATTTCAGGAAGTGGTAGGCAAAGGATGCTACCAGGGTGAGGAGGACCAGACAAGTGGTAGAGATGTAGTAGTAAAGTCCTAAGTGTACTGTACAGAACTGAAGCTCAACATCCAACAGCTTGGTGTCCTTTAGGTCGGCAGGATAGTTGCAGGTAAATTCTCCTGCACCAACAACTTGTGTTTGGTTGTCGTTCTCCATCCAATTGACAAACCAAGCATCGCTGCAGCCACAGGTGAAAGCATTATCTTGCATGTCCAGGTATGTCAAGGCAGGGAGAGAATGCAAAACTGTCTCATTGACTGCTGTTATGGCGTTCTTTCTCACCTGCAAGAAAGTGACTCTACTGAGGTTTGCTCCTATGAGGAAACCTAAGAACTGAAGTCGGGCTTTGGACAGGTACAGGCTGTTGAGCCTTGGGATTGGGTGAAACAGCTTTAGAGTGAGGGCTGTGAACTCATTCTTACTGATATCAAGGAACCACAACTGGGGTGTGTGAATGAATGTGTCTGGGTGCAGCTCCTTAATATTAAGACTCCCTGCCTCGAATGACAATAAAGATTTCAGACCTTCAAGGAAGTTGATTGGTAGATGACACAGTCCCTTGTGACGTTGACTAAATATCAAAAGGTTCTCCAGAGATGTCAGATGAGAGAAGGGTGGAGGGTTTAATTTATGATCATTTACATATGTGATATAATTACAGGATATATCAAGAGTTCTTAAGCGTGGAAGTCCTGAGAGCACAGTCTTTCTTATGTCTATTTGAGTGATCTTATTTGACTGCAGTCTAAGTTCTGCAAGATTCACCAATCCCTCAAAGGCTCCATCTTCAAGACTAGCAATCTGATTGTCAAATAAAAGCAGAGTCTTGAGTGATGCTAAGCCTTTAAAGTCTCCTTTAGAGATTGAGCTCAGCTTATTGTATGACATTGACAAATATTCTAGTTTGTACAAACCACTCATAAAGTCATCATTCAAGGTCAGGATTTTGTTTGATCCCAGTTTAAGGATCCTTAATTCTTTCAAATCCTTGAATACACATCCTGGAAGGTTGGAGATTTGATTGTGGAAAAGAAAGAGTTGTGTGAGTCCTGTAAGATTGGCGAAATCTGAGCATCCCAGTTTAAGGATGATATTGAAGCTGAGATCCAGGAACTTTAGTGTGGATACATTTCTTGTGGCATCTGGTACAGAAGAAAGCATGTTGTGGCCCAGTCTCAAAGTACTTAGTTGCTCCATTGATCTGAATGATACTGCCGAAAGCTGAATAATATTATTATTTTCTAAGTCCACTTCGGTCACTTGTTTACATGACTGCAGAAATTCCTCAGACAAAGAACTTATGTTGTTATGATGCAGTCGGAGCAAGCTAAGTGTAGGTATATGGCAGGCAATATCAGTGAGAGCCTTGACCCTCTCTTCACCAATGTCATACAGTCTCAGATGGACTAATGAGGAGTTGACAGTCTGCAGCTCCATAGCCATCCTCTCGAAAGACATCTCAATGCCGCTCAAGTTGAGACCTTTGATGTTGCTCAGAAAAGACCTGTCCAGCACATCCCATTCCATGCGTCCAAGTTGGCCACAGTAGGCGATGTCTAACACCTCAAGATAAGGAAGAACATCTGCCGTGATACATGGATTCCGGGATAAATCCAACAGCCTCAGCCCTATTGACTTGTTTGATATTTCTTGTGATTGGAAAGAGGTGAATCTGTTGCTCCCAATGTACAATTCCCGTAAGTGTGGTAATTGTATGATGGGCTGAACTTCCTTCATATTATGAAGGTTGTTCTTGGTTAAATTCACTGTCTTCAAACTGGAGAGAAGTTGAAAGGATGAGGACCCGATGGTTGTGATCAGGTTGTTGTCCAGATGTAGCAGGGAGAGGTTGGCCAGGTCCTGAAACAAATGGTCTGACAGGGTTGTGAGTCTGTTATAAGCCAGATACAGCTCTTGAAGAGCCTCTAAGTGTGCAAGAGCGTCATTGTCCACTTGAGAGATCTGGTTCATGAACATGTTTAGAATTTTGAGGTTTGACAGGCCTTTAAAATCAAACTTTCCAATTTTGGAAATGTTATTCATGGCCACGTCTAAAACACTTACTTTCCACAGAATATTTATAGGCATGACTTCAAGATTCCTGTTATAACAGAGTACTTTCATGTTAAAGTTGTCACTGAGATTACCCCGGATTGGGCAGTTTTTCAGGAAGTACCCGCACACTGGACCAGCAAGAATCCAACAATACAGCAGGAAACAAAGAATGAGCCTCAGCTGAGAGAATGTAGACCCACTTCGTTTTCCTGGCATGGTTATCCTGAGTGTCACTGTGAGGGGCTTGACATCTACTTCAGACCTAGAGAGAATAACAAAAACAAATCCAGTGACTACCTGTTACATCATTTGGGGGCTGGAAATATAACTTCATTAGACAATCTAATGAAATGGCAATAACACTGATAGCTGATGGTATAGTGGTCCTCAAAATAACTGACAGATTATTAATCATAGGTGATCCAAATTCTCAACATATACTGCCTTCGGGAAAGTATCAGACCCCTTGACTTTTTCCACATTTTGGTAGGTTAAAGCCTTATTCTAAAATGGATTAAATTGTTTTTTTCCCCCTCATCAATCTACACACAATACCCCATAATGACAAAGAAAAAACAGGATTTTATACATTTTTGCTAATTTATTAAATATAACACAAGGAAATATCATATTAACATAACTACTGAGATCCTTTACTCAGTACTTTGTTGAAGAATCTTTGGCAATGATTACAGCCTCGAGTCTTCTTGAGTATGACGCTTCAAGGTTGGCACACCTGTATTTGGGGAGTTTCTCCCATTCTTCTCTGCAGATCATCTCAAGCTCTGTGAGATTGTCATGTGCCTTTTACTGAGGAGTGTCTTCCATCTGGCCACTTTACCATAAAGGCCTGATTGGTGAAGTGCTGCAGAGATGGTTGTCCTTCTGGAAGGTTCTCCCATCTCCACAGAGGAACTCTAGAGCTCTATCAGAGTGACCATCAGGTTCATGGTCACCTCCCTCACAAGACCCTTCGCCCCCGATTGCTCAGTTTGGCCGGGCGGCCGGCTTTAGGAAGAGTCTTGGTGGTTCCAAATTTCTTCCATTTAAGAATGTTGGAGGCCACTGTGTTCTTGGGGACCTTCAATGCTGCAGAAATGTTTTGGTACCCCTCCCCAGATCTGTGCCTCGACACAATCCTGTCTTGGACCGCTACAGACAATTCCTTCAACCTCATGGCTTGGTTTTTGCTCTAACATGCACTGTCAACAGTGGGAACGTTATATAGACAGTTGTGTGCCTTTCCAAAGGATGTCCAATCAATTGAATTTACCACAGGTGGACTCCGAACAAGTTGTAGAAACATCTCAAGGATGATCAATGGATACAAGATGCACCTGAGCTCAATTTCGAATCTCAGGTGCTGACCTGTTGCACCCTCTACAACCACTGTGATTATTATTATCTGACCCTGCTGGTCATCTATGAACATTTCAACATCTTGGCCATGTTCTATTAGAATCTCCACCTGGCACAGCCAGAAGAGGACTGGCCACCCCTCATAGCCTGGTTTCTCCCTAGGTTTCTTCCTAGGTTCTGGCCTTTCTAGGGAGTTTTTCCTTGCCACCGTGCTTCTACACCTGAATTGCTTGCTGTTTGGGGTCTGAATACTTATGAATATAAGGTATTTCTGTTTTTAATTTTTTATACATTTGCAAAAATGTCTTAAAAGCCTAGAAGGCCAGCATCCCAGAGTCGCCTCTTCACTGTTGACGTTGAGACTGGTGTTTTGCGGGTACTATTTAATGAAGCTGCCAGTTGAGGACTTGTAAGGCGTCTGTTTCTCAAGCTAGACACTCTAATGTACTTGTCCGCTTGCTCAGTTGTGCACCGGGGCCTCCCACTCCTCTTTCTATTCTGGTTAGAGCCAGTTTGCACTGTTCTGTGAAGGGAGTATTACACAGCGTTATACAAGATCTTACGTTTCTTGGCAATTTCTCGCATGGAATAACCTTCCTTGCTAGAGTTGGCCGTCAGCCAGGAAGAAGTGTGCCAGCTCAGTGTATCTGGTCTCCAGTGCATCTCTTCGGGCCAGGTTATCCTGCGCCTGCTCTACGCACGGTACCCCCCGTTCACCAGCACAGCCCAGTTCGTCCTGTGCCGGCGCTCCGCCCTTGCTGGGCTCAAATAACCATCCAGCCAGGACGGGGTGTGCCAGCCCTAAGCTCCAGACCTCCAGTGCGCCTCCGGAGCCCAGTATGTCCTGTGCCTCCTCCTCGCACTCGCCCTGAGGTGCGTGTTACTAGTCTGGCGCCTCCTATCCCAGCTACACGCATCAGGCCTCCAGTGCGCCTGCACAGTCCGGGGTGTCCTGTTCCTGCTCCCCGCACTCGCCCTGAGGTGTGTGTTACCAGTCTGGCGCCACCTAGGCCAGTCCCATGCATCAGACCTCCAGTGCGCATGCCCATTCTGGAGTGTCCTGTTCCTGCTCCCCGCACTTGCTCTAATGTACGTGTTACCAGTCTGGTGCCACCCATGCCAGTACCACGCATCAGGATTCCGGCAACAGTTCCCCGTCCAGAGCTTCCGGCGACAGTTCCCCATCCAGAGCTTCCGGCGACAGTTCCCAGTCCAGAGCTTCCGGCGACGTTTTTCAGTCCAGAACCTACTGAGATGGCCTACAGTCCGGAGCCTACTGAGACGGCCTACAGTCCGGAACCTACTGAGACGGCCTACAGTCCGGAACCTACTGAGATGGCCTACAGTCCGGAACCTACTGAGACGGCCTACAGTCCGGAGCATCCAGCGACGCTCCTCAGCCTGGAGCTTCCAGCGACGCTCCTCAGCCCGAAGGCTCCAGCGACGCTCCTCGGCCCGAAGCAACCGGCGATGATCCATGGTCTGGTTCCTCCGGACATACAGAAGTGGGGGGTTCTGCGGGCGGTAGGGGTACTACGCCCGGAACCAGAGCCGCCGCCATAGACATTAGACACCCACCCTACCCTCCCTTTGTGTTGTGTTTTTTTATGGGGGGGGGTTGTTGTTTAGGTTTTTTTTTGTTTTGTTTTGTAGGTACGGTCAGAGTCCGCACCTTTGGGGGGGGGTACTGTCATGTCCTGACCATAGTAAGTTGTTATTTTCTTTGGTAGAGTAGGTCAGGGCGTGACAGGGGGTGTTTGTCCGTTTTTGTATTTCTATGTTTAGTTTCTTGTTTTGTATTTCTAGGTTAGTTTTTGTTTGGCATTACCTCCAATTAGAGTCAGCCGGTTGTCGTTGTCTCTAATTGGAGGCCATATTTAAGTTGATGTTTTTCCCACTGGTGTTTGTGGGTGATTCATTTTGTGAGTAGGGTATGCCTGCTCTGCGTCACGGCTTTCTTGTTTTGTATTTCAAGTTTATTGTTTATTGCATTAGTTTCACGATTAAATAAAAGATGTGGAACTACGATCACGCTGCGTATTGGTCCGATCCTTCTGAAAGCCCTGACAGGGCCTCTGTACGCCTAGGTAGATATTCCATTAAAATCAGCCGTTTCCAGCTACAGTGGTCATTTACAACATTAACAACGTCTACACTGTATTTCTGATCAATTTGATGTTATTTTAACGGACAAAAAAAGTGCTTTTCTTTCAAAAGCAAGGACATTTCTAAGTGACCGCAAACTTTTGAACAGTAGTTTATAATATTTTGTGAGAGATAGGCTAGGAAAAGACAATTAAAACAGCCAAAATATATTGAAATAATTTTTACTCACAATTGTCAGAGGAAGACAGTAACTGTGAGTGCTAGTGCAGCATAGGACTGTAATCACCTGAGTCCCGGTTCTACCACCCTGCTCCAAAGAGCACTTCCCTGACGTTTTACTTCACTATACTTTGTTCAAAATATATCTTGGTATTTGTCTAGATTTATTTCTGACACACAGCTACAACACGAGCGTAAACTGAGTGGGTAGACCTGACACACAGTTGATTAAGTACAAGGGGCAGAAAAGAAGAAGTGAGAGAGTGGGGGGGGGGGGGGGGGTCGGGCTTGTCTGCTCCCTCTCAAAATTGGACTGAATCAAATACTGATGTTGACCATTGTCACAGATAATGTCGTTGTGTTGAAGGGAGGACCAATACGCAGCGGGTTGCGTGTTCAACAACATATTTATTAAAGGACGTTGACCACGGAAAAACAAGAAAATACAGCAACACGACAGGAACAGTTTTGCAGGCTAACAAAACGCAGTGCAAAAACAACCACCCACAAACAAAAAGAAAAACACACACCTGTTTACGGACTCCCAATCAGAGGCAACTAGAAACACCTGCCTCCAATTGAGAGTCCAGCAACCAACCTACACACAACACAAAACCTCTGCCACGTCCTGACCAAAACTAATACAATTACTCCCTCTGCTGGTCAGGATGTGAGAACCATATAAGGGAACTTTCTGAGAACTGAGATATTTCCTAGAACTAAGGACATTCTGATCCAAAATTCAAACTGGTTCTAACACCGACAATTCTTCATCTCCTGCTGTTGGTAAAAAACAACATGTTTTAATTGCTGCTCAAACCACACCAGTAAATCCCTGCAGGAATGTCCACCAGAGCTGTTGCCAGAGATCTGAAGGTTCATTTCCATAAGCCGCCTCCAATATTGTTTTCCAGAATTTGGCAGTACGTACAACCGGCCTCACAACCGCAGACCACGTGTAACCACGCCATCCCAGGACCTCCGCATCCGGCATCTTCACCTACGGGATCGTCTGAGACCAACCACCCGGATAGCTGATGAAACTGTGGGTTAGCATAACCAAAGAATTTCTACACAAACTGTCAGAAACCGTCTGAGGGAAGCTCATCAACATGCTCGTTGTCTTCATCAGGGTCTTGACCTGACTGCAGTTCGGCCTCGTAATCGACTTCAGTGGGAAAATGCTCACCTTCGATGGCCACTGGCATGCTGGGGAAGAGTGCGCTTCACAGATGAATCCCGGTTTCAACTGTACCAGGCAGATGGCGAGTGGGTGAGCGGTTTGCTGATTTCAACGTTGTGAACAGAGTGCCACGTGGTGGCAGTGGCGTCATGGTATGTATGGGCAGGCATAAGCTATGGACAACAAGCACAATTGCATTTTATAAATGGCAATTTGAATGCAAAGAGATACCGTGACGAGATCCTAAGGCCCATTGTCGTGCCATTCATCCATCGCCATCACCTCATGTTTCAGCATGATAATGCACGGTCCCATGTCGCAAGGATCTGTACACAATTCCTGACAGCTGAAAATGTACCAGTTCTTCCATGGACTGCATACTCACCAGACATATCATCCTTTGAGCATGTTTGGGATACTCTGCATCGCCGCCTACCACAGCGTGTTCCAGTTCCCGCCAATATCCAGCAACTTTGCTCAGCCATTGAAGAGGAGTGGGACATAATTCCGTAGGGCACAATAAACAACTTGATCAACTGTATGAGAAGGAGATGTGTTGTGCTGCATGAGGCAAATGCTGGTCACACCAGATACTGACTGGTTTTCTGATCCACGCCCCTACCTTTTTAAGCTTTTAAACTCTCCTTTTCTGATAGAGCTCAGTTTATTGCCTGCAAAATTCAAAGTCTCAAGTTTGTGCAAACCATTCATGAAGACATCATTCAAGGTCAGGAATTTGTTTGATCCCAGTTTAAGGAGCCTTAATTCTTTCACATCCTGGAAAACACATCCCGGAAGGTTGGGGATTGGATTGTGGAAAAGAAAGAGTTGTGTGAGTCCTGTAAGATTGGCAAAATCTGAGCAGCCTAGTTTATTGATGATATTGAAGCTCAGATCCAAGATCTTCAGTGTGGGTAGATTTCTTGTGGCATTTGGCATGGAAGAAAGGCTGTTGTGGCCCAGTTTCAAAGTACTTAATTGCTCCATTGATCTGAAT
Source organism: Salmo salar (assembly GCF_965601325.2). Classification (NCBI taxonomy): domain Eukaryota; kingdom Metazoa; phylum Chordata; class Actinopteri; order Salmoniformes; family Salmonidae; genus Salmo; species Salmo salar. The sequence continues at coordinate 72,813,181 of NC_138306.1, forward strand.
GAAAACTCAGACAGCTGATTAATATTATTATCACATACGTCCATTTCGGTCAACTGTTTACATGACTGCAGAAATTCCTTAGAGAGAACACTTATGTTGTTATGATGCAGTCGGAGCAAGCTAAGTGTAGGTATATGGCAGGCAATATCAGTGAGAGCCTTGACCCTCTCTTCACCAATGTCATACAGTCTCAGATGGACTAATGAGGAGTTGACAGTCTGCAGCACCATAACCATCCTCTCGAAAGACATCTCAATCCCGCTCAGGTTCAGACGTTTGACGTTGCTCAAAAAATACCTGTCCAGCACCTCCCATTCCATGCGGCCAAGTTGGCCACAGTAGGCGATGTCTAACACCTCAAGGTAAGGAAGAACATCTGCCGTGATCCTGAAGATTCCCAATGGATTCCTGGATAAATCCAACAGCCTCAGCTCTATAGAAGTGTTTGATATTTCCTGTGACTGGAAAGAGGTGAATCTGTTGCTCCCAATGTACAACTCCTGTAAGTGTGGTAATTGTACAATTGGCTGAACGTCCTTCATATTATAAAGGTTGTTCTTGGTTAAATTCACTGTCTTCAAACTGGAGAGAAGTTGAAAGGATGAGGACCCGATGGTTGAGATTAGGTTGTTGTCCAGATGTAGCAGGGAGAGGTTGACCAGGCCCTGAAACATGTGGTCTGACAGGGTTGTGAGTCTGTTATGAGCCAAACCCAGTTCCTGAAGAGCCTCTAGGTGTCCAAGAGACCCATCGTCCACTTGAGAAATCTGGTTTCTTGACATGTTCAGATTTTTGAGGTTTGACAGGCCTTTAAATTCCAACTTTCCATTTTTGGAAATGTTATTCATGGCCACATCTAAAACACTTACATTCTGTGGAATGTCTATAGGTATGACATTCTAGGTTCCTCTTTTGACAGAGTACTATCATGTCAGAGGGGTCACTGAGATCACCCCGGATTGTGCAGTTTTTCAGGAAGTACCCACATACTGGATCAGCAAGAACCGAACAATACATCAGGAAACAAAGAAAGAGTCTCAGCTGAGAGAGTGTAGACCCACATCGTTGTCCTGGCATAGTTATATTGAGTGTCATTGTGAGGGGCTTGACATCTACTTCAGATCTAGAGAGAATAACAAAGACAAATCCAGTGACTAATTGTTACATCATTTGGGGGCTGGAAATGTAACATAATTAAACAATTCAATGAAGTTGCAATAACACTGATAGCTGTTGGTATTGTGGTCCTCAAAATAACTGACAGATTATTAATTATAGGTCAGCCAAATTATCAACATAACTCACAAAAAGTTTGCTTTACTGATAAAGACAAACTAGAGTAGAAAGGAAAAAAGGAAAAGACCACTATCAAATTAGAAATGAGTAGATAAGGGTAATAACATTGTCTGAATAAGAATAAAACACACATTTGTATGACATTTTTGAAGAGATAGACCAGCAAAAGACAACTAAAAACAGCCAGATTATATAGTAATCATTTTTACTCACAATTGTCAGAGGAAGACAGTCACAGTGAACACTAGTGCAGCATAGGACTGTAATCACCTGAGTCCCGGTCCTACCACCCTGCTCCAAAGAGCACTTCCTGACGTTTTACTTCACTATACTTTGTTCAAAATATATCTTGGTATTTGTCTAGATTGATTTCTCACAAACAGCTACAACACAAAGCGAAAACTAAACAGACAGGGTTGATCTGACACACAGTTGATTAAGGGGCGGAAAACAAGGGGCAGAAAAGAAGAAGCGAGAGAGAAAGAGTGGGGGGGCTATTTCCTGTGACTAGAAAGAGGTCAATCTGTTGCTCCCAATGTACAACTCATGTAAGTGTGGTAATTGTACGATGGGCTGAACTTCCTTCATATTATAAACAGCTACAACAAAAAGCGAACACTAAACTGACTGGGTTGACCTGACACACAGTTGATTAAGGGGCAGAAAACAAGGGGTCTCATCTGCGTCCTCGTCGTCCTTACCTGGGTCTTAAACTGAATGCAGTTCGGCGTCGTAACCGCCCTCAGTGGGCAAATGCTCACCTTCGATAGTCACTGGCACGCTGGAGAAGTGTGCTCTTCACAGCCATTTTAGGGGAGTGGAACAACATTCCACAGGCCACAGTCAACTGCCTGATTAACTTTATGCGAAGGAGATGTGTGGCGCTGCATGAGGCAAATGGTGGTCACACCAGATACTGACTGGTTTTCTGATCCACGTCCTACTTTCTGTGACCTGTAGATACATACCTGTGTTCCCAGTCATGTGAAATCCATAGGTTAGGGCCTAATTTATTTATTTCAATTGAATTATGTCCTTATATGAACTGTAACTCAGTCAAATCTTCAAAATTGTTGCATGTTGCATTTATATTTTGTTCAGAGTAACATAAGGTAAAAGTTATTGAGCAAAACATCCCAGAATTGGAAACCATAGTAGATCTACCTTGCTTGTATGTTCTTTGTGATACTGTTTCCCTTTGTGCACTGACTTTCCCCTTGTTATTGTTCTATTTCTCAATCATACTTCATAGACTATATTTCATCCACAGGTGAGAGGAAAGAAAATGGAAGGAAGGGGAGAATGACGACTCTCTCATATCAAGGTGTGTGTGTGTGTGTGTGTGTGTGTGTGTGTGTGTGTGTGTGTGTGTGTGTGTGTGTCTGTGTGTGTGTGTGTGTGTGTGTGTGTGTGTGTGTGTGTGTGTGTGTGTGTGTGTGTGTGTGTGTGTGTGTGTGTGTGTGTGTGTGTGTCTGTGTGTGTGTGTGTGTGTGTGTGTGTGGAGGGTTAAGGTTAGAATTAGTGTTAGTGTCAGAATTAGGTTTAGGGTTATGGTTAGGAGCTAGGGTTAGTTTTAGGGTTAGGGTTAGGATCCAGGGTTAGGTTAAGGGTTAGGGATAAGGTTAAGTTTTGGTTTTGGGGTTAAGATTAGGGTTAGGGTAAGGGTTAGGGGAAATTAGGATTTTGAATGGGACTAAAGAAATAAAAATGAAGGAATAGAAACATAAAGAAGGGTGTCCTGGGGGATGATAAAACAAAAGAAATGAGGAAGTGAGAAAAAGTTTGATATGAGAGAGGCGTCATTCTCCCCTTCCTTCCAAACAGACCAAAATTGGACTTCTGTATGACCTTTATGGTGAAACTTAACTGATATGGACACTTTGTGTGACTTTCCCCTTGTATTTATTGTTCTATTTCTCATTCATACTTCATAGACTTTATTTCATCCACAGGTGAGAGGAAAGAACATTGAATAAGTGGAGAGAGAAGGACATAAAGACCACAGGAGGCTGGTGAGAGGAGGACAGCTCATAATAATGGCAGGAATGGAGTGAATGGAATGGTATCAAACACATGGAAACAACGTGTTTGATGTGTTTGATACACTCTTGGAAAAAAGGTGCTATCTAGAACCTAAAAGGGTTCTTCGGCTGGCCCCATAGTAGAAGCCTTTGAAGAACTAGTTTTAGTTCCAGGTAAAACCCTTTTGGTTCCAGGTAGAGCCCATTCCAAAGAGGGTTCTACATAGAACCAAAAGGGTTCTACCTGAAACCAAAAAGGGTTCTACCTGGAACCAAAAAGGTTTCTCCTATGGGGACAGCTGAAGAACCCTTTTGGAACCATTGTTTCTAAGAGTGTACCATTCCATTTATTCCGTTCCAGCCATTACAATGAGCCCATCCTCCTCAATTAAGGTGTTACAAGCTGCCTGTGATAAGGACCTGTCTGCCACCCCTAGGGCAGTAGCCAGAGAGGTCCCACTGCCCATCTCCGGCATCAAGGAAGGCATGTGCGGCCTACATCAAAGTGTATGTGGGCTCTGAGTACTACCACTACGAGACACCCAGGCTCCTGGCTTTCAGCAGGATCCGCCCAGAACCTAACAAAATCCCCCCAGACATGATGGGCTGTGTGAAATAGGAGTCAGTGTGTGTTCAATGAATAACAACTGTGAACATCTGTACTCAATGGACAACATGGTGTCTTATTAGAAAATTAGCCAAATCTGCTGTCAAAACATAAAATCACATCACCACAATTCACAAGTCACTCAAACAATGTTTGTTTAAAGGTTCAAGTAATACAATCTAGCTCCATCAAAGATACTGGTAACTAACCCAAGATTTATCATCGGCATTGTTTCCAATGAGAGCAGAACAAGCAAGAAGGTGGCCAGAGCCAAGCACATGCTTGTGAGATCCTATTGGCTCGTTATACCATGTATTTGCATATATCCTTTAGGGAAAGTCTACTCTGAAGTGCGAATGTTCAATAACTCAATTCGCCCTTGCACTCCTAAACAGCGCCATTTTTTAAAACTTTGGCAAAGGATCAAGCCTACAGAACTTAGAGCATTCTGTCCGTAACAGACAATACACTACAATTGAGGTCAACCGATTATGATTTTTCAACGCCGATACCGATACCGATTATTGGGGGCCAAAAAAGCCACTGCCGATTAATCGGCCGATATATATATACAGTGGGGGGGGGGGGGGGTATTTGATCCCCTGCTGATTTTGTACGTTTGCCCACTTACAAAGAAATTATCAGTCTTTCATTTTAATGGTAGGTTTATATGAACAGTGAGAGACAGAATAACAACAAAAAAATCCAGAAAAACGCATGTCAAAAATGTTATAAAATGATTTGCATTTTAATGAGGGAAATAAGTATTTGACCCCTCTGCAAAACATGACTTAGTACTTGGTGGCAAAACCCTTGTTGGCAATCACAGAGGTCAGACGTTTCTTGTAGTTGGCCACCAGGTTTGCACACATCTCAGGAGGGATTTTGTCCCACTCCTCTTTGCAGATCTTCTCCAAGTCATTAAGGTTTCGAGGCTGACGTTTGGCAACTCGAACCTTCAGCTCCCTCCACGGATTCTCTACGGGATTAAGGTCTGGAGACTGGCTAGGCCACTCCAGGACCTTAATGTGCTTCTTCTTGAGCTACTCCTTTGTTGCCTTGGCCGTGTATTTTGGGTCATTGTCATGCTGGAATACCCATCCACGACCCATTTTCAATGCCCTGGCTGAGGGAAGGAGGTTTTCACCTAAGATTTGACAGTACATGGCCCCGTCAAATGATGCGGTGAAGTTGTCCTGTCCCCTTAGCAGAAAAACACCCCCAAAGCATAATGTTTCCACCTCCATGTTTGACGGTAGAGATGGTGTTCTTGGGGTCATAGGCAGCATTCCTCCTCCTCCAAACACGGCGAGTTGAGTTGATGCCAAAGAGCTCCATTTTGGTCTCATCTGACCACAACACTTTCACCAGTTGTCCTCTGAATCATTCAGATGTTCATTGGCAAACTTCAGATGGGCATGTATATGTATTCTTGAGCAGGGGGACCTTGCGGGCGCTGCAGGATTTCAGTCCTTCACGGCGTAGTGTGTTACCAATTGTTTTCTCGGTGACAATGGTCCCAGCTGCCTTGAGATCATTGACAAGATCCTCCCGTGTAGTTCTGGGCTGATTCCTCACCGATCTCATGATCATTGCAACCCCACGAGGTGAGATCTTGCATGGAGTCCCAGGCCGAGGGATATTGACAGTTCTTTTGTGTTTCTTCCATTTGCGAATAATTGCACCAACTGTTGTCACCTTCTCACCAAGCTGCTTGGCGATGGTCTTGTAGCCCATTCCAGCCTTGTGTAGGTCTACAATCTTGTCCCTGACATCCTTGGAGAGCTCTTTGGTCTTGGCCATGGTGGAGAGTTTGGAATCTGATTGATTGATTGCTTCTGTGGACATGTGTCTTTTTTACAGGTAACAAGCTGCGGTTAGGAGCACTCCCTTTAAGAGTGTGCTCCTAATCTCAGCTCGTTACCTGTATAAAAGACACCTGGGAGCCAGAAATCTTTCTGATTGAGAGGGGGTCAAATATATATTTCCCTCATTAAAATGCAAATCAATTTATAACATTTTTGACATGCGTTTTTCTGGATATTTTTGTTGTTATTCTGTCTCTCACTGTTCAAATAAACCTTCCAGTAAAATGATAGACTGATCCTTTCTTTATCAGTGGGCAAACATACAAAATCAGCAGGGGATCAAATACTTTTTCCCCCCACTGTATATATATACAGTCTTGGCCAAAAGTTTTGAGAATGGCACGAATATACATTTTCAAAAAGTCTGCTGCCTCAGTCTGTATGATGGCAATTTGCATATACTCCAGAATATTATAAAGTGTGATCAGATGAATTGCAATTAATTGCAAAGTCCCTCTTTGCCATGCAAATGAACTGAATCCCCCAAAAACATTTCCACTGCATTTCAGCTCTGCCACAAAAGGACCAGCTGACAACATGTCAGTGATTCTCTCGTTAACACAGGTGTGAGTGTTGACGAGGACAAGGCTGGAGATCACTCTGTCATGCTGATTGATTTCGAATAACAGACTGGAAGCTTCAAAAGGAGGGTGGGGCTTGGAATCATTGTTCTTCCTCTGTCAACCATGGTTACATGCAAGGAAACACGTGCCGTCATCATTGCTTTGCACAAAAAGGGCTTCACAGGCAAGGATATTGCTGCCAGTAAGATTGCACCTAAATCAACCATTTATTGGATCATCAAGAAGTTCAAGGAGAGTGGTTCAATTGTTATGAAGAAGGCTTCAGGGGGCCCAAGAAAGTCCAGCAAGCACCAGGACCGTCTCCTAAAGTTGATTCAGCTGCGGGATCGGGGCAGCACCAGTACAGAGCTTGCTCAGGAATGGCAGCAGGCAGGTGTGAGTGCATCTGCACGCACAGTGAGGCGAAGACTTTTGGAGGATGGCCTGGTGTCAAGAAGTGCAGCAATGAAGCCACTTCTCTCCAGGAAAAACATCAGGGACAGACTGATATTCTGCAAAAGGTACAGGGATTGGACTGCTGAGGACTGGGTTAAAGTCATTTTCTCTGATGAATCCCTTTTCCGATTGTTTGGGGCATCCGGAAAAAAGCTTGTCCAGAGAAGACACGGTGAGCACTACGATCAGTCCTGTGTCATGCCAACAGTAAAGCATCCTGAGACCATTCATATGTGGGGTTGCTTCTCAGCCAAGGGAGTGGGCTCACTCACAATTTTGCCTAAGAACACAGCCATGAATACAGAATGGTACCAACACATCCTCCAAGAGCAACTTCTCCCAACCATCCAGGAACAGTTTGGTGACGAACAATGCCTTTTCCAGCATGATGGAGCACCTTGCCATAAGGCAAAAGTGATAACGAAGTGGCTCGGGGAACAAAACATCGATATTTTGGGTCCATGGCCAGGAAACTCCCCAGACCTTAATCCCATTGAGAACTTGTAGTCAATCCTCAAGAGGCGGGTGGACAAACAAAACCCCACAAATTCTGACAAACTCCAAGCATTGATTATGCAATAATGGGCTGCCATCAGTCAGGATGTGGCCCAGAAGTGAATTGACAGCATGCCAGGGCGGATTGCAGAGGTCTTGAAAAAGAAGGGTCAACACTGCAAATATGGACTCTTTGCATCAACTTCATGTAATTGTCAATAAAAGCCTTTGACACTTATGAAATGCTTGTAATTAAACTTCAGTATTCCATAGTCAAATCTGAAAAAATATCTAAACACACTGAAGCAGCAAACTTTGTGGAAATTAATATTTGTGTCATTCTCAAAACTTTTGGCCACGACTATATATAATTAATTTAGTCTCAAATAAATAATGAAACATGTTCAATTTGGTTAAAATAATGCAAAAAAACTGTGTTGGACAAGAAAGTAAAAGTGCAATATGTGCCATGTAAAAAAGCTCATGTTTAAGTTCCTTGCTCAGAACATGAGAACATATGTTAAAAGGAACCACCAGCTTTCATGGGTCTTCAATATTCCCAGTTAAGAAGTTTTAGGTTATAGTGCAGAAAGCAGAGCTTGTCTGTATGGTCCCCTGTCAGTCTGCTCCTCCTCTTATCATAAATGATTCCCACCTCACTGAACACTCTCTCGCTTGGGACCGAAGAAGGTGGGGGACAGAGAACCTTCTTTGCCAGTGGAGCGAGTGATTGAAGTCTGTCCTCATTTTGCTTCCACCACTCCAAAGGCAAGCCACTCTTTTTGTCAATGACAGGCTCTGTGAGATAACGCTCCAACTCAATTTCAAAACTGCACTGGACTTCAGCCTTGCCCTCTTGGCTTCCAAGGATTCTAACGTAGAGGCTGTCCACCAAACTGGGTGGCTGATCTACCCGGACTCTTTTCCTTTTGCACCTGGATCTGGGTCCTCCTCTTCACTCGTCCCATCTGCTGTGGCTCTGGGATTTGGTTTCCTTAGTAAGTCAGACTCCTCCTTCAGCCACTCTTTTGCTTTGTCTAGTGCTGTCCCTGAGGGGAAGGCATAGCTCTTGTAACGTGGATCCAGGACAGTTGCCAGCACCAGGCACTTTGTCTCCTCAGCCTTGGAGAACCTCCTTGTCAGACTGTCCAACATGGTCTCCGTAAAGTTTTGATGCCTTGAGTAGAAGAACCCTCCTGCTGCAGCATCAGCTTCAGCACCGACACACTGGGGATGATGCATGCGGCTGTAGAGTTGGAGTGGCTCATCTCCAGTGTCACCTCCTCCATAGGTGCCAGAGTCTCAATTAGGTTAGAGACAATGTCCCACTGTGCAGCAGACAAACTGCTGATGTGTCCGTATTCACCTGCATACACTTTCAGTGCACACCTCTGTTCAAACATCCTCTGCAACATGTGTAGTGTTGAGTTCCAGCGAGTTTGAACTGCTTACATGATGCTGTGTTTGGGAAGGCCAAGCTCTTCCTGAATGGCCCTCAGCCTCTGTTTGGCCAGTACAGAGTAGTCAAAGTGAGTTGCACAGCTCTTCAACATGGCAATAATGTCTAGCACAGCTCTCTGACTGGATAGGCCATCATTAATTACAAGCTGTAGGGTGTGTGCACTGCAGCTGAAGTCTGGAAGCTCTGCCAGTCTCATACCTTTCACCATGTTTGCCCCACTGTCCCTGAGGACCAGCACTACACGTTCTGTGTGGATTTCCCAATATTCCAACATAGTCAAAAACATCTCTCTGATGTAGTTTCCTGTGTGTGATCCAATCATTGTCTTGACATTCAGCACAACCTGCTTTCTTGTCCAGATATTGTCAATGAAATGTCCAGTAAGGCTCATTAGGGACTCTGTAGTGCCTGACCAGCAGTCAGTTGTGAATGCTATGTGTGGAGCGTTCACTGGTGCCACCAGATTCTTCACTTTCATCACAACTCTTTCATGTGTTTTATCTAGCATTTCTGTGCAAAATCATTTTTCATCTTTGATCCTGTACCGGGTTTCAGCAAGAGTAATCAGCCGCTGAAAACCAACATCAGACACCACTGTGGATGGCTGGTTGTCAGTGGCAATCATCTCAATAGTTGCTTCATCCATCTTCTTGGCCCTTGGGTCTTTGTCCTGCCATTTTGCTTGTTTATTAAAAAGTTGTATGATTGTAGCCTGCGATGTCTGTGAACTGTCTGTGTCACTTTTTCCAAGTGAAGAATTTGCGTTTGCTTTTTTCATCATTGCTTCCTTATGGGCTTTTGGATGGCTGTTCTTAAGGTAATTCCTTATGGGCTTTTGGATGGGTGTTCTTAAGGTGATTCCTTATGGGCTTTTGGATGGGTGCTCTTAAGGTAATTCCTTATGGGCTTTTGGATGGGTGTTCTTAAGGTGATTCCTTATGGGCTTTTGGATGGGTGCTCTTATGGTGATTCCACAGGTTAGTGGTATTTTTTGATTTAGCCGTTGCTGACCCCGTGCTTACATCTTTATCACAAATAAGACACTTTGCTTTCCCTGGTGCCAATTCAATGTAATAGTCCCACACTGGTGCTCTGCTTTTCTCTGCCATCTGTAAAATGTATATAATTATACACACACACACACACACACACACACACACACACACACACACACACACACACACACACACACACACACACACACACACACACACACACACACACACACACACAGAGAGAGAGAGAGAGCTCTCTGAAGTGACAAGGATACTGAAGAGTCTGCTTAGGAGACACAAATACTCTCAACTGTTTGAATAATGAAAATAGAGTTTAAGTTACCTGTGATGAATGTTGAAAACAAAAACTGTAATTTCTATATGCAGGAAATTCTATTTTAATAATGGCCATGGTAAGAATTGACTACCAAAGTGTGAGTCATAATCCCCATGACACCTTCCAGCAAAATCTGAAAAGCGGTTCCTTCATTCGTTTATTCCATAGGATATTTTTTAGATTGACTTCAAATAAGGTCTGGGTTTCGTGTAGGCTTACACGACCTTGCCAATCTGATAACCGTGTAGATAGGACAAAGGAACTGATCAATATTGGCTAAATATAAGCGAAGATTTTTAAAAAAATTATAGAGTGGCTTTATGAAAATATTTTGACAAAAACGTTACCTTATCCTAGTGAGATTTACACGAGTATCAAAACGCCAAGGCGGTTTAAGCCTGCACGAAACAGACCTTATTTGAAGTAGATCAAGACATTCTCTATGGAAGACATGAACGGTAAAATAACGAAGGAACCCCTTTTAAGTTCAGCCGCAAGTTATTATAGGAATTTTGACGCGTCGATTATTCCTCTCTATACCATTTGTATTTCATATACCTTTGACTATTGGATGTTCTTATAGGCACTATAGTATTGCCAGCCTAATATCAGGAGTTGATAGGCTTGAAGTCATAAACAGCACTGTGTTTCAAGCATTGCGAAGAGCTGCTGGCAAACGCAGGAAAGTGCAGTTTGAATGAATGCTTACGAGCCTGCTGCTGCCTACCACCGCTCAGTCAGACTGCTCTATCAAATCATAGACTTAATTATAATATAATAAACACACAGAAATACGAGCCTTAGGTCATTAATATGGCCAAATTTGGAAACTATCATTCCAAAAACAAAACGTTTATTCTTTCAGTGAAATAAGGAACCTGTGACGATCGTCGTAAGGAGTAGACCAAAGTGCAGCGTGGTAAGTGCTCATGATTCTCTTTATTTAACTCAGAACACTAAAACAAAACAACAAACAACGGAACACGAACATCACGTTCTGCAGGCTAACTGATCTGTACAAAAACAAGATCCCACAACTGAAAGTGGGGAAAAAGGGCTGCCTAAGTATGATTCCCAATCAGAGACAACGATAGACAGCTGCCTCTGATTAGGAACCATACTGGCCAAGCAACAAAGAAATAGAAAACATAGAATGGAACATAGAACTACAAAATCTAGAATGCCCACCCAAATCACACCCTGACCTAACCAAAATAGAGAAATAAAAGGGCTCTTTATGGTCAGGGCGTGACAGAACCGTTCCGTATTTTATCAAAATATTGCTGTCACATTGCACAACCTTCAAATTTATGTCATAATTATGTAAAATTCTGGCAAATTAGTTTGCAACGAGCCAGGCGGCCCAAACTGTTGCATATACCCTGACTCTTCGTGCAATGAAAGCAAGAGAAGTGATACAATTTCACTAGTTAATATTGCCTACTAACATGAATTTATTTTAACTAAATATACAGATCAATCGATCGACCTCTACACTACATGACCAAAAATATGTGGACACCTGCTTGTAGAACATCTCATTCCAAAATCATGGGCATTAATATGGAGTTGGTGCCCCGTTTGCTGCTATAACAGCCTCCACTCTTCTGGGAAGACTTTCCACTAGATGTTGGAACATTGCTGCAGGGACTTCCATTCAGCCACGAGCATTAGTGAGGTCGGGCACTGATGTTGGGCGATTAGGCCTGGCTCGCTGTCGGCGTTCCAATTCCTCCGAAAGGAGTTCGATGGGGTTGAGGTCAGGGCTCTGGGCAGGCCGGTCAAGTTCTTCCACACCGATCTCAACAAATCATTTCTGTATGGACCTCGCTTTGTGCATGGGGGCATTGTCATGCTGAAACAGGACAGGGCCTTGCCCAAACTTTTACCATATAGTTGGAAGTACAGCATCATCTAGAATGTCATTGTATGCTGTAGCGTTAAGGTTTCCCTTCACTGGAACTAAGGGGCTTAGCCAAAAGCATGAAAAACAGCCCCGGACCATTCATTTGGGCAGGTAGCATTCTCCTGACATCCGCCAAACCCAGATTCGTCTGTCGGACTGCCAGATGGTGATGCTTAATTCATCACTCCAGAGAACGCGTTTCCACTGCTCCAGAGTCCAATGGCGGCAAGCTTTACACCACTCCAGCCAACACTTGGCATTGCGCATGGTGATCTCAGGCTTGTGTGCGGCTGCTTGGCCATGGAAACCCATTTCATGAAGCTTCTGACGAACAGTTATTGTGCTGAAGTTGCTTCCAGAGGGAGTTTGGAACTCAGTAGTGAATGTTGCAACCGAGGACAGACAATTTTAACGCGCTACATGCTTCAGCACTCACCGGTCCTGTTTTGTAAGCTTGAGTTGCCTACCATTTCGCAGCTGAGCCTTTGTTGCTCCTATACATTTCATCTTCACAATAACAGCACTTGCAGTTGACCGGGGAAGCTCTAGCTGGGAAGAAATTTGTCAAACCTCCCTGTTGGAAGTTGACAGTGCCACGTTGAAAGTCACTGAGCTATTCAGTAAGGCCATTCTACTGCCAGTCTTTGTCTGTGGAGATTGCATGGCTGTGTGCTCGATTTTATACACCTGTCAGTCACGGGTGTGGCTGAAATAGCAGAATCCACTCATTTGAAGGGGTGTCCACATACTATGCATATATAGTGTACTTTATTATCATATTTTATGCTCAACATTTTGTATGACATATTATAATTAAAATATGCAAATAAACTGAAATAGTGTGATTATATTGCATTCATTTATGAGATAAATGAGATCAAGTATAAAAATCAAGAAAATCTATGACAATGAAAAAAAAGGTATCACTAATTCAATTTCCCATTACACATTTAAGCACATATTACAAATATAAGCATTTCTTAACTAAGCTAACATAAGGAATTGTTTTAAAAGGTTATAACATAGATCATTTGGGAATTAGATTTGGAATTTTATGACCCCTTTAAGTATCCCCCAAAAAATATTTAAAAATGATTTGATAAAATATTGAATTTGCCCTTTACTACTGTAGCCCATAGAAACGCATTGAATAACATAAATTACAAAAAAGACAATCCAAAAACAAATCATAAGGAATAAGGTTTTGAAGTGTCTGTCATATATGTAGAAGATCTAAGAAAGCTCAGGAAATGTTTCATTTTTTTTGGACACACATTTAACCCCTTATTTTTGTCGGCAAAAACTACCTCTTTACTTCCATTCGTTTCTATGGGCTACCTTCAGACGAGTCCCATGACATTTGTGGGGATCGTAGAGTAAAACGGAGAACACCGTCGTGTTAGGGAAAGTTTCCCCTTTCCATAGAGTGGAACCGGTACTGGTTTACCTTCAGATGAGTCCAAGTGTCTTTCCATAGAAGGGTCATAATAGTTTGTAGGCCAAACCGTTCGGACTCTACGGACGTTTTCGTGAGAAGATTTTCAGGATATCTCATGGGCTGACAAACACTGCTGTAGCTCAGTCACCTTCCACTGCAGATCCGGAAGGCCAACATAACAGGTTGCAAACCTGGTCTTAGAGCGTTTCGTTTTATTCTGTACTTAAATCCGAGACACCTCATCTAATATGGTATGTTACGTTTTGCATGATTACATAAGACAGATGGGTGGGTGTATAACACAAATGTCTAGCAACCCGAAGGTTGCAAGTTCAAATCTCATCATGGACAACTTTAGCATTTTAGCTAGTTAGCAACTTTTCAACTACTTACTACCTTTTAGCTACTTTGTAACTACTTACAATATTAGCTAACCCTTCCCCTAACCCTTACCTTAACCCTTTAAACTAACTCCTAAACTTAACCTTAACCCCTAGCCTAGCTAACGGTAACCACCTAGCCACTTAGCTAGATTTCATAACATATATTATGTTTTGCAAATTTGTAACATATTGTACGTTTTACATTAATACATTAACACACACCATACGAAACATAACATATCATACTAAATGTGGTCTTTCAGATAAATGTACAGAATAATACGAAATGCTCTGAGACCAGGATTTTTTTTATTATGTTACTTAGATCGACGCATTGGTGCGTCAATACTACTAACGATTTCTTAAAGATGCACTCAAGGATGCAGAGCACAGCAAAATCATAACATACTATATAGTACAAATTAGATTCGTAACATATCATACAAATTGGTTAAAAAAACTTTAGATGACGTAATACACAGAAAATGGGGACCACTTCTGGCTCGTGAGCGCCACTTTCAAAACAACTGGCTGACATAATACAACAGTTTGAGAGTGCATCTTCAATGTAAATATACAGAAAAGGTTCAGAGTGTGATGGTTGTTTCAAATCAAGGTTTCACTATCACAGAGCCTGCACACCAGAGAGGATGGGATTTTCCTCAGGAGGGCCGTCCTTGGTCTCTAAAGCCAGCCGTAGTTGCTGCCAGAAGACCCCGGTTTGCTCCCCAGCTCTGGGCCAGCTCAGATATGTGCGTCTCTTCACCAGCTTCCTCATCCGGTGGTAGGGTGACAGCTGGTGGGTAGGGATCTCCTCCAGGAACACCAGAATCAGGACGTCCTTCTGCTCATCAAAGAGCCGGAAGCTGGCCACCTGGATCTCCCGGGAGCACCACTCACTCTCCAGGTAGCGGTGGCTGATCACACAGATGGTCTTGCGGCTTCCGTAGATGCCTTCCATAATGTTGTCTATGATTGGTTTGCCTGGCTGGAAGTCCCGGTGGTGGAGACACAGTTTCCAGCCCTGCTCTCCCTCCAGCTCTGGCAGAAGCTCCCTCAGGACCCAGGGCTCATCGTGGGCGTTGTAGGAGATGAAGGCATCATACTGACAGCCATGAGGAGTGAGCTTATTCCTTTGCTTGGTGTCATAGAGGAAAGCCAGGAAGAGGTAATAGCCGTAAATTACCTGCCATTTCAGGAAGTGGTAGGCAAAGGATGCTACCAGGGTGAGGAGGACCAAACAAGTTGTAGAGATGTAGTAGTAAAGTCCTAAGTGTACTGTACAGAACTGAAGCTCAACATCCAACAGCTTGGTGTCCTTTAGATCGGCAGGATAGTTGCAGGTAAATTCTCCTGCACCAACAACTTGTGTTTGGTTGTCGTTCTCCATCCAATTGACAAACCAAGCATCGCTGCAGCCACAGGTGAAAGCATTATCTTGCATGTCCAGGTATGTCAAGGCAGGGAGAGAATGCAACACTGTCTCATTGACTACTGTTATATCGTTCTTGCTCACCTGCAAGAAAGTGACTCTACTGAGGTTTGCTCCTATGAGGAAATCTAAGGACTGAAGTCGGGCTTTGGACAGGTACATTCTGTTGAGCCTTGGGGTTGGGTGAAACAGCTCTGGCTTGAGGGCTGTGAATGCATTCTTACTGATATCAAGGTACCACAACCGGGGTGTGTGAATAAATGTGTTTGGGTGCAGCTCCTTAATATTGAGATTCCCTGCCTTGAATGCCAATAAAGATTTCAGACCTTCAAGGAAGTTGCTAGGTAGATGAGACAATCCCTTGTGACGCTGACTATGGATGTGCAGGTTCTCCAGAGATGTCAGATGAGAGAAGGGTGGAGGGTCTAATTTATCATTATTTACATATGTGATGAAATTACAGGATATATCAAGAGTTCTGAAGCGTGGAAGTCCCGTGAGCACAGTATTTCTTATGTCTATTTGAGTGATCTTATTTGACTCGAGTCTAAGTTCTGTCAGATTCACCAATCCCTCAAAGGCTCCATCTTCAAGACTAGCAATCTGATTGTCAAATAAAAGCAGAGTCTTGAGTGATGCTAAGCCTTTAAAGTCTCCTTTTCTGATAGAGCTCAGTTTATTGCCTGCAAAATTCAAAGTCTCAAGTTTGTGCAAACCATTCATGAAGACATCATTCAAGGTCAGGATTTTGTTTGATCCCACTTTAAGGATCCTTAATTCTTTCAAATCCTGGAATACACATCCTGGAAGTTTGGAGATTTGATTGTGGAAAAGAAAGAGTTGTGTGAGTCCTGTGAGATTGGCGAAATCTGAGCAGCCAAGTTTATTGATGATATTGAAGCTCAGATCCAAGATCTTCAGTGTGGGTAGATTTCTTGTGGCATTTGGCACGGAAGAAAGGCTGTTGTGGCCCAGTTTCAAAGTACTTAATTGCTCCATTGATCTGAATGAAAACTCAGACAGCTGATTAATATTATTATCACATACGTCCATTTCGGTCAAATGTTTACATGACTGCAGAAATTCCTTAGAGAGAACACTTATGTTGTTATGATGCAGTCGGAGCAAGCTAAGTGTAGGTATATGGCAGGCAATATCAGTGAGAGCCTTGACCCTCTCTTCACCAATGTCATACAGTCTCAGATGGACTAATGAGGAGTTGACAGTCTGCAGCACCATAACCATCCTCTCGAAAGACATCTCAATCCCGCTCAGGTTCAGACGTTTGACGTTGCTCAAAAAAGACCTGTCCAGCACCTCCCATTCCATGCGGCCAAGTTGGCCACAGTAGGCGATGTCTAACACCTCAAGGTAAGGAAGAACATCTGCCGTGACCCTGAAGATTCCCAATGGATTCCTGGATAAATCCAACAGCCTCAGCTCTATAGAAGTGTTTGATATTTCCTGTGACTGGAAAGAGGTGAATCTGTTGCTCCCAATGTACAACTCCTGTAAGTGTGGTAATTGTACAATTGGCTGAACGTCCTTCATATTATAAAGGTTGTTCTTGGTTAAATTCACTGTCTTCAAACTGGAGAGAAGTTGAAAGGATGAGGACCCGATGGTTGAGATTAGGTTGTTGTCCAGATGTAGCAGGGAGAGGTTGACCAGGCCCTGAAACATGTGGTCTGACAGGGTTGTGAGTCTGTTATGAGCCAAACCCAGTTCCTGAAGAGCCTCTAGGTGTCCAAGAGACCCATCGTCCACTTGAGAGATCTGGTTTCTTGACATGTTCAGATTTTTGAGGTTTGACAGGCCTTTAAAATCCAACTTTCCAATGTTGGAAATGTTATTCATGGCCACATCTAAAACACTTACATTCTGTGGAATGTCTATAGGTATGACATTTAGGTTCCTCTTTTGACAGAGTACTATCATGTCAGAGGGGTCACTGAGATTACCCCGGATTGTGCAGTTTTTCAGGAAGTACCCACATACTGGATCAGCAAGAACCGAACAATACATCAGGAAACAAAGAAAGAGTCTCAGCTGAGAGAGTGTAGACCCACATCGTTGTCCTGGCATAGTTATATTGAGTGTCATTGTGAGGGGCTTGACATCTACTTCAGATCTAGAGAGAATAACAAAGACAAATCCAGTGACTAACTGTTACATCATTTGGGGGCTGGAAATGTAACATAATTAAACAATTCAATGAAGTTGCAATAACACTGATAGCTGTTGGTATTGTGGTCCTCAAAATAACTGACAGATTATTAATTATAGGTCAGCCAAATTATCAACATAACTCACAAAAAGTTTGCTTTACTGATAAAAACAAACTAGAGTAGAAAGGAAAAAAGGAAAAGACCACTATCAAATTAGAAATGAGTAGATAAGGGTAATAACATTGTCTGAATAAGAATAAAACACACATTTGTATGATATTTTTGAAGAGATAGACCAGCAAAAGACAACTAAAAACAGCCAGACTATATAGTAATCATTTTTACTCACAATTGTCAGAGGAAGACAGTCACAGTGAACACTAGTGCAGCATAGGACTGTAATCACCTGAGTCCCGGTCCTACCACCCTGCTCCAAAGAGCACGTCCCTAACGTTTTACTTCACTATACTTTGTTCAAAATATATCTTGGTATTTGTCTAGATTGATTTCTCACAAACAGCTACAACACAAAGCGAAAACTAAACTGACAGGGTTGATCTGACACACAGTTGATTAAGGGGCGGAAAACAAGTGGCAGAAAAGAAGAAGCGAGAGAGAAAGAGTGGGGGGCTATTTCCTGTGACTAGAAAGAGGTAAATCTGTTGCTCCCAATGTACAACTCATGTAAGTGTGGTAATTGTACGATGGGCTGAACTTCCTTCATATTATAAACAGCTACAACACAAAGCGAACACTAAACTGACTGGGTTGACCTGACACACAGTTGATTAAGGGACAGAAAACAAGTGGCAGAAAACAAGGGGCAGAAAAGAAGAAGCGAGAGAGAGAGTGGGGGGGATGTCGGGCTTGTTTGCTCTCTCTCACAGTTGGACCGAATAAAATACTGATGTTGACCGTATACGGGAACTTTCCGAGAACTGAGATATTTCCTAGAACAAAGAATATTCTGATCCAAACATCAAACGGGTACTAACACTGACACTTTTTTCAATCCAGAGAATTTAATGTTCATTTCTTTACCAGAAGCTGCTTCCAACCACTATATCTCATTCATACTTCATAAACTTTATTTCATCCACATGGGACAGGAAAGAAAATGCAATGAAGTGGAGAATCTCTCTCATATGTGTGTGTGTGTGTGTGTGTGTGTGTGTGTGTGTGTGTGTGTGTGTGTGTGTGTGTGTGTGTGTGTGTGTGTGTGTGTGTGTGTGTGTGTGTGTGTGTGTGTGTGTGTGTGTGTGTGTGTGTGTGTGTGTGTGTGTGTGTGTGTGTGTGTGTGTGTGTAGCAAGAGTGGGAGTAAAGCTGTCATTCTCAGAAAGAATGAAGGAACAGAAATATAATGAGGGATGGCCAGGGGGATGAGTGAGTTAACATAAGTTAGAAGAAGGTTATAGAGAAAACATACCGAAATTGGACTTGTCTGCTCCATCTCACAATTGGACTGAATAAAATACTGACGCTGAACATATAAGGGCACTTCCTGAGAACTGAGACATTCGCTGGCTGAGCTAGCTAGATATTTCTACCCAGAGACCACCAAAGAAAATCCTGATTGGATATTTTTTTCTCTTCAGTATTAACATTCCAACACAAACCGAAGAGATGAATTCAGGTCATACAAATTATTGTAAATATTACATAGAAATTAAAACAGAATTTAATATAAAATATTTCAATACAATTATAAATCCTTAGGCTTTTTCTGAAGGCATAGAAAGCCCTCGCGGTTCCCCACTGCTGAATGTCTCTCTCAATTCCTTGTTCAAGGAAGATGACTAAACCAGAGTTCTCAGACACACTTCTGTCTCCTTTGTGTAATAACAGTTTGTGTCCACTAGATGACAAAGTATACAAAGGAATGTGTTAGTAAAGAAAGCTCAGAATGCAATTCTAATGCAGCATATAACTTTTTTCAAGAGGATACGTGTTTAGGCTCACAATGAATAGCTTAACAAAACGAACTGATGAAATTGAAACCGAGTCCCATAGAGATGACAATGATAAGACAGTGCATAATGTGTAAGTCTCAGGTTAGAATTCAGTGCATTTTCATTGAAGATTATTGAGTCAGGGAGAGAGTTATTTTATTCAGATTCAGATCAGATTGTTTAATAGTCACATGAACAGGGTTGCAGGTGTGATTGCAGGGTACAGTGAAAATCTTAGGCTTCAACATGCAGAACCAGTGAAATAACATAATGAAAAGGGTGATAAAAACAATAGAAATAGCACTATGTACATAATAACAACAATGGCATGCATGGTTAGATCATCTGTGAAGACAAGAGCTTCATGGGAAAGTGTTCAGTGATTTACAAAGCAGGTATGAGAGAAGTATTCACAGACGTCATAGCAGACATAGTCCTTATTCGTGAGCCAGAACTGATACCACATTGTGATACCACAGTAGATCTACCTTGCTTGTATGTTCTTTATGATATCATATAACTAATATGGATAATGTTTCCCTTTGTGCACTGACTTTCCCCTTGTTATTGTTCTATTTATCATTAGAAGCATAAAGAAGGGTGTCCTGGGGGATGATTTAACAAAAGTGAATGAGGAAGTGAGAAAAAATTATTGAGCAAACAGACCAAAATTGGACTTCTGTATGACCTTTATGGTGAAACTTAACTGATATGGACACTTTGTGTGACTTTGCCCTTGTATTTATTGTTCTATTTCTCATTCATACTTCATAGACTTTATTTCATCCACAGGTGAGAGGAAAGAAAATTGAATAAGTGGAGAGAGAAGGACATAAAGACCACAGGAGGCTGGTGAAAGGAGGACAGCTCATAATAATGGCTGGAATGGAGTGAATGGAACGGTATCAAACACATGGAAACAACGTGTTTGATACACTCTTGGAAAAAAGGTGCTATCTAGAACCTAAAAGGGTTCTTCGGCTGGCCCCATAGTAGAAGCCTTTGAAGAACTAGTTTTAGTTCCAGGTAAAACCCTTTTGGTTCCAGGTAGAGCCCTTTCCACAGACGGTTCTACATGGAACCAAAAGGGTTCTACTTGAAACCAAAAAGGGTTCTACCTGGAACCAAAATGTTTTTCCTATGGGGACAGCTGAAGAACCCTTTTGGAACCATTTTTTCTAAGAGTGTACCATGCCATTTATTCCGTTCCAGTCATTACAGTGAGCCCATCCTCCTCAATCAAGGTGTTGCAAGCCTCCTGTGATAAGGACCTGTCTGCCACCTCTAGGGCAGTAGCCAGAGAGGCCCCACTGCCCATCTCCGGCATCACCAAAGCCCCATACACTACCCACCATTGCGACCTGTACGCTCTCGTTGGTTGGCCCTCGCTTCATACTCGTCGCCAAACCCACTGGCTACAGGTTATCTACAAGTCTCTGCTAGGTAAAGCCCCGCCTTATCTCAGCTCACTGGTCACCATAGCAGCACCCACTTGTAGCACACGCTCCAGCAGGTATATCTCACTGGTCAACCCCAATGCCAATTCCTCCTTTGGTCGTCTTTCCTTCCAGTTCTCTGCTGCCAATGACTGGAACGAACTGCAAAAATCTCTGAAGCTAGAGACTCATATCTCCCTCACTAGCTTTAAGCACCAGCTGTCAGAGCAGCTCACATCACTGCACTTGTACATAGCCCATCTGTAAACAGCCCATCTATCTAACTACCTCATCCCCATACTGTATTTATATATTTATCTTGCTCCTTTGCACCCCAGTCTCTCTACTTGCACATTCATCTTCTGCACATCTACCATTCCAGTGTTTAATTGCTATATTGTAATTACTTCGCCACCATGGCCTATTTATTGCCTTAACTTACCTCTTTTGCACTCACTGTATATAGACTTTTTGTTTTCTTTTGTTCTACTGTATGTTTTGTTTATTCCATGTGTAACTCTGTGTTGTTGTATGTGTCGAATTGCTATGCTTTATCTTGGCCAAGTCGCAGTTGCAAATGAGAACTTGTTCTCAACTAGCATACCTGGTTAAATAAAGATGAAATAAAAATAAAGAAAATTTTAAAAATCAAGGAAGGCATGATGACATCAAAGTGTATGTGGGCTCTGAGTACTACCACTACGAGACACCCAGGCTCCTGGCTTTCAGCAAGATCCACCCAGAGCCTAACAAAATCCTCCCAGACATGATGGGCTGTGTGGAATAGGAGTCAGTGTGTGTGCGATCTCTGTTCGATGAAAAACAACTGTGAACATCTGTACAACATGGTGTCTTATTGGAATATTATCCAAACCTGCTGTCAAAACATTTAATCACGTGTTAACTCAAACAACACAACACACAAGTCACTCGAACAATGTTCTTTGAACGCTTCAATTTATACTTTATTATCACATTTTATTCGAACATTTTGTATGACAGATATCAAAATATACAAATAAAATGAAATAGTGTGATTATATTGCATTAATTTAGTAACAAAATCAAGAAAATCTATGACAAGGAAAAAAGAAGCAAATATGATCATGAATTGGCTTATTCAATTTCCTATTACAAATATAAGCATTTCTTACCCTCTTAAAAAAATGATTTGATAAAATATTGAATTTGCCCTTTACTACTATAGCCCATAGAAACGCATTGAATAACATACTCATCCAATAAAAAAAAGACTGTCCAAAAATAAATCATACGAAATAAGGTTGTTGAAGTGTCTGTCCCAGTGGTTAATTTTGCCTTTAGTTAACAGAAAGAAAAGTAATGTGAAAAAGTACATTTTTAAGGTGGGACTAATATTCTAAGAGTTGATTTGGGTTGGGTCGGCCCGGGTTAATGGTTTGCATAACATTGTAAACTATGTTTGAGACCAACGAGTGGCCTTGGCTGTGTGAGATGCGCGCCAGTTTCTCACAGAACTAGAATGAGATTCACTTTCTATGACCTCTCTCCCTCTCTCTACTCTGATAGACATGAGCCTGCAACTCACATCTCTCATTTATTTCTTTACAGAATCATAGCCATGCGAAGGATTCTGAACGAACTGCAGCACCCTTGATACATTTAAATACATTTGCCAAAGTTGTATTACTACTGCTGTCTGTTCAGACATGAATTAAATCATTCCGAATGGCCTACTACACCATGACAATAATTTATAATTTAGCGACAGAGGCTCAGTAGCTGTGGATTGTGACCTAATAAACAAGGAATAGCCTACAGTCGGGAACACGTGGCAAATCTGTCAGTGAAAAAACACCACGCAGACAAAACAGGCCTTTCGCAATATTTCAACTACAATCAAGCGAAAACACAGGTTGTAAAGCAAATGACTCCTGCTGAAAAGAGAATGATGTAGGCTACCAAAATATTTGATCAACTTCGAAATATTATTTTTACAAAAGAGAGAGCGAGAGAGAGACAGGCTTTTGGCACGAGCATCGGCCATCACCAGCGAGTTAGCTGGGTGAGTCAGTGAAACTGGAAAGCATTTTTAGGACTATAATTTCCTCTGCATATTGTAGCCTACAATATATGTCTTCACACAACTAGGCCTAGACTATTGATGGATTCTAGACAAGGTCGTTTTTAATTGATCTCAGATTCTCAGTTTGTCAAAGTAGCCTGTTATTTTGATTATTTGTGTGGTGTTAAAAATGACTCTGGCAAAGTCTCCAGTCAGGTAAAATGACATAGAATTGCATGAAATGCATTTATAAAATGCCAACATTTTCCCGGACCCTAGGCTACTAAAAATGTTCTTCTATAAGTGCCTCAATTCTACTGCTCTATGCCACTATGCAAATGTGATGATATGCATGCAATGCTTTATTATAAAGGTAATTCATTTTTTTCATTCGTTCTGATACCTTAGAACTCCCCAGGTCACCTGACTCTCGCTCTCACATTTTGTTCCGGCACCTCCCGATTTACAAATGAAGCACTGGTCTCGCCAATATCTAGGGCATATAAGAACTCCACCTTCCACTGCAGATGCAGAAGACCAACATAGACGGTTGCAAACCTGGTCTCAGAGCATTTCCTATTATTCTGTATGTACAGTGCATTTGGAAAGACACCTTGACTTTTTATTCAGACACCTTGACTTTTTCTACATTTTGTTACATTACAGCCTTATTTTAAAATGGATTGAACAGTTTTTTCCCCCTCATCAATCTACACACAATGCCCCATAATGACAAAGCAAAAACAGCTTGTTTGAAATGTTTACAAATATATTCAAATTTTTTTAAACTGAAATATCACGTTTACATAAGTATTGAGACCCTTTACTCAATACTTTGTTGAAGCGCCTTTGTCAGTGATTACAGCCTAGAGTCTTCTTGGGTATGACGCTTCAAGCTTGGCACACCTGTATTTGGGGAGTTTCTCCCATTCCTCTCTGCAGATCCTCTCAAGCTCTGTCAGGTTGGATGGGGAGTGTTGATGCACAGCTATTTTCAGGTCTCTCCAGAGATATTCGATCGGGTTCAAGTCCGGGCTCTGGCTGGGCCACTCAAGGACATTCAGAGACTTGTCCCGAAGTCACTCCTGCGTTGTCTTGGCAATGTGCTTAGGGTCGTTGTCCTGTTGGAAGGTGAACCTTCACCCCAGTCTGAGATCCTGAGCGCTCCGAAGCAGGTTTTCATCAAGGATCTCTCTGTACTTTGATCCGTTCATCTATGCCTCGATCCTGACTAATCTCCCAGTCCTTGCCGCTGAAAAACATCCCCACAGCATGATGCTGCCACCACCATGCTTCACCGTAGGGATGGTGCCAGGTTTCCTCCAGACATGATGCTTGGCATTCAAGCCAAAGAGTCAATCTTGGATTCATCAGACCAGATAATCTTGTTTCTCATGGTCTGAGAGTCCTTCATGTGCCCTCTGCAGAGATGGTTGTCCTTCTGGAAGGTTCTCCCATCTCCACAAAGGAACTCTAGAGCTCTGTCAGAGTGACCAACGGGTTCTTTGCCATCTCCCTGAGCAAGGCCATTTTCCCCTGATTGCTCAGTTCGACCCTGCGGCCAGCTCTCGGAAGTCTTGGTGGTTCCAAACTTCTTCCTTTAAGAATGATGGAGGCCACTGTGTTCTTGTGGACATTCAATGCTGCAGAAATGTTTTGGTACCCTTCCCCAGATCTGTGCCTCAAAACAATCCTGTCTCAGAGCTCTACGGACAATTCCTTTGACCTCTTGGCTTGGTTTTTGCTCTGACAACTGTGGGACCTATATAGACAGGTGTGTGCCTTTCCAAATCATGTCCAATCAATTGAATTTACCACATGTGGACTCCAGTCAAGTTGTAGAAACATCTCAAGGATGATCAATTGAAACAGGATGCACCTGAGCTCAATTTTGAGTCTCTTAGCAAAGGGTCTGAATCCTTACGTAAAAGGTATTTCTGTTTTTTTAGCTAAAACCTTCAAAAAACCTAATGTTGCTTTGTCATTATGGAGTATTGGGTGTAGATTGATGAGGATTTTTTTTTAAATACATTTATTAATAATAAGGCTGTAACGTAACAAAATGTGGGCAAAGTCAAGGGGTCTGAATACTTTCTGAATCCACTGGGAATCCAAAACACTCCATTTAGTATGGTATGTTAGGTTTGTCATGGTTGCATATGACAGATGGGTGGGCATATAACTCAAACATCTAGCAACCCAAAGGTTGCGAGGTTGAATCTCATTACGGACAACTTTAGCATTTCAGCTAGTGAAGAACTGTTCAACTACTTACCACATTTTTGCTAATTAGTAACTACTTAGCTTATTAGCTAACCCTTCCCCTAACCCGAAACCCTTTAACCTAACTACTAAACTTAACCTTAACCCCTAACCCTAACCCCTAGCCTAGCTAACATTAGTGAATTAGCTAACATTAGCAAGCTAGCTAACATTAACCACCTAGCCACCTAGCTAGATTTCATAACATATATTATGTTTTGCAAATTTGTCACATATTGTAAGTTTTGTATTAATATATACCATACTAAACATATCATACTAAACTTGGCCTCAAAGATATATGTACAGAATAATATGAATTGCTCTGAGACCAGTTTGTCGGAAGCAGTGGACTGAGAACCAGCTCATGCAAAAAACCTGATAGCTTAAACTGACTTTGATGGGGATTTTTTTTATTAAGTTACTTAGATTGACCCATCAATACTCTTAGGAACTTCTTAAAGATGCACTCCAGGATGATAAGCACAGCAAAATTGTAACATACCGTATAGTACAAAATAAATTCGTAACATATCATAAGAATAGGTAAAAAAACACTTCAGATGGCGTAATACACAAAAAACAGTGACCACTTTTGGCTCGTGAGCACCACTTTTAAAACTACTGGCTGAAATTGTACAAAAGTTTGAGAGTGCATCTTTAATATTCTCATGTAAATATACAGTGAAGGTTCAGAGTGTGATGGTTGTTTCAAATCAAGGTTTCACTATCACAGAGCCTGCACACCAGAGAGTATGGGATTTTCCTCAGAAGAGCCGTCCTTGGTCTCTAAAGCCAGCCGTAGTTGCTGCCAGAAGACCCCGGTTTCCTCCCCAGCTCTGGGCCAGCTCAAGTAGGTGCGTCTCTTCACCAGCTTCCTCATCCGGTGGTAGGGTGACAGCTGGTGGGTAGGGATCTCCTCCAGGAACACCAGAATCAGGACGTCCTTCTGCTCATCAAAGAGCCGGAAGCTGGCCACCTGGATCTCCCGGGAGCACCACTCACTCTCCAGGTAGCGGCGGCTGATCACACAGATGGTCTTGCGGCTTCCGTAGATGCCTTCCATAATGTTGTCTATGATTGGTTTTCCTGGCTGGAAGTCCCGGTGGTGGAGACACAGCTTCCAGCCCTGCTCTCCCTCCAGCTCTGGCAGAAGCTCCCTCAGGACCCAGGGCTCATCGTGGGCGTTGTAGGAGATGAAGGCATCGTATTGACAGCCATGAGGCGTGTGCTTATTCCTTTGCTTGGTGTCATAGAGGAAAGCCAGGAAGAGGTAATAGCCATAAACTACCTGCCATTTCAGGAAGTGGTAGGCAAAGGATGCTATCAGGGTGAGGAGGATCAGAGTAGTGGTAGAGATGTAGCAGTAAAGTCCAAAGTGTACTGTACAGAACTGAAGCTCAACATCCAACAGCTTGGTGTCCTTTAGATCGGCAGGATAGTTGCAGGTAAATTCTCCTGCACCAACAACTTGTGTTTGGTTGTCGTTCTCCATCCAATTGACAAACCAAGCATCGCTGCAGCCACAGGTGAAAGCATTATCTTGCATGTCCACGTATGTCAAGGCAGGGAGAGAACGCAACACTGTCTCATTGACTACTGTTATGTCGTTCTTGCTCACCTGCAAGAAAGTGACTCTACTGAGGTTTGCTCCTATGAGGAAATCTAAGGACTGAAGTCGGGCTTTGGACAGGTACAGGCTGTTGAGCCTTGGGATTGGGTGAAACAGCTTCAGAGTGAGGGCTGTGAACTCATTCTTACTGATATCAAGAAACCACAACTGGGGTGTGGGAATGAATGTGTCTGGGTGCAGCTCCTTAATATTAAGACTCCCTGCCTGGAATGACAATAAAGATTTCAGTCCTTCAAGAAAGTTGATAGGTAGATGAGACAGTCCCTTGTGACGCTGACTAAATATCCTGAGGTTCTCCAGAGATGTCAGATGAGAGAAGGGTGGAGGGTTTAGTTTATCATCATTTACATATGTGATGTAATTACAGGATATATCAAGACTTTTTAAAAGTGGGAGTCCCGTGAGCACAGTATTTCTTATACCTATTTGAGTGATCTTATTTGAGGCCAGTTTAAGTTCTGTCAGGTTGACCAATCCCTCAAAGGTTCCATTTTCCATACTGGCAATCTGATTGTCAAATAAAAACAGATTGCTGAGTGATGTTAAGCTTTTAAACTCTCCTTTTCTGATAGAGCTCAGTTTATTGCTTGCCAAATTCAAAGTCTCAAGTTTGTGCAAACCATTCATGAAGGCATCATTCAAGGTCAGGATTTTGTTTGATCCCAGTTTAAGGATCCTTAATTCTTTCAAATCCTGGAAAACACATCCCGGAAGGTTGGGGATTTGATTGTGGAAAAGAAAGAGTTGTGTGAGTCCTGTAAGATTGGAGAAATCTGAGCAGCCTAGTTTATTGATGATATTGAAGCTGAGATCCAAGATCTTCAGTGTAGTTAGATTTCTTGTGGCCTTTGGCACAGAAGAAAGCCTATTGTGGCCCAGTTTCAAAGTACTTAATTGCTCTATTGATCTGAATGAAAAGTCAGACAGCTGAGTAAGACCAGTATCTGATATGTCCACATCTGTCGTATGTTTACATGACTGCAGAAATTCCTCAGAGAGATTACCTATGTTGTTATATTCTAGTCGGAGCACGCTGAGTGTAGGTATATGGCAGGCAATATCAGTGAGAGCCTTGAGCCGTTGACGAGGTCTTGCAATCTCAGATGGACTAATGAGGAGTTGACAGTCTGCAGCACCATACCCATCCTCTCGAAAGACATCTCAATGCCACTCAAGTTGAGACGATTGACGTTTCTCAGAAAAGACCTGTCCAGGACATCCCATTCCATGTGTCCAAGTTGGCCACAGTAGGCGATGTCTAACACTTCAAGATAAGGAAGAACATCTGCAGTGATCCTGAAGATTCCCAATGGATTCCGGGATAAATCCAACAGCCTCAGCTCTATAGAAGTGTTTGATATTTCCTGTGACTGGAAAGAGGTGAATCTGTTGCTCCCAATGTACAGCTCATGTAAGTGTGGTAATTGTACGATGGGCTGAACATCCTTCATATTATAAAGGTTGTTATTGGTTAAATTCACTGTCTTCAAACTGGAGAGAGGCTGAAAGGATGAGGAGCTGATGGTTGCAATGAGGTTGTTGTCCAGATGTAGCAGGGAGAGGTTGACCAGGCCCTGAAACAAATGGTCTGACAGGGTTGTGAGTCTGTTATGAGCCAAACCCAGTTCCTGAAGAGCCTCTAGGTATCCAAGAGCCCCATCGTCCACTTGAGAGATATGGTTTCTGGACATATTTAGAATTTTTAGGTTTGATAGGCCTTTAAAATCCAACTTTTTAATCTTGGAAATCTTATTCATGGCCAAGTCTAAATTGATTACTTTCCGCGGAATATATATTGGTATGACTTCAAGATTCCTGTTATAACAGAGTACTTTCATGTACGGATTGTGCAGTTTTTCAGGAAGTACCCACATACTGGATCAGCTAGACCCCAGCAATACATCAGGAAACAAAGAAAGAGTCTCAGCTGAGAGAATGTAGACCCACTTTGTTTTCCCGGCATGGTTATCTTGAGTGTCATCGTGTTAGAGGCTTCCCACTGGGCACACACTGGTTGAATCAATGTTATTTCCACCTAATTTCAATGAAATGACGTTGAACCAACGTGGAATAGACGTTGAATTGACGTCTGTGCCCAGTGGATTGACGTCTTCTTCAGTTCTAGAGTAAATAACAAAGAAAAATATAGTGACTAACTGTTACATGATTTTGGTGCTGGAAATATTACATAATTAGACAAGCTAATTAAATTGCAATAACATTGATAGCTGTTGGTACTGTGGTCCTCAACATAACTGACAGATTATTAATGATAGGTAATTCAATATATCAACATAGCTCACAAAAGTTTGCTTTACTGATAAAGACAAACTATATTAGAGAGGAAAAAAGAAGACCACTATCAAATTATAAATGAGTAGATAAGGGTAAAAAAGAAATCTGAATAATAGAAAACACAAAACATATTGTATCATATTTTTTAGGAGCTAGACAAGCAAAAGACAATGAAAAACATAGCCAAAATACATGGTAATTATTTGTACTCACAATTGTCAGAGGAAGACAGTCACAGTGAGCACTAGTGCAGCATAGGACTGTAATCACCTGAGTCCCGGTCCTACCACCCTGCTCCAAAGAGCACTTCCTGACGTTTTACTTCACTATATTAAAACCCTTTGTTAAAAAAATAGTCTTAGTCTTGGATAACTTTTTGACTTGTAAGCACAGATACAGCACAAAGTGACTGGGTAGACTAAACACACCGCGTTGAGAGAGAGAGAGAGAGAGAGAGAGAGAGAGAGAGAGAGAGAGAGAGGAAATGTGTCATTCTCATTTTTTGGGGGGGAACAGATGATTTACCATAATTGAGGAGGAAGTGAGAAGAAAGTTATTGAGCAAACATCCCAAAATTAGACTAGACACATCGTGTTGATTAAGATAAAGGGACAGAGGAGAGAGAGAGAGAGGGAGAGAGAGAAAGAGAGAGAGAGAGGAAATGTGCCATTCTCATTATTTTGGGTGGAACAGATGCTTCACCATAAGTGAGGAGGAAGTGAGAAGAAAGTTATTGAGCAAACATCCCAAAATTGGACGTCAGAAGAAAATGATGTTCCTGACCCCAGTAATAAAGTAAACTTAGAATTAAGAAATAATTTCTGAGAACTAAGATCTAAAGCACATTCTGATCCAAAATTCGAACTGCACTTACTAATCACCCGCTGTTGATGAAATACAAAATGCTTTGATTGCTGCTCACCCAAACAAGTAAATCTCTGAAACATCAAGTTATGTCTAATTGCTTGGTCAAGGAAATGTCTAAACCTGTGTTTTAGAAGAGACACTTCACTGGCTCCTTAGTGTAATAACAGTTTATGTCCACTAGATGAAGCAATATGCAAAGTTATGTGTTAGTAAAGAAGGCTCAGGATGGCAGGGAATGCAACATGGAATTAGTCACTTTTTCAAGAGGCACCCCATTTAGGCTCACAGCAAATATAGCCTAACAACACTAACTGATGAAACTTAAACAAAGAGCTTCACAGAACTGAACATTATAAGTATTATAAATTGGTCCATAATGTGTAACTCTCATGTTTGAATTCATTGCATTGCCTTGGACGATTATTGAGTGAGGGAGCGTTATTTGTGTGCAGTGGTGTAAAGTACTTAAGTAGAAATACTTTAAAGTACTACTTAAGTAGATTTTTGGAGTATCTGTACTTTACTTTACTATTTATATATTTGACTACATTTACTTTTACTTCACTACATTCCTTAAGAAAATATTGTACTTTTTACGCCATACATTTTCCTTGACACCCAAAAGTACTCGTTACATTTTGAATGCTAAGCAGGACAGGAAAATGGTCCAATTCACGCACGTATAAACCAATAAATCCCTGGTCATCCACACTGCCTCTGATCTGGCGGACTCACTAAACACACATGCCTCGTTTGTAAATGATGTCTGAATGTTGGAGTGTGCCTCTGGCTTTCTGATTATTTTTTTTAATGGTGCCATCTGGTTTGCTTAATATAAGTAATTTAAAATGATTTTTACTTTTACTTTTGATACTTAAGTATATTTTAGTAATTACATTTACTTTTGATCCTTAAGTATATTTTAAACCAAATACCTTTAAACTTTTACTCAAGTAGAATTGTTCTGGGTGACTTTTACTTTTACTTGAGTAATTTTCTCAAGTATGATGATTGGGTACTTTTTCCACCACTGTTTGTGTGATACTCTGCGAAGACAAGAACTTCATGTTAAATGTTTCCGTGTTTTACAAAGCAGGTATGAGAGAATTATTCACAGACATCATAGCAGACATAGTCCTTATTGTGAGACAAAACTGATGGTCTTTATGATGTAATATAACTAATATGGATACTGTTTCCCTTTGTGCACTGACTTTCCCCTTGTTATTGTTCTATTTATCATTCATACTTCATAGACTATATTTGATCCACAGGTGAAAGGAAAGAAAATGGAATAAAGGGAGATAGAAGTACATGTCTTTCTCATATCAAGGTGTGTGTGTTCAACCTGGCTTCAGGACAATTCGTAGGATTTGGTATGTTGATTTTCTCCCTCCATTTAGTATGATATATTGTGTGTGTGTGAGTGTATACACAACTATGACTGTATAGTGTACTCCCACTGACACTGTTAGAATACTCTATTTTAAAGTTGGGGGAGTTCTCATCGCTGCTGCTGAGCAGAGCAGAGCGGGTACCCCCACATATTAAATCAACCACGCCTGGTCTCGACTAGTCCGACGGCCATATTGAATGTCTTCACCAATCGCCTTACGGTGGATCTCAATTGCACGGTTTTCTCACTCATGTCCGTTCTAACAGGCTTCACGAGAAAATTGGAGGCGACAAGAGTTCATTTAATATAGTCGTTTAGTTTACAGCGTGGATAACCCGAAAGCATTCAATACTCAGGATTTTGTCGGTCTTTGAAGCCGTAGTCCTTCACCAGAGGTGAGTTTGTCTGTCTCCTTAGAAGAGCTTCTGCAAGCTGATGAAAAAGGGGCGATGTTTGTGTACTCTGCGTGTTGTAAAAGTTGGCTAAGGCAGGCCTTAATTTTAAACTATTACTGATACGTGTGAGAGAATTAACAGTCTTTGTCTCTGAACACCGTTTTTTGGGAGATAAGCTACTTTTATTATTTGCGCAATAAGAGTTTGCACTTAGATGAAAGCACAACATTAGGCTATGGGACACGCGGTCACATCTGTCTCGCGAAGATTTCAAAACCTGACTTAACTTATCTTGTTTGCATTAACGTTTTTGTTAGTCTGGCATGCACTGCCTCGTGTTATTAGACCTGAAACGTAGCCTATAATATAATTCCAGTTTTCCTTAGCCATAGTGTATCATTATTAGCAAGTATAATTTTGTTTCATTAGTATGGTTAACCTGTTACAATGTAGCATTGGCGCGTTTCGAAGGTTGTCATCTATTGCAAAGGGAGGCGGGCCGGTGAGTAGTGTAACCAGTGTTGCAATGATTGAAACAATATTGCTCGACGCGATCACGGTCCATAAATTACAGCCTAGCCTACAAATAATGCCGTTACTTTCTACAGGCGCCAATACTTAAGTAACGTTACCCCAGTGCCATAAACACCGGTCCTACCCAACGTTTTTTACACATGACCATATTTTTTTCCCACAAAATAATCACCAACTGTACATAAGTGCTTTACACGTCTATCTTACTAAACTTAACTAAATGTACCATCTACATGAAACATGTTGAGGGTCATTAATGGTAATGAACATGCACTTGAAATTAACCAAATATTGGGAGTGTTTGCCCATGACTCAATGCATTGCATCAGAGGTGCAAACAATGTTACAACTTATCACTGACAGTCTGATAGGGCCGGGACGATACCAGTATCGCGATATTCGTTATCGTTAGTGTCATTGGCAAGCAAACCAAACATAAAGCAGATTTAACTTCTCTCCATTTTATCCCTCCATTACCCAAAAGGCACAGGCTTTTCTGTTTCCATCTACACTGCCAGCGCCCCTGTCTCAGTGGGCCATAGCTCCAGCTGACCTGCCCTCACATGGGGCCAAAGCTGTCTTTTACATCACAATGGCTAACTGTGAACTTTAACACCTTTCCACAAAGCAACTGTATAAATTATGCAGAGGTTGTTGATTCTGCTCTTCACAAATCCTCATTGTCAGCCCTAGCTATGAAAACTACATTTCCCAGTATAACATCAGTATTCACTAAGTGTAAAGGCGTCATCACTTCATGCTTCAGTTCGGGTAGGCGCCAGTCGAACTCGGCTGGTTGAACCGAACGAGTGTGCTCGCATAGTCCCTTAAAAGACCTTTTCTCGAAAACTAGAAAAAAATCGCCAATAGTACTGTTTGTGCATTTTGAGATGCCGTAGCCAATATATGCTTCCTCAAAATAGTTAGAATTCATCTAAAATAACTCAATTAATCTGTAATTCATTTTGACTTTTTTGCCAAGGATGTTTGGAGCAGTATTTCTCAAGTGAAAACATTTGCATGAAAGCAAGTCGCATCTTGTTGAATGGCAACAAACACTTAATTGAATAATCCCTACTGTTGACCAATCACCTACGAAGGGGCCTCGACTTCGGCTGCCTACTTCGGCTTGTCTCAAAATGTTTGTGTGCACGAACAACCAAAAATGAATTACCAAAACCAACAAAAACGTCACAAAATGTTGTCATAATATATGCAGGAACTGTTTTGGATGGATTGCCTGCAGAAGCCCTAACACTGGTGTTAGTCGAAAAGCAGCACTGGGCAAAAAGGGTCAATATCAGGGGGTGTCTTTATCTGTATATATCCGGATATCTGACATTTCATTAGATATAAGGAGTAGACATGCTCCAGAAACGCATGTCCTTCATTTCATATATTCTGATAGGATATTCCTCCTAATGGGACACTTTCTACAGGCATCCAATCCAGACCTCAGAAATCTCCCTACTACTGTATGAGTCCAGGGAGATATCTGGGGTGAGATCCCTTCAAGACATGCCCATGATGCGCATGCACCCGCTTACATATTTGTAGAACATTTTAACCTCTTACATCTAGATGTTTCGCTAGCGGAACACCTGCTCCAATATCCAATGATGGGCGTGGCGCGAAATACAAATTCCTCTAAAATCCGAAAACTTCAATTTTTCAAACATATGACTATTTTACAGCATTTTAAAGACAAGACTCTCGTTAATCTAACCACACTGTCCGATTTCAAAAAGGCTTTACAGCGAAAGCAAAACATTAGATTATGTCAGCAGAGTACCCAGCCAGAAATAATCAGACTACCCATTTTTCAAGCTAGCATATAATGTCACAAAAAACAAAACCACAGCTAAATGCAGCACTAACCTTTGATGATCTTCATCAGATGACAACCCTAGGACATTGTTATACAATGCATGCATGTTTTGTTCAATCAAGTTCATATTTATATCAAAAACCAGCTTTTTTACATTAGCATGTGACGTTCAGAATTTACTAAATTACTCACGATAAACGTTCACAAAAAACACAACAATTATTTTAAGAATTATAGATACAGAACTCCTCTATGCACTCGATATGTCCGATTTTAAAATAGCTTTTCGGTGAAAGCACATTTTACAATATTCTCAGTAGATAGCCCGGCATCACAGCGCTAGCTATTTAGACACCCACCAAGTTTAGCCCTCACCAATATCAGATTTACTATTAGAAAAGTTTGATTACCTTTCCTGTTCTTCGTCAGAATGCACTCCCAGGACTTCTACTTCAATAACAAATGTTGGTTTGGTCCAAAATAATCCATCGTTATATCCAAATAGCGGCGTTTTGTTCGTGCGTTCTAGACACTATCCGAATGGTAAATAAGGGTCGTGCGCATGGCGCATTTCGTGACAAAAGATTTCTAAATATTTCATTACCGTACTTCGAAGCATGTCAACCGCTGTTTAACCTCTATGGGCTAGGTGGGACGCAAGCGTCCCACCCGTGGTGCACTCCATCAACAGCAGGTGCATTTCAAGAGTGGCAAATTTGAATCCAAATAAATGTCAAAATTCAAATTTTTCAAACATACAACTATTTTACACCCTTTGAAAGATAAACATCTCCTTAATCTAACCACGTTTTACGATTTCAAAAAGGTTTTACGGCGAAAGCATAAATTTAGAGTATGTTAGGACAGTACATTTACAAGAGTTGTGTGTAATGTTTTGTCAATTCAAAGACAGGGTCACCAAAACCATAAAACCAGCTAAAATGATGCACTAACCTTTTACAATCTCCATCAGATGACACTCCTAGGACATTATGTTAGACAATGCATGCATTTTTAGTTCTATCAAGTTCATATTTATATCCAAAAACAGCGTTTTACTATGGCATTGATGTTGAGGAAATCGTTTCCCTCCAATAACCGGCAGTCAAGTCAGCGTCACAAATTAAATAATTAAAATTAGAAAACATTGGTAAAATATTATATTGTCATTTAAAGAATTATAGATTTACATCTCTTGAACGCAATCAACTTGCCAGATTTAAAAATAACCTTACTGGGAAATCACACTTTGCAATAATCTGAGCACTGCGCCCAGAAAAATACGCGTTGCGATACAGACTAGACGTCATGTTGGGGAGATCTAAAATCAAAAATACTATGTAAATAATCCATTACCTTTGATTCTCTTCATCAGATGTCACTTCCAGGTATCACAGGTCCATAACGAATGTAGTTTTGTTCAAAAAAGCTCATCATTTATGTCCAAAAATCTCCGTCTTGTTAGCACATGATCTAAGCCAGCCGGACTTCTCGTCATGAACGAGGGGAAAAAATATATTTACGTTCGTTCAAACATGTCAAACGTTGTATAGCATAAATCATTAGGGCCTTTTTTAACCAGAACATGAATAATATTCAAGGTGGACGAATGCATACTCTTTTATAACGTATTGGAACGAGGGTACCCAACATGAACTCGCGCGCCAGGTGTCTAATGGGCGTTCCATGGCTCTTGTTCGGTCAGATCTCCCTCCAGAAGACTCAAAACACTTTGTAAAGGCTGGTGACATCTAGTGGAAGCAATAGGAAGTGCCAAAATATTCCTCAGCCCCTGTGTTTTTCAATGGGATAGGTTTAAAGGTAATACAACACATCAGGTATCCACTTCCTGTCAGAAAATGTCTCAGGGTTTTGCCTGCCAAATGAGTTCTGTTATACTCACAGACACCATTCAAACAGTTTTAGAAAGTTTGGAGTGTTTTCTATCCAAAGCTAATAATTATATGCATATTCTAGTTTCTGGGCAGGACTAATAATCAGATTAAATCGGGTACGTTTTTTATCCAGCCGTGAAAATACTGCCCCCTAGCCATAACAGGTTAACTCAGGAAAGGATATGTGTTCACATGCTGACATATCTAAGCCTTTATGCTTAGGCATGAACATACTTTCTGAAATGTATCATATCTGTAGTCATTACCTGATCATTTATGGATCCATACTTATCCCCAAATGATTCATTTCAATAGATATCCTTACATGATATGTAATATTCATCCTCATATGTCTGATCGAAAATGGACTAAATCAGACTCATGATCAATGTCCAGCATCCAAATGATTTGACCTGTTCAGGCACCGAAAATCATTGTGCTTCTTCACATGAAGGCGACATATCTGAGCATACAGCACCATATTCAGTAGTTGGCTACAAGGTACGGGAAAGCAAATGTTGTCCGATTTAATCCAAAGAAATCTGCTATTTCTGTTTAAAAAAAAATTAAGCATAGCAAATCCAGAGCTCCAATCAGAACACCTGTTTTCTGTAAAGATAGAAACGTAGGCCAATCTTTGCTAAAAAGGTATTTGATTTATTTAACAGAAAATAAAAGTTGCACACCCTCAATCCCCCTTCCAGCCCTGTTTGTTAAGGACAATGGATGCGATGGGTGCAGATTGGGTTGTCAGGGGCGGTCCCTGGCAGTCCAGACCCTACGTGGTGATAGTGTTGTTTTGTGATCCACTCCAAACTGTCAATGCATAAATCATTCATCACAATTGTGTCGATATTGCAAGAAAATATTGTCATTTCGCATAACCAACAAGGTAGCTACGTACCTGCTTCATTCATGACGAGAAAGCGAACTGGTACAAACTAGCTAGCCAAGTTGCTGGTTAGCTATCTTATATTAACCAGTAATACAAAATACACCCAAACGTATTCCCTGAAGGGAAAGAAATGTTATTTTTTAGCTAGCTGGGCTACCAGTTAGCTAATTAGGGGGGAGTGTAAAAGCTAACTTTCTTGATTCTAGTTACTAAGATAAATAAAACATCTCAAATTAGATACTCACTTTAGCTTTAACTTATTTGAGGTATTTTTGGAACATTTTCTAATTTCTTTGTTTCTCCAGTTGTCAGTTAGACCACACACTGTTTGCAATCTAAAAAATGACATCAGACTCTCCACATCAGAAAAAGGGTGATTCTTGTTGCTAGGCTACCAGTTAGTGCTTTTACCTTGCGGTTTGCATGTGCCTTTACCTCACGGTTTACGTGTGCCTTTATGTAGATGGAATACAAAAAGTTCAGCAAGTGTCAAAGAATTATATGGATTTAATATTTGTCAAATTATTGAACATGTCCTCAAAATTCAAATAAGCACCAGAAATTGTCCTTATTTAGCATATCAGAATACTGATTATGAACCTCGGCATATGCATTGCTTGTGCCGAGAAAATATACTCTGCAGGCCTACTGTCAGTATTTGTCATTATATAGAGAAAATAAGATGTCCACATAGGCCTCTCTCAGGATATCTAATGACTCAATATCTGGCCATATCATGTATGATATCCGGAGGGAATCCCAAACTGATTTGTGCATGAAAGAAAAATATGGTTTCATATTTGACAAATTATTGAGCATGTGCGGAAAACTCAGAAATGCATCAGAAATCGTCCTTATTTATTTCTGTCCTTTGGTACCCTGACACCACAGTGACAATATCATCGTCACCCTCTCTCTACCCACTGTCCTAAACTCCCTTTCCTCTCTTTCATCCGTTCCCCTTTGCCCTGGTTTTTCTGTCTCATCCATGCGTTGCATCAGCTGTTCTACCTGCATTAGATCTGCTACAATGTCCCCATAACTGAACTGATCTTCTCTGTCTCCCAGGTCCTGTGAAACAGGGAAGCTATCCGTCCTGTGAGTTGTCTTCTCAGCTGCCGGGTGAAGGGAGGAGAGGAGACAAACATGCCGAAACCGGTAAGAACCCAGAAACTGAACTATGAACTGAATTATAATGCAGTGGAAAGGACGAGATAACCAATTCAAAACCATCTGTGGTCTTCATTGGTCAGACTGCTTCCTGTCCAGTCGATGGGAGCTTAGTTTGTACTGCTGGCAACACAAGGGATGTGGGTTGACTTCCTACTTGGGGCCACATGCACTGACCTGACTATTGACTGTCTAAGATGCTCTGGATAAGACTAGTGTCTTGGGTGTACAGGAAGTGTGTATGTGCTTGTACCTCCCACCCTCCTTCACCCTTGCCCTTGATGGTTCCCTTCCAAGACCCATGGTGTGATGTAGTGTAGGCCTGTGTGTACGTCTGACTCGTAGACTCTCAGCCCATCTCAGGCACAGACACAGGGCCAGAGGCTCTGCAACACTGCTGCTATTGTTTCCAGCTAATTGGACAGCGAGAATACCAGGGCCCTCTGCTGTACAAGAGACGCCAAAACAAACCGTTAAATGCAGTGCATGGTGTCAGATATCCACTGAACATTCTCACTGTTTCTCCTAGTTTCTCTGTTCATGTCTTAAGAAGCAGGTCGGGACATGGAGCTAGAGGATGAGTCATGTGGTTCTGTTGCACAACTCCTGCTTTGATTTTTATGCTCAGTTATGATAAGGGGTTTGGTTTACGGTCCCTGGAGGAGAACTTTGTAGGGGAGAGAGCGTTTTGGAAGCCCTGTTAGGGGAACTGTTCTTGCCTGAGACTGGAGTTAAGGAGGGCTGGTTTTGTCTCTTGTCAAATTATTAAGACGGCAGTTAGCTATACACACTCCTCTCTCCTTGTGGATATATTGGGAATCTTGGGTGGTGGGGGAATGGCAGTAGAGAGAGGCGCAGACATGCACTGATGATGTCGTCATCCTCTGACTCTGTCTCCTGAGTCATCAGCGCACCGTCCCGACACAGTACACAGCAGGAACAGGCCAGGCAACCTTTTCTATAAGGACAATGTCACTGTCGAAGGCACTAGAGAATAATATGTCCCCCAGAGTTTGTCAGCCACCCAGGGGCCACTCAAAGGCTCTTAAAAACCACCAAGGGGAATTCAGGGTGGCTGAATTCTGATCTGGAATATCCATAAGTTTCATTTATCCATTAATCCTTAGCCTACAATTTCCATGCCCCCACGGCAATCTAATTAACATACAGTGCATTTGGAAAGTATTCAGACCCCTTGACTTTTTAGACATTTTCTTACATTATAGCATTATTCTAAAAAAAACATTCTCAGCAATCTACACACAATACCCCATAATGACAAAGTGATAACAGGTTTCTAGAAATCATATCAAATTTATTAAAAACAAAAGTAATTTACATAAATATTCAGACTCTTTGCTATGACTTGAAATCAAGTTCATCCTGTTTCAATTGATCATCCTTCAGATGTTTCTACAACTTGATTGGAATCCACCTGTGGAAAATTCAATTTATTGGACATGATTTGGAAAGGCACACACCTGTCTATATAAGGTCCCACAGTTGGCGGTGCATGTCAGCAAAAACCAAGCCGTGAGGTCGAATGAATTGTTCGTAGAGCTCCGAGATAGGATTGTGTCGAGGCACAGATCTGGGGACGGGTACCAAAACATTTCTGCAGCATTGAAGGTCCCCAGGGCCTCATCATTGTTAAATGGAAGAAGTTTGGAACCACCAAGTCTTTCTAGAGCTGGCCGCCCGGCCAAACTGAGCAATCGGGGGAGAAGGGCATTGGTCAGGGAGGTGACCAAAAGCCCGATGGTCACTCTGACAGAGCTCCAGAGTTCCTCTGTGGAGATGGGAGAACCTTCTAGAAGGTCAACCATCTCTGCAGCACTCCACCAATCAGGCCTTTTATGGTAGTGGCCAGACAGAAGCCACTCTTCAGTAAAAGGCACATGACAGCCTACTTGGAGTTTGCCAAAAGGTACTTAAAGGACCCTGACCATGAGAAACAAGATTCTCTGGTCTGATGAAACCAAGATTGAAATCTTTGGCCTGAATGCCAAGCGTCACGTCTGGAGGAAACCTGACGCCATTCCTACGATGAAACGTGGTGGCAGAGGCATGCTGTGGGGATGTTTTTCAGCAGCAGGGACTGGGAGACTAGTCAGGATCACGGGAAAGATGAATGGAGCAAAGTACAGATATCCTTGATGAAAACCTGCTCCAGAGCGCTCAGGACCTCGGACTGGGCTGAAGGTTCACCTTCCAACAGGACAACGACACTAAGCACACAGCCAAGACAACGCAGGAGTTTCTTCTGTTCAAGTCTATGAATGTCCTTGAGTGGCCCAGCCAGAGCCCGGACTTGAAAATAGCTGTGCAGCTACGCTCCCCATCCAACCTAACAGAGCTTGTATTTTTTGGGATACCTTAAGGGGTCTTAAAATTCAAAATCAAATATCTAAATAATTATTGGTTTGACCATCTTAAAACAATTCCATATGTTAGCTTAGAACCCCTCCCCCAGCTTAGACGGGGCTTAGCCTCTAGGTTAACCCAGCTACAATTCATGATGGGGTTAGTTATCCTGTTTTTAAAATTGCTCTGAGGATGGAACATTTTTATATGTTCAAAATGGCTTTAGGAAGTCAAATGGCTCATAACTCAGAATGGCAGGCTGCTAAGTAGTGCTGAGAGGCCTTGTGCTTGTTTTGTACCCCAGGCCAGGCCTGCGTTTTGCTGTGCTGGTAGCCCACCTCTGGGGTAGCGGTAACAGTGTGAGGTCAGGGGGGTTGGGGTAGCCTATACTGAATAATCTGCATTATTTATTTGACATAAGAACTCCCACACTCTGACCAACGCCCCGAAAGACCTGACAGGAAGGGGCCCCTGCAGGGACGCGCCTGTTTTCTCTGCCTTGTTTGCTGCAGAAGGGCCTGAGTGTGAATTGGGCCCATATAAATGGGCTGTGTCAACATCCTGTGAAAGAAGGGTGAGGGGCTGTAAGTGGCGGATGGCTAGCTTTGTTTTCCGGTCTATTTCTGTCTACTAGTGAAAGCTCTCAAGGCCATAGTGAGCTCTGAGGGCCTTGGTGAGCTCTGCCATATCACATAGATAAACCAACAACACAAAGTTGGAGCAGCATCCGTTATAGAGGTCGACCGATTAATCGGAATGGCCGATTTAATTCGGGCCGATTTCAAGTTTTTATAACAATCAGTAATTGGTATTTTTGGCCACCAATTTGCCATTTTTTTAAATTATATATATATATATTTATTAAATAAATAAATAAATGGGGCCATATTTTTTTTAATATAAATATTTTTTAACTCGGCAAGTCAGTTAAGAACACATTCTTATTTTCAATGACGGCCTAGGAACGGTGGGTTAACTGCCTTGTTCAGGGGCAGAACGACAGATTTTTACCTTGTCAGCTTGGGGATTCATTCTTGCAACCTTACGGTTAACTGGTCCAACGCTCTAACCACCTGCTTTACATTGCACTCCACGAGGAGCCTGCCTGTTACGCGAATGCAGTAAGAAGCCAAGTTAAGTTGCTAGCTAGCATTAAACTTATCTTATGAAAAACAATCAATCATAATCACTAGTTAACTACACATGGTTGATATTACTAGTTTATCTAGCCTGTCCAGCGTTGCATATAATCGATGCGGTGTGCATTCGCGAAAAAGGTTGCTCCAACTTGTACCTAACCATAAACATCAATGTCTTTCTTAAAATCAATACACAAGTATATATTTTTAAACCTGCATATTTAGTTAATATTGCCTGCTAACATGAATTTCTTTTAACTAGGGAAAATGTGTCACCACTGCAACAAGAGTTAGGGTATATGCAGCAGTTTGGGCTACCTGGCTCGTTGCGAACTGTGAAGACTATTTCTTCCTAACAAAGACAGCCAATGTCGCCAAACGGGGGATGATTTAACAAAAGCGCATTGGCGAAAAAAGCACAAACGTTGCACGACTGTACCTAACCATAAACATCAATGCCTTTCTTAAAATCAATACACAGAAGTATATATTTTTAAACCTGCATATTTAGTTAAAAGATATCCAGGTTAGCAGGCAATATTAACCAGGTGAAATTGTGTCACTTCTCTTCCGCTCATTGCACGCAGAGTCAGGGTATATGCAACAGTTTGGGCCGCCTGGCTCGTTACGAACTAATTTGCAAGAATTTTACGTAATTATGACATAACATTGAAGGTTGTGCAATGTAACAGGAATATTTAGACTTATGGATGCCACCAGTTAGATAAAATATGGAACGGTTCCGTATTTCACTGAAAGAATAAACATGATAGTTTCCGGATTCGACCATATTAACCTCTTACATCTAGACGTTCCGCTAGCGGAACACCTGCTCCAATATCCAATGATGGGTGTGGCGCGAAATACAAACTCCTCTAAAATCCGAAAACTTCCATTTTTCAAACATATGACTATTTTACAGCATTTTAAAGACAAGACTCTCGTTAATCTAACCACACTGTCCGATTTCAAAAAGGCTTTACAGCGAAAGCAAAACATTAGATTATGTCAGCAGAGTACCCAGCCAGAAATAATCAGACACCCATTTTTCAAGCTAGCATATAATGTCACAAAAAACAAAACCACAGCTAAATGCAGCACTAACCTTTGATGATCTTCATCAGATGACAACCCTAGGACATTATGTTATACAATGCATGCATGTTTTGTTCAATCAAGTTCATATTTATATCAAAAACCAGCTTTTTTACATTAGCATGTGATGTTCAGAACTAGCATACCCCCCCGCAAACATCCGGTAAATTTACTAAATTACTCACGATAAACGTTCACAAAAAACATAACAATTATTTTAAGAATTATAGATACAGAACTCCTCTATGCACTCGATATGTCCGATTTTAAAATAGCTTTTCGGTGAAAGCACATTTTGCAATATTCTCAGTAGATAGCCCAGCCATCACGGCTAGCTATTTAGACACCCACCAAGTTTAGCCCTGACCAAACTCCGATTTACTATTACAAAAGTTTTATTACATTTGTT
Organism: Salmo salar; assembly: GCF_965601325.2. Lineage (NCBI taxonomy): Eukaryota > Metazoa > Chordata > Actinopteri > Salmoniformes > Salmonidae > Salmo > Salmo salar. The sequence continues at coordinate 72,856,215 of NC_138306.1, forward strand.
GTCTTCGTCAGAATGCACTCCCAGGACTGCTACTTCAATAACAAATGTTGGTTTGGTCCAAAATAATCCATCGTTATATCAAAATAGCGGCGTTTTGTTCGCGCGTTCAAGACACTATCCGAAGTGTAAATAAGGGTCACGAGCATGGCGCAATTCTTGACAAAAGATTTCTAAATATTCCATTACCGTACTTTGAAGTATGTCAACCGCTGTTTAAAATCAATTTTTATGCCATTTTTCTCGTAAAAAGCGATAATATTCCGACCGGGAATCTGCGTTTAGGTAAACAGACGAAAGAAAACAAGGCATGGGGTCGACGCGGGCACGCGCCTGAGTCTCACAGTACTGTAACCAGCCACTACCCAAACGCGCTACTTTTTTTTCAGCCAGAGCCTGCAAAGCCACGATTCAGCTTTTTGCCGCCTTCTGAAAGCCCATGGGAGCCGTAGGAAGTGTCACGTAACAGCAGAGATCCTCTGTAATGGATAGAGATAATCAAGAAGGGCAAGAAATTGTCAGACAGGGCACTTCCTGCATGGAATCTTCTCAGGTTTTGGCCTGCCAAATGAGTTCTGTTATACTCACAGACACCATTCAAACAGTTTTAGAAACTTTGGAGTGTTTTCTATCCAAAGCTAATAATTATATGCATATTCTAGTTTCTGGGCAGGAGTAATAATCAGATTAAATCGGGTACGTTTTTTATCCGGCTGTGAAAATACTGCCCCCTAGCCATAACAGGTTAATGACCTAAGGCTCGCTTTGTTTTTGCATAATTTAAACCAAATTGAACATGTTTCATTATTTATTTGAGGCTAAATTGATTTTATTGATGTATTATATTAAGTTAAAATGTGTTCATTCAGTATTGTTGTAATTGTCATTATTACAAATAAATAAAATAAAAAATCGGCCGATTTAATCGGTAGCGCCTTTTTTTTGGGGGGTCCTCCAATAATCGGCATCGGTGTTGAAAAATCATAATCGGTCGACCTCTAATCCATTATCCTCATGCCTGCCTGTTGAAGTCCAAATGAACTGACTGGGCCCTAGTTAACATTCTAGCCTGCCCAGCGCTGCACTGTCCAGGGCTGCGTTCAGTACAAAAATGTCATGTTGTTTAATTGAACTGAAACGGTGCTGTACTGAACAACCAGTTGAAAAACAGGGAGGCGTTGGATTGTGCGTTCGAAATGCACCCCTGCCCTTTTAAATATCACTCAATGCTTCAAGCCACACCCACCGAACGGTGCAAACGTATCTGTCTGTTCAAGTACATACCAGAACGTTTTGGAAAAATGTATCGTTCATTACAAACTGTTCCGCAACGTAGCAAACGTTAAAGCGAACTGAACACACCCCTGTTCTATGAGTCTGAGTGGAGCGCCTCCTGATCCTGAGTACATGTGTAGGTGGGGGTCCTCCCCTCTCTCCCCAGTAGGGGGGTTAATCAGCCGGACAGACAGCTGCTCAGAGCCCAGCGGGCCAGATTAGCAACTCCTCTCTGACTAAAGGAGAGCAGTCCTGTGTGTGTACGCTTGTGCGAGGCCTCCTCTCCTCTCAGCAAAGCCTTTGTAAACAGCTTATGGACAAACAGCTGCACATTTACTGAGGGGGTTGTCTGAGAAAAGACTCATCCTCTAAGCAACATGGAGAGATGCCATGACGAGCAACAGCATAAAGATTCTGACTGAAAAGTGACTCAACTAACTTCTCTAGAACCTCTCTCTCATACACACACACACCACACACAAGCAAACTGTGTGGCCCAATAGGCCTTCCCTTTATCACCACTCTATTCATGCAGGGCCTCTGTGGCATTTGGCCGTCCACATTTAGCTCTGCCCTACTGGCTCAGTCACATGGATGTTGGGAAACATGACCGCTAGAGCCAAAAGACAGATCCCTTTGACCATGTCCCTCACACACAACTCCTGGTCACACTCCCAATTGACTTATATGAGTCCTCCTTAGATTCTTGTGCCGTTTTCTTCTAGGCCAGAATCAGAACCGGTGCTATCTCCAAGAGAAAGTGCTGCTGTACTGTTTTTAGGTTGAAATCCACCAGTTGTATCACATTGATGCTTTATGTACTGTATTTGGGGTGTCATGAGTAACTGGGGCTTGGTTCAGTGTTGTTTTCAGAGGACATGATTAGCTGTGTGGGTGCTGTGGCACGTCTGTCCTCCCCCCTTCCTTCTGTCCACACACGGGACAGCCAGGGATTATGGAGAGCCGTCTGTCTGCTTGGCTATAGCTAGACTACTCTCTTCTCCTTCACACTCCGTGGGCTAGTTGTGTTTTTGGCTTAGATACACATATGCAAGCAAGCGCAAGCACGCACGCACGCACGCACAGGCATACACACACACACACACACACACACAGGCATACAGGCATACAGAGATACAGACAGGCGCACACACACACAGGGTGAAGTCTAACAAAGGTCAGCACTTTCACAGCTGATTGCTGGTGGCAGGCAGCCCCCACACAAACACCAGGAAAGGGACATAATACAAGACTTCTGTCGGAAACACAAGTTAAGCACTTGACTCCCCATAACAGCTTTGTCACTCTGATACCCAACAAGGCGTTCGTTTGTCCTGCCGACACTGTATGTTGCTACTTCATTATGTAACGAGACAAAGACATGGTCTGTCCGAGTCAGTTTATCGCTGTTGGTTAGTTCTTTAGGAAAGGCTTACTTTTAACCCTTTAACCTGTCTGGGAACGTGGGACCTAGTCAACAGCCAGTGGAATCGCGTTGCGCGAAATACAAATACCTCATAAATGCTATAACTTCAATTTCTCAAACATATGACTATTTTACACCATTTTATAGATACACCTCTCCTGAATCGAACCACGTTGTCCGATTTCAAAAAAGCTTTACAGCAAAAGCAAAACATTAGATTATGTTAGGAGAGTACCCTGCCAAAAAAAATCACACTGCCATTTTCAAAGCAACTAGCATGCATCACAAATACCCAAAACACAGCTAAATGCAGCACTAACCTTTGACAATCTTCATCAGATGACACTCCTAGGACATCATGTTACACAATACATGCATTTTTTGTTCGATAAAGTTCATATTTATATATAAAAAAAGCATTTTACATCGGCGCGTAACATCTCGTGAATGCAACCGCATTGCCAGATTTAAAAATAACTTTACTGGGAAATCACACTTTGCAATAAACTACGTGCTATGCTCAGAAAAATAGGCTAGGCGATACATGTTATATTTACGTTCGTTCAAACGTTGTATAACATAAATCTTTAGGGCCTTTTTCAACCAGAGCTTCAATAATATTCAAGGCGGACGATTGCATTGTCTTACTAAACAGTTCGGAACAAAAGGGTTCCCATGGGCGCCCGTGTCATAGTAGTAATGGCCCTCCCCCTGTGACCAACTTCCCAAGCCTCTCTTTGGGTCAGTTTCTACCATAGAAGACTCAAACCACTTTGTAAAGACTGTTGACATCTAGTGGAAGCCTTAGGAAGTGCTAAATGATTAATAAGTCCCTGTGTGTTTCAATGGCAAAGGCTTGAAGTGATTCCACACATCAGATTTCCATTTCCTGTTAGGATTTGTCTCAGGGTTTTGACTGCCATATGAGTTCTGTTATACTCAGACACCATTCAGACTTATTAATCATTGAGCACTTTCTACGCCATCCACTAGTTGTCACCAGTCTTTACAAAGTGGTTTGAGTCTTCTACTGTGAAAACTGACCGAACAAGAGACTTGGAAAGTTGGTCATAAGCGGATGGCCTATACTACTCTGGTGCGCGAGTGCATGTTTGGGTACTCTCGTTCCAATACGTTTTAAAAGAGAATGCAATCGTCCTCCTTGAATATTATTGAAGTTCTGATTGAAAAAGGCCCTAATGATTTATGCTATACAATGTTTGACATGTTTGAACGAACGTAAATATTTTTTTTCCCCTCTTTGGTGAAGACAAGTCCGGCGGGCGACGTTCATGTTTTTGAGTAGCCTACAGGACGCGCTAACAACACGGAGCTTTTTGAACATAAATTATGAGCTTTTTCGAACAAAACTACATTTGTTATGGACCTGGGATTCCTGGAAGTGCCTTCTGATGAAGATAATCAAAGGTAAGGGAATATTTACATAGTATTTTAGATCTCTCCAACATGGCGCCTAGTCTGTATCGCCAAGCCTATTTTTCTGAGCACAGGACCTCGTTTATTGCAAAGTGTGATTTCCCAGTAAAGTTATTTTTAAATCTGGCAATGCGGTTGCGTTCACGAGATGTTAATCTATAATTCTTTGAATGACAATATAATATTTTACCAATGGTTTCGAATAGTAATTATTTAATTTGTTGTGCTGATTGACTGGCGGTATTGGAGGGAAAATATTTTCTAAACATCAACGCCATTGTAAAATGCTGTTTTGGATATAAATATGAACTTGATAGAACAGAAAATGCATGTATTGTCTAACAATGTCCTAGGAGTGTCATCTGATGAAGATTGTCAAAGGTTAGTGCATAATTTTAGCTGGTTTTCTGCTTTTGGTGACGCCTGTCTTTGCATTGACAAAACATTACACACAGCTATTTTCAATGTACTGTCCTAACATAATCTAACTTTATGCTTTCGAGGTTAGCTAAAGCCTTTTTGAAATCGGACAACGTGGTTAGATTAAGGAGATGTTTATCTTTCAAAGGGTGTAAGATAGTTCTATGTTTGAGAAATTTGAGGATTCAGGAGGGAGGAGAAGGTAGCAAAGAGCTTCCTAGGGTTAGAGGCAGATGCTTGGAGTTTAGAGTGGTAGAAAGTGGCTTTAGCAGCAGAGACAGAAGAGGAAAATGTAGAGAGGAGGGAGTGAAAGGATGCCAGGTCCGCAGGGAGGCGAGATTTCCTCCATTTCCGCTCGGCTGCCCGGAGCCCTGTTCTGTGAGCTCGCAGTGAGTCGTCGAGCCACGGAGCAGGAGGGGAGGACCGAGCCGGCCTGGAGGATAGGGGACAGAGGAAATCAAAGGATGCAGAGAGGGAGGAGAGGAGGGTTGAGGAGACAGAATCAGGAGATAGGTTGGAGAAGGTTTGAGCAGAGGGAAGAGATGATAGGATGGAAGAGGAGAGAGTAGCGGGAGAGCGAGAGCGAAGGTTGGGACGGCGCAATACCATCCGAGTAGGGGCAGAGTGAGAAGTGTTGGATGAGAGCGAGAGGGAAAAGGATACAAGGTAGTGGTCGGAGACTTGGAGGGGAGTTGCAATGAGATTAGTGGAAGAACAGCATCTAGTAAAGATGAGGTCAAGCGTATTGCCTGCCTTGTGAGTAGGGGGGGAAGGTGAGAGGGTGAGGTCAAAAGAGGAGAGGAGTGGAAAGAAGGAGGCAGAGAGGAATGAGTCAAAGGTAGACGTGGGGAGGTTAAAGTCACCCAGAACTGTGAGAGGTGAGCCATCCTCAGGAAAGGAACTTATCAAGGCGTCAAGCTCATTGATGAACTCTCCAAGGGAACCTGGAGGGCGATAAATGATAAGGATGTTAAGCTTGAAAGGGCTGGTAACTGTGACAGCATGGAATTCAAATGAGGAGATAGACAGATGGGTCAGGGGAGAAAGAGAGAACGTCCACTTGGGAGAGATGAGGATTCCAGTGCCGCCACCCCGCTGTCTCGATGCTCTAGGGGTATGCGAGAACACGTAGGCAGACGAGGAGAGAGCAGTAGGAGTAGCAGTGTTATCTGTGGTAATCCATGTTTCTGTCAGCGCCAGGAAGTCTAGGGACTGGAGGGTAGCATAGGCTGAGATGAACTCAGCCTTGTTGGCCGCAGACCGGCAGTTCCAGAGGCTGCCGGAGACCTGGAACTCCACGTGGGTCGTGCGCGCTGGGACCACCAGGTTAGAGTGGCAGCGGCCACGCGGTGTGGAGCGTTTGTATGGCCTGTGCAGAGGGGAGAGAACAGGGATAGACAGACACATAGTAGACAAGCTACAGAAGAGGCTACGCTAATGCAAAGGAGATTGGAATGACAAGTGGACTACACGTCTCGAATGTTCAGAAAGTTAAGCTTACGTTGCAAAAATCTTATTGACTAAAATGACGAAAATGATACAGTACTGCTGGCTGGTGGAGTAGGCTAGCTAGCAGTGGCTGCGTTGTTTACTTTGAACGTGTAGCTGGCTAGGTAACCTCGATAGTTTCAGTACTACACCTTGTCATGATACAAAGCAACTTTGTAGCTAGCTAGTTAACATAACACTAATCAAGACGTTCCTTGTAATGTATTTAGTTTCTACAATGCTGCTCGTCGGTAATAGTTGGCTGGGTTAGGAAAAATGGCGTCGCGGGGGATGGAAATAGCTGGCTAGCTAACCTCGATGGCTGGCTAGCTAACCTCGATAATTACTAAACTACACAATTATCAAGCTATGACAAAGACAACTAAGTAGCTAGCTAGCTAACACTGCACTAGTCAAATCGTTCCGTTGTAATGTATAAGTATCTACAGCGCTGCTAGTCGGTAACGGTTGGCTAGCTAGCAGTGGGTTAATGATGACTAGGTGTGTTGACTAAGTCTGGCGCCGCGTCGCGGCTGGCTAGCTCACCTCGATAATTACTCAAACTACACAATTATCTTAGATACAGAGACAGCAAAGACAACTATGTAGCTGGCTAACTAACACTAACACCACACTAATCAAGTCGTTACCTTGTAATGTAATAGTTTCTACAGTGCTGCTAGTCGGTAGAAGTTGGCTAGCTAGCAGTGATGACTAGCTAGCTAGCAGCTAGCAGTGTTGACTACGTTAGGAGGACGAAGATAGCTAACCTCGATAATTACTCTAATTACTCTAAACTACACAATTATCTTTGATACAAAGACGGCTATGTAGCTAGCTAAGAAGAATTGCTCAGATCAAACAAATCAAGCCGTTGTAATGTAGTGAAGTGTAATATTACCTGTGGAGCGAAGCGTAGTGCGACTGCTCGCTCCAAACCTGAATAATTTCAGAATTTTTTTAATCTACACACAATACTCCATAATGACAGTGAAAACAGGTTTTTAGAAATTTTTGCAAATGTATAAAATAGAAAAAAAACACACCTTATTTACATAAGTATTCAGACCCTTTGCTATGAGACTCGAAATTGAGCTCAGGTGCATCCTGTTTCCATTGATCACCCTTGAGATGATTCTACAACTTGGAGTCCACCTGTGGTAAATTCAATTGATTTACATGATATGGAAAGGCACACACCTGTCTATATAAGGTCCCACAATTGACAGTGCATGTCGGAGCAAAAACCAAGCCATAAGGTCGAAGGAATTGTCCGTAGAGCTCCGAGCCAGGATTGTGTCGAGGCACAGATCTGGGGAAGGGTACCAAAACATTTCTGCTTCATTGAAGGCCCCCAAGAGCACAGTGGCCTCCATCATTCTTAAATGGAAGATGTTTGGAACCACCAAGACTCTTCCTAGAGCTGGCTGCCCGGCCAAACTGAGCAATCGGGGTAGAAGGGCCTTGGTCAGAGTAGTGACCAAGAACCTGACAGCGCTCTAGTGTTCCTATGTGGAGATGGGAGAACCTTCCAGAAGGACAACCATCCCTGCAGCACTCCACCAATCAGGCCTTTGGCCACTCTACCATAGACGGAAGCCACTCCTCAGTAAAAGGCACATGACAGCCCGCTTTGTGTTTGCTAAAAGGCACCTAAAGTCTCTGACCATGAGAAACAAGATTATCTGGTCTGATGAAACCAAGATTGACTCTTTGGCTTGAATGCCAAGCGTCACGTCTGGAGGAAACCTGGCACCATCCCTACGGTGAAGCATGGTGGTGGCAGCATCATGCTGTGGGGATGTTTTTCAGCGGCAGGGACTGGGAGACTAGTCAGGATCGATGGCAAAGATGAATGGAGCAAAGTACAGAGAGATCCTTGACGAAAACCTACTCCAGAGTGCTCAGGACCTCAGACTGGGGTGAAGGTACACCTTCCAACAGGACAACAACACTAAGCACACAGCCAAGACAACGCAGGAGTGACTTCGGGACAAGTCTCTGAATGTCCTTGTGTGGCCCGACAGAGCCCGGACTTGAACCCGATCTAACTTCTCTGGAGAGACCTGAAAATAGCTGTGCAGTGACGCTCCTCATCCAACCTGACAGAGCTTGAGAGGATCTGCAGAGAAGAATGGGAGAAACTCCCCAAATACAGGTGTGCCAAGCTTGTAGAATCATACCCAAGAAGACTTGATGCTTTAATCACTGCCAAAGGTGCTTCTACAAAGTACTAAGGGTCTGAATACTTATGTAAATGTGATTTTTCAGTTTATTTTTAATACGTTAGCAAAAGTGATATTTTTGCTTTGTCGTTATTGGGTATTTTGTGTAGATTGATGGGGGGGGGACAATTTAATCAATTTTAGAATAAGGCTGTAACGTAACGAAATGTGGAAAAGGTCCAGAGTTCTGAATACTTTCTGAAGGCACTGTACATACTTTTACACTCATCATTTGCTGCTGCTGTTCTTCATTTTACTTGTATTATTATCTATCGTCATACGTAGTCACTTTACTGTATCTACCTCAAATACTGTATCATATCCCGTACTTCTGCACATTGAGCTGGTACTGGTTCTCTCTGTATATAGCTCCACATTGAGCTGGTACTGGTTCTCTCTGTATATAGCTCCACATTGAGCTGGTTCTCTCTGTATATAGCTCCACATTGAGCTGGTTCTCTCTGTATATAGCTCCACATTGAGCTGGTACTGGTTCTCTCTGTGTATAGCTCCACATTGAGCTGGTTCTCTCTGTATATAGCTCTACATTGAGCTGGTTCTCTCTGTATATAGCTCCACATTGAGCTGGTTCTCTCTGTATATAGCTCCACGTTGATCTGGTACTGGTACTCTCTGTATATAGCTCCACGTTGATCTGGTACTGGTACTCTCTGTATATAGCTCCACATTGAGCTGGTTCTCTCTGTATATAGCTCTACATTGAGCTGGTTCTCTCTGTATATAGCTCCACATTGAGCTGGTTCTCTCTGTATATAGCTCCACATTGAGCTGGTACTGGTTCTCTCTGTGTAGCTCTACATTGAGCTGGTTCTCTCTGTGTAGCTCCACATTGAGCTGGTTCTCTCTGTATAGCTCCACATTGAGCTGGTTCTCTCTGTGTATAGCTCCACATTGAGCTGGTTCTCTCTGTGTATAGCTCCACATTGAGCTGGTACTCTCTGTGTATAGCTCCACATTGAGCTCGTTCTCTCTGTGTATAGCTCCACATTGAGCTCGTTCTCTCTGTGTATAGCTCCACATTGAGCTGGTTCTCTCTGTGCATAGCTCCACATTGAGCTGGTTCTCTCTGTGCATAGCTCCACATTGAGCTGGTTCTCTCTGTGCATAGCTCCACATTGAGCTGGTTCTCTCTGTGCATCGCTCCACATTGAGCTGGTTCTCTCTGTGCATCGCTCCACATTGAGCTGGTTCTCTCTGTGTATAGCTCCACATTGAGCTGGTTCTCCCTGTGTATAGCTCCACATTGAGCTGGTTCTCTCTGTGTATAGCTCCACATTTGAGCTGGTTCTCTCTGTGTATAGCTCCACATTGAGCTCGTTCTCTCTGTGTATAGCTCCACATTGAGCTCGTTCTCTCTGTGTATAGCTCCACATTGAGCTCGTTCTCTCTGTGTATAGCTCCACATTGAGCTTGTTCTCTCTGTGTATAGCTGCACATTGAGCTGGTACTCTCTGTATATAGCTACACATTGAGCTGGTTCTCTCTGTGTATAGCTCCACATTGAGCTGGTTCTCTCTGTATATAGCTCCACATTGAGCTGGTTCTCTCTGTGTATATAGCTCCACATTGAGCTGGTTCTCTCTGTGTATATAGCTCCACATTGAGCTGGTTCTCTCTGTGTATATAGCTCCACATTGAGCTGGTTCTCTCTGTGTATATAGCTCCACATTGAGCTGGTTCTCTCTGTGTATATAGCTCCACATTGAGCTGGTTCTCTCTGTGTATATAGCTCCACATTGAGCTGGTTCTCTCTGTGTATATAGCTCCACATTGAGCTGGTTCTCTCTGTGTATATAGCTCCACATTGAGCTGGTTCTCTCTGTGTATATAGCTCCACATTGAGCTGGTTCTCTCTGTGTATATAGCTCCACATTGAGCTGGTTCTCTCTGTGTATATAGCTCCACATTGAGCTGGTTCTCTCTGTATATATAGCTCCACATTGAGCTGGTTCTCTCTGTATATATAGCTCCACATTGAGCTGGTTCTCTCTGTGTATATAGCTCCACATTGAGCTGGTTCTCTCTGTGTATATAGCTCCACATTGAGCTGGTTCTCTCTGTGTATATAGCTCCACATTGAGCTGGTTCTCTCTGTGTATATAGCTCCACATTGAGCTGGTTCTCTCTGTGTATATAGCTCCACATTGAGCTGGTTCTCTCTGTGTATATAGCTCCACATTGAGCTGGTTCTCTCTGTGTATATAGCTCCACATTGAGCTGGTTCTCTCTGTGTATATAGCTCCATTCTTGTATTTTATTCTTGTTACTTTTTTAGTTTTTAGTGGTATTCGTTTTAAACTCTGCAGCGTTGAAGGGCTTGTAAGGAACCATTTCAAGGTAAAGCATACACCAGTTGTATTTGCCGCATGTGACAAATACAATTTGACTTGATTTGTCTGCCCAATATACATCTGTTAGCATGTTTGGTTGATAAACTTCTTCCTTTCATAGTTCTAGCTCTAGTCTACTTGGCTTTTCCTGTGCTGTACTAGGATGCAGGTGGAGAGGGTCGCATGTGTGCTTTCATTGTAGAATGCTAAATAGTTAGTGGGGCAGAGCGAGCGTACAGGCGGTTTCCTGGCTAATTAATGCTAGCGAGACAGAGGCAGATGCACAATCTCTACAGTGTGATTTATGTGAGAGAGAGTCACAGTACTGTGCTGGATATTGAAACGTTTTCTGGATAATTAATGACGTGTGTGTGTGTGTGTGTGTGTGTGTGTGTGTGTGTGTGTGTGTGTGCGTGCGCACCCAGCACTGTGTGCTAGGGTAAACGGGGATAGAGAATGTGCGTGTAGTATTCCTGTCCTGAGGTTTCATGGGTAATTCATGATAGGAAGAGGGGAGAGCAAGGGAAGCTGCTTCTCTCAATGGGTGACTGAGGTACTGTAACTACACAGTAACGTAGTAACACTATCCGCATTGGAGTGCATCTGGCCGCCACTCTGCATCATCTGTCTCTCTTGCCAGCGTGCTGCATCGCTTTCTCTCTCTGTGTATCTCACTGTGTATCTATTTATTTATTTTTTCCCCACTACCTCTGTGTGTCTCCAGTGAGGAGGGGGTGTGTGTGTGTGTGTGTGTGTGTCAGTCATGGAGGATTCCCTCGGGGTCAGGCCTGTTCTATCAGCTGTGTGTCAGGTCTGGTGCCAGGCCAGCCTAGTGCAGCTCAGACCGCAGCAGCCAATGGCTGGCCTCGCTCCGCCTCACGGGGAGGAGGAGGAGGCGGCCGTAGGAAGAGGAGCAGTCACTCAGTGCTGAGGGGGCAAAAAGACACACACACACACACACACTCACACTTGTGCATACACAAGGCACTGCATTAGCCCATTCAAACACACACAGTTGTTGCGCACACATATACACACACACACACACAGACAACGCTCCTTCAGTTCTCTGTCTTGCTGGAAGGCCTTTTGTTGCTCCCTTGAGGGTTCAGTCTAATGCACTAAAACAAACTGAAATTTAGTTTGTTCATTTCCACCAAAATGGCTGACTCACAGCCATTTTAAATGTGTTAAAGCTGCGTCTGCTGACACTTCCTGAAATGCTGACCATGGCACACAGTGGTGACGGTGTCGTGTGAAAAGTTGACAGCCTACGGTACAGCAATACAGTGAATGGAAATTTACATGCAAACTGACAAATAACATGCAAACTTGTTTTGTAGATGAATGTGCGGGTGACCACCATGGACGCAGAGCTGGAGTTTGCCATCCAGCCCAACACCACTGGCAAACAGCTCTTTGACCAGGTAAGAAAGGGCCAGGACTCAATACAAACTGAGAATTCACATAACTTAAAACCTAATAGAACTATAGTATGTAAGATCAAGTGGGTGCTTTACGGTGTTCCTGGATGAGGTTAATTTCTCCCTTTTTGCTGGTATTATCATGGAAGATCAGTCTTTTGATATACACAGTCACTGTTGTCATAGTACCTGTACTGTTCTCCTGTCATGATGGAGCAGTGTTACTGTGACTGACAGTTACTGTTGTCATAGTACCTGTACTGTTCTCCTGTCATGATGGAGCAGCGTTACTGTGACTGACAGTCAGTTACTGTTGTCATAGTACCTGTACTGTTCTCCTGTCATGATGGAGCAGCGTTACTGTGACTGACAGTCAGTTACTGTTGTCATGGTACCTGTACTGTTCTCCTGTCATGATGGAGCAGCATTACTGTGACTGACAGTCAGTTACTGTTGTCATAGTACCTGTACTGTTCTCCTGTCATGATGGAGCAGCGTTACTGTGACTGACAGTCAGTTACTGTTGTCATAGTACCTGTACTGTTCTCCTGTCATGATGGAGCAGCGTTACTGTGACTGACAGTCAGTTACTGTTGTCATAGTACCTGTACTGTTCTCCTGTCATGATGGAGCAGCGTTACTGTTGTCATAGTACCTGTACTGTTCTCCTGTCATGATGGAGCAGCGTTACTGTGACTGACAGTCATGCCAAGGCACCACAGACCCCCCCCCCCCCCCCCATTGCAGTATTGATGTCCCTGGCTGAAATATTCATATGACATAGACATCTAGCTAGCTGGGGGTAAAACTGGGACCTGCCCTGGTCCTATGGTTCACGCAAAGGATTTGTCCCACAAAGTTTCCACTCAACTCATGTCCCCAACTAATTACATCCATGTCATTTCACCAATGACATGGTTATACTGTAGTTTCACAGCTTTGAGGGTGCATTGGAGGTCATTGAAAGACTGTTTTCGGGATCTTTATTGTTGGCTAGATATTTTCTGCAACTTCTCAGCCTGACACTGGAGGAGGATGATGATATTGTAATGTCCAATCCTCATTTCTCTCCCTGTTGAGGTTCCTATACAGCTACTCTGTAACACATGTTAACGATATCGCCTTGACAGCAAACCGTACCAGAGCATTTTCTCACCAACAGAAGCTGGAGAGTGTGTAGGAGGGCTGAACAACTGTAGTGAATGAGGCCATTGACATGTGCAGGCAGGTGGCGACTGTCCGACTGTCCTGGACTGTGTCCAGCTGTCTTCTCACAGTCCACAGTGTGTGTGTTGTATTCCCAGTACACACACACACACACACACACACACACACACACACACACACACACACACACACACACACACACACACACACACACACACACACACACAGTCCATTTCCAGGGCTTCAGCAGGAGTTATGGACGTCCGGCTCATTGCCCTCCTCTGCAGTAACAGGCAGAGTGAATCTAAGTAGCTTGTTGCCTCGTGTCAACTGGCTGGCCTATTAGTCACCCTCCCAGAGTTTAATGGTGAGCCCAGGGCACGTTATGGAGAAGTTATGCCACAGTGGGCTCATCGCTGCCGAGGAGGCTCCAGTCAAGCAGAGGCTAAAACACCCCTCTCAATCTCTATTAAACCCGCATTGCAGTATTTATTTACACAGTAGCATGCGAGCCTAACTTCCATCCTAGTCACACAAAATCTGATAACTTTTGTCACGAAACAAATGGTTGCTAGCATGTTGCGTTCTATGACTTTTCACATGAGAAATGTATGACTTTCTCAGTAATCCCACCTTCCAACTGTTTGATGGTGGAGTATTGTCTGACGTTGTTAACAGGTGGTGAAGACGGTGGGGCTTCGAGAGGTCTGGTTCTTCGGACTGCAGTACGTGGACAGCAAGGGTTACAGCACGTGGCTGAAGCTTAATAAAAAGGTGAGTCCTCTCTCGCTCTCGTGTTTTCACTTGGTGTCTCTTTCTCTCGCTCTCCGTTTCCAGAGCAGCTGCCAGCAGGCAGTCAGTTTGAGCTGGTTATTAGGCTGTGGTCAGGTGGCCTCAGATGTGCACTTTCACAGGCTTCCTGTCACATTCACGCCAAAGACCCTCCGACCCCAAAAAAGCTGCTCTGAAGTGCCGTAAAAGACAGAGCAAGTGTGTGTGTGTGTGTGTGTTGTTGGAACTGGTTCAGTATTCGTGGAGCAGTGTGGTTCTGTCAGGGTGATCTACAACAGGATTTATTTTAACAGTTGTCTCCACTGGAAAGTATTCTGATTCTAGGCCCCGGAGTCTGGGACATAAGCGGCTGTAAAGAGGGTCCAATCCTATCACTAATTAGGAAAAGATTAGATAACAGAAGAAGTTTGTTCATACCTTTATGGCTTCATAACCAACTTCTATGATTTATCTTTATAGCCCAGCTTATAAAGATTAGATTGTAAAGCTTCTGGATCAAAGATGGATGCTTACTTATTAGCCAGCCACGTTTTTGTTTGTCAGCGCAGATAAAGGAGAGGAGACAAGGTGATAGAAGGCACTTCAGACTACTGAGACTGTCTACCTCTAGTGGTCTTGTTGTCCTTGTCCTCTCCAGGTGACAGCCCAGGATGTGAAGAAGGAGAACCCTCTGCAGTTTAAGTTCCGGGCCAAGTTCTTCCCTGAGGACGTGTCTGAGGAGCTGATCCAGGAGATCACACAGAGACTCTTCTTCCTGCAGGTAACTGACACTAGCTGTGTTCCAATACTCATACTATCCATACTATTTGTGAGGTAAATTGAGAACGTAGTATGCTTATTGGTCATAGTATGGATATATTTAGTATGCCCAAAGTTCCCGAATGTTGTAATACATTCGCCAAAATACGAAGTATACAAACGGTGGACACTATTTCTGCGCTTTTAGGGCCCATAATGCAATTCTTCAGAAAATGAGCGCGTCTTCACAACATTTTCAGATTTGGCGTAAAATATGCAGCCGAAGTCCGGCGAGAGCGGATACAAATTCATTGCTTTAACTAATTATGACAACTGTTAAGAAATTAACAATGTAATTAAGTAATTCATTTTTCAAATAAGTTACTGACAATTTGTTAGGTACGCTAGCATTATAGCATATCATTAAAGCAGTTGCTTGTATGTACTGGTATGTTAGCTATCTACCTACATATCTACCTAACGGTAGTTGGCTACTAATGCATCGAACTTGCCAGGATATTAACTATAGGCTATTTACCTACCCAATGTTTATTGACTTGATTATTCACGTTATGCTAAGTGTATAGTCGTTGTGCGTTCTTAATGGACATTGTTAATGAAGTCTAGCTAGTAATTAATAACAAGCTAGCAAGAAGTTGCATAGCAACAGCATCAACTTCCGGTAGACCGGCAAAGCACTAGTACACTCAACTGAAAGGATACCGTTCGCTTACAGTATGCTAAAATGAACTAATAGTATACAGTATGTTACTATGGGTATTCGAACACAGCTTCTGTCTGTCACACACTGATGACATCACCATGTCGGGCGGGGTGGGGGGGGCCCTCTTCATTGCTGGTCTAGGATTCTAAGTCTTGACGGTCAAAAACAGACGTACTCGTACTATGTTTACTCGTAGTGTCTTAATGCCAAATCCTTCTTAAGTTCAGTACTCAGTGGCTGAGGAGGTCACATGACCTCTACTTTATTTTTCTCTTTCTGTTTTCCGCTCTCCTTTTGGCTTCTCTGACCAGGTGAAGGAGGCCATTTTGAACGATGAGAACTACTGTCCCCCGGAGACTGCCGTGCTGCTGGCATCCTACTCTGTCCAGGCCAAGTACGCCGACTACAACAAAGACAGCCACAAGCCTGGCTACCTCACCAACGACAGACTGCTGCCACAGAGGTGAGTGGCCGCTGGCCAGACGCAGGGATATCCCAGAGTCATGCACCATCCACATACTAACAAGGAATCCTGGAATGTACTTTTATTTATTTTTTGATTTCCTCTGGAATGTTCTGTGTTGTGTAGAGTCCTGGAGCAGCACAAGCTCACCAAGGAGCAGTGGGAGGACCGGATACAGACCTGGCATGAGGAGCACAGAGGCATGCTCAGGTCTGTCTGGATTTCTTTCTCTTTCTCTGTGTTTGTTTATGAGGGTTATTGGGAGAGGTGTTTTTGTCTCGTAGAGGATGCATGTTTCTGAATGGTTCCCCCACAACGAGACAGTTCAATGTCAGAAACGTAACGCTGACGTGTGTTTCCCCAGAGAGGACTCTATGATGGAGTACCTGAAGATCGCTCAGGACCTGGAGATGTACGGGGTCAACTACTTTGAGATCAAGAACAAGAAGGGGACAGAGCTGTGGCTGGGAGTGGACGCCCTGGGACTCAACATCTATGAACACGAAGACAAGTCAGTCTCACTACTACTACAGCTGTATCTACTATGGCTGGCCTATTGGAAATCCACTGTTAAACTACGTACTGTAATGATAAGCAGATGTTTAATCAGATTTCGCCTAGTTGTTCTACTTTACAAACCGGTTTGAGAGTGTTGGGGTGACTGAAAGATGTCCAAGAAGGAAAGAAAGGGAAGGATGAGTAAATGTTATTTTTAGCAGTAGAGGAGAGAGGGGTGGGGTCTGTTACTCTTCCTGTCTTCCTCCCATTCGTGGGTGGGACACGGCTTTGAAATGGTTTCCTGTCCTGCCACTCAGACCCATTCCCTTTCTTTCCCAACACTGACCGCACATCAGCTGGTACACAATAATTCAGTGCCCATCTCTTGAGTAGAGACTTGTATTGGCAGGACTGAAATCTGATCACAGATCACTATAATATACAGCAATTGACTTGGATTTATTTGGAGGTCTCTCGCATATCATCGCCATCTGCTGGCAGCTTTTATAGCAAAATATTCTACACCCCAAAGATATAACTTCATTTTGAGTATTGAAAACTGTCTGTGTGCATCAATTACCAAATATCAACATTTCCCCCCAGACTGACACCAAAGATCGGCTTCCCTTGGAGCGAGATCCGAAACATCTCCTTCAACGACAAGAAGTTCGTCATCAAACCCATCGACAAGAAAGCTCCAGTAAGTCTCCCTTCGTCTGATTTCCCTTTAAGATCCCAAAACGACGAGATGTGAAGGCACAGATCCTTTTTCCAGAACACTTTAATCTGTAGTAGTGAAAGATACTCTAAAGAGGTGGTCATATTCTCTGTTGTCAAACATAGTAATCTCATGGTCTATCTAGCCATCCTAACGGTTTTCCCCTGAACTCGGTCTCCTATGTCCCTGTAGGACTTTGTGTTCTACGCGCCGCGGTTGCGCATCAACAAGCGTATCCTGGCTCTGTGTATGGGGAACCACGAGCTGTACATGAGGAGGAGGAAGCCTGACACCATCGAGGTGCAGCAGATGAAGGCCCAGGCCAGAGAGGAGAAACATCACAAACAGCAGGAGAGGTACAGGAGGAGCACACACACACAGACACAGACACACACACACAGACGCATCTTACGCAAGCACACACACTTTACTTTCATAGTCATGGCTATATGTTGACAGAAATGAAAGCCTATGTAAAGATACAACATACCTGCTATGAAATGTATGTTTGTACCTTTCTAACAAACAACCATATCACCTTTTCAGAATATTTTATAAAGTCAATATGAATCATCCAGAATGTTGATATTACATACAGACAGGCAGGACGTCATGTACGATACATTGCCATGTCAGTTTGATACTCTGGATATTACAGTACACTTTAATAAGATCCAAAATCACTATTGATGTGACGATGAAAAACACACCTATATAGTGCTTCGTTGCAAGGGTTCATTTCCTAGCGGTTAGATGAGATATCCCTTCATCAATTCCTGACAGAGCCCAGCTGGAGAACGAGAAGAAGAAACGAGAGCACGCGGAGAAAGAGAAGGAGAGAATAGAGCGAGAGAAGGACGAGCTGATGCAGAGACTGAGGCTGATCGAGGACCAGACGATGAGGGCCCAGAAAGGTATCAGTCTGCCTCTTCCCACAGCGCCCCTGACCTTCAACCCACTACTGAAGACACGCTACAAGGCCAGATGAATTCAGCCTTCATGCAAATAAGAGCCTTCTGCACCTTTTATTTGCCATAGGGAATTAGATATTTACTTAAATGTATTGTCCCAGGGCAATATCAGGTGCAAATGTTGCACTGTTGCAAATGCTGGTCAGTGACAGTCAGTATGCCAATGGGACCTGACCCTAACCTTCTAGACTGGTCCTCACTGCACCACGGTACTAAACTCTCATCTCTTACTTCTTATAGGACTGTTCTCAGCACCAGGTAAACATTAAGTCCACTCAGAAACACTTCTTTAAACCCCAACCCTACCACCTGACCTTAAAGACTTGGGCGGTGTGTTGAGACATCCATGTTGTATTCTTTTTGTTCTGTACTGTTTTTACTGTTGTGTGGGTCCTCTCACTTTTTATAGGCATTTCCTGTCTATTATATCATTTTTCCTTCGTTTTTGTTGTTTGTTCTTAGTCAATCACATTTGTGAGATCATGGCTGACTGAGCCTCCCATTGGTCACATTGTAGAAATTGTGGGAGCTGCTGGACATGGTTTGAGGAAGAAGAAAATATATATTTTTGAGACGGTCTAACGGACTCTGTATTTTGTTAATGGTCACAGAGTTGGAGGAGCAGACACACAGAGCCCTGGAGCTGGAGCAGGAGAGGAAGAGATCCAGGGAGGAGGCGGAGAGGCTGGAGAGGGAGAGACAGGCGGCGGAGGAGGCCAAGGCGGAGCTGGCCAGGCAGGCTGCTGACCAGATGAAGAACCAGGAACAACTGGCCGCTGAGCTGGGCGAGTTCACCGCCAAAATAGCCCTGCTGGAGGAAGCCAAGAGAAAAAAGGAAGAGGAGGCCACTGAATGGCAGCAGAAGGTAACTACCTCTCTACATTCTGTGTCCTGGTTACAATATAGACTGTATAGAATCAGTCTGTTGAACACAGTAGGTTGTACTGAAATCGTTGCATCTTCCTGAATAAGTCCCATAACTCACCCGCACTTCTCCTCCCTGACTCCCCTTCTCCCCAGGCCATCTCAGCCCAGGACGACCTGGAGAAGACCAAGGAGGAGCTGAAGACGGTGATGACGATCCCGTCGGCGCCAGCGGGCGGCTCCACAGAGAGCGAGCATGAAGAGCAGGACGAGAACCACGCAGAGGACGCCGCCGAGCTCTCCCTGGAGGGCGTGAGCGCCCTGGACCTGCGCAGCGAGGAGGAGCGCGTCACCGAGGCCCAGAAGAACGAGCGCCTCAAGAAACAGCTGCAGGTCAGTCCCCTCTGACCTCTAACCTTTAACCTACGTAACAGCCAGTGTAATCCCGTGGCGCGTTATTCAAATACCTTAGAAATGCTATTACTTCAATTTCTCAAACATATGACTATTTTACACCATTTTAAAGACAAGACTCTCGTTAATCTAACCACACTGTCCGATTTCAAAAAGGCTTTACAACGAAAGCAAAACATTAGATTATGTCAGCAGAGTACCCAGCCAGAAATAATCAGACACCCATTTTTCAAGCTAGCATATAATGTCACAAAAACCAAAACCACAGCTAAATGCAGCACTAACCTTTGATGATCTTCATCAGATGACACTCCTAGGACATTATGTTATACAATACATGCATGTTTTGTTCAATCAAGTTAATATTTATATAAAAAACCAGCTTTTTACATTAGCATGTGACTAGCATGTGACTAGCATTCCCACCGAACACTTCCGGTGAATTTACTAAATTTCTCACGATAAACGTTCACAAAAAACATAACAATTATTTTAAGAATTATAGATACAGAACTCCTTTATGTAATCGCGGTGTCCGATTTTAAAATAGCTTTTCGGTGAAAGCACATTTTGCAATATTCTGAGTAGATAGCCCGACCATCACAGGCTAGTTATTTTGACACTCACCAAACTCAGATTTACTATAAGAAAAATTGGATTACCTTTGCTGTTCTTCGTCAGAATGCACTCCCAGGACTTCTACTTAAACAACAAATGTTGGTTTGGTTCCAAATAATCCATAGTTATATCCAAATAGCGGCGTTTTGTTCATGCATTCAAGACACTATCCGAAGGGTGACGCGCCCGGCGCATTTCGTGACAAAAAATGTCAAAATATTCCATTACCGTACTTCGAAGCATGTCAAACGCTGTTTAAAATCCATTTTTATGCGATTTTTCTCGTACAATAGCGATAATATTCCGACCGGGAGTCGTTGTTTTCGTTCAAAGACTGAAAATGTAAACATGGAGTCGTCTCGTGCACGCGTGCGCCCGTCTCATTGTTCTCAGATCGACCACTTACCAAATGCGGTACTGTTTTTCAGCCATGGCCTGCAAAGTCATCATTCAACGTTCTGGCGCCTTCTGAGAGCCTATGGGAGCGTTAGAAAATGTCACGTTACAGCAGAGATCCTTTGTTTTGGATAGAGATGACAAAGAAGGCCAAGAAATGGTCAGAGAGGGCGCTTCCTGTTTGGAATCTTCTCAGGTTTTGGCCTGCCAAATGAGTTCTGTTATACTCACAGACACCATTCAAAACAGTTTTAGAAACTTTAGGGTGTTTTCTATCCAAATCAAACAATTATATGCATATTCTAGTTACTGGGCAGGAGTAGTAACCAGATTAAATCGGGTACGTTTTTTTATCCGGCCGTGCAAATACTGCCCCCTAGCCCCAACAGGTTAACACCAAGACCTGATGACCTCCCCTTAAAGGGCTTTGTTTAGTTGCTGGATGGTGTTAACTGTCATTGAGAGGTTTCAATCACCTCTCTTTATTCTCCCTTTCTCTCCTCCCCAGGTGTTGAGCTCGGAGCTGGCTGAAGCCATAGACGATACCATGAAGACCCGGAATGACATGCTTCACGCGGAGAACGTGAAGGCCGGGAGAGACAAGTACAAGACCCTACGTCAGATCCGCCTGGGCAACACCAAGCAGCGCATCGACGAGTTTGAGTCCATGTGATCTGGTCTTGGTCCCCCCATCTGTCCATTGGCGACTCGCTTTTCGTCAAAGCAACAGGCTCTGTCTCTCCTACACTCCCCCCTTTTCCCCGTACCCATACCCGCAAAGGTTCCAGAGGGCACGGCAGCCACCGCCTCAAACTTTGCCAAAGCTCTGCCCGCATCGCCATCAGGAATCGCCCAATCGGGCGCAAGCAACGCTTTGCACCGTTCCGAACATGCTATCCTCCTTGTATTGCAAAGAATACGTCTGTGCTTTGCTTTCAAATATCTAATATGGAGACACACAAGAAAAACCAAAATGGGGAAGATTGGATTTTTAAGCGAACAAGGCTATCGGAAGCTTTTTTTTGTTCTCGCCGGTAAGCTAGTATGCAAAGCTTTAGTATTACTGACTCTGTTATCTTCAGTTGAACGTATTCATGTTGTCTGGTACTTTCAGAACCTTTTTTTGTTTTTGTTCTGATCTATGGTTCTGACACGTTTTATTGAAGCCCTGTTAAAGTTCTCTGTGCTCATTGTAAACTTTGAAGGTAGATCGGTCCGAGGCTGGTAGAGGCTTGTGTTAGTTAGGGGATCGATCCATTCAGTTATGTTGTGAACAATTTCAAAACATTGAATTGTTTTAAAACAAATGAGTCCATGGGTAACAGGGTTGACGTGTTGTGCTCGACCCACTCAGTCTTCTACCACAAAATGGCCAAAAAGAGTAGAACCAGCTCTCCTGCTTTTACACTATGATTTGACTATTAGATGTTCCATTTTTCTTTTGGAGAAAAATATATTTAAAAAGGAATATTTTCAACATATTAAAGTGAGAGTTCAGTTGTCGTAACAGGGTTGACCTTAAAATGAGAGACCAGGTTTTTTGTAACCTTAAAATGAATCGCATGAAATAAAGTCTTCAGAAATTACTTTGTCAAAGCAACAAAATAACTATTGCTTAACAATGATGGTGAAAACCTGGAGAAATGTTGATGTTAAGTGGGTTGAAGTCTTCCTGGAAGTCGGAGGCTGCACGGAGATGAATGCTGAATTTATTCCACTTTAGTAAGTCTTTATATGCATATAAAAAATATGATTTATTGAATTTACCGTGGAGTCTATATTAAAGGGCAATTCATTGAAAAGAACAGGCTTTTAAAATTCTATATCGATGCACCATTTCGTCTTAAAATATCAAAGGGATGCAAAAGGAAGTCATTTTGTGGAATGGCCCTACTATCTAGACTCAGTGCAAAGCCACTACACCAGTCTTGGGGAGAGGTGCGAGTCTTGATTAATAAATTACTGGTCTCCAATGGGAAGCCAATGATTTCACGTGATAAGGTTGTAGAATATAGCGTGATTTGGTGCTCAAGGATACATAATGTTGTAGTTAAGCACATTTGGTCGGAGATAAGCTGATATTATGGTGAAGATAAGCTAATTGGTTAGGTGTGTGTGAGCGAGAGACGGGTAGGAAGAGAGTGAAAGCTGTGAGTTTAGTTCCTGTGAGCTGACTCCTAGTGTTTCATGTCCAGTCACCATAGATGGTTTTCACTGCCTACCAGCTCACAAAGGCCCAGGAAAGATGGACAGAGGTGCTGTGAGAGTGCCAGTATGTCTGTCTCTGCATCGTAACTTTTGAAGAGGTATACCATTGTCTTTCTGGCTGGGAGAGCACATGAAAACGTCAGTCCTCGTCAGAGAACAGATCTCTACCTCAATACTGTAACCACAGTGACTGACCAATCAAATACTCGGTCTCAATCCCCTCCCACAGATTCTGAGTTTTGACTGGCTTGACTAGTTCAGACTAAGAGGCGATGTTGCTTTATTGGTTAACATTTCAACCGAAATAAGAATGCTATTTTTATGCCAGATGTACTTTCAAGCGGTGACTCATTGAAGTGTCACTAGTGGAGACGATTGATCAAAAAATGTTTTACATGGTGGCCTCTTTGATACATCTACCTTATGTTTTGTGTTAAAGTTTCTCTGAACTGTAACTACACCTAAATTATTCAGAAGATCAAGCAATCCAAGCCAATCCAGCACCGAGGACAGGGCTGTGAGTCTGTAGAGGACTGTTCTGATACTGTGCAGTAGTGAGGTTGAGGACTTCAGTGACCCATGCTGTGTAGACATGGTGTCCTGTGGTAGTGGAGCTGGTTTGACCCGGGACCTGTATCTCTCTGCCGACAGCCAACTGGGGCCAGAATAGGACCGTCATGTTTCTTCTCTGCTGCTGGACAGATCTGCTCACCGTTCTCTGCCACAGCTGTCAGCAGGATGGCTGGAAACCCAATGGCAGAGTGCCACCATTTTAGGACTGTGAAGAGACAGACGGGTGCAGATGTCAGAGGTGAATGTGCCCCCCATCTATTCGCTCTCATTAGAGGGACCCAACCTCTTGGGTCACCTCCCCCACCTCAATCTTAGAATTCTGCAGATTTAAATGTTATGTTCAGTGGGAATAGAGAACAGGCCAATTACTTTTTTTCAGACCTTGATCTTTTCTCACACAACCTTTTTACTCGATCCAACTCACATTAACTCCAGTTTTGTGGATAAATGTTACTGATGTGTTTTGAACGAACCGGAGTGTTAAGTTTTTATTTACAATCGGATGAAGTGATTATTTATGCTACACTAGACAGCTGGTTTAAGTTGAGATCTTTAAAGCCAGAGTTTTAATAAAATAAAGCACTTGTTTGGATCCGGAGGACACTGAAGGGGCTTGACCCAAACCTGCCTTTTAGTTAACCCAGAGAGTGTCCAAATAGAGGTTTTATTTGCCATAGCAGGTGAAAAAAAAAAACTGTGCTTCCAACTGTTATTTTTGTAATGTGTTCCAAGATCAAACTAACTACCAGCATGCGTCAGTTGCTCACTGGAGGTGAAAAGAGAACTCTACATGCCAGCATCCCCCATATTTAGGGCAGGGTGCTTTGAGTTGGGCTTTTCCCATTGGCTGAGCCTGTTAGCCCGCTTGTGTTTGACCTCCAATGAGAACCATGTCAGTGATGCCTCTGTTGGAAACAGCTGTCATGTTTGCAGTTCAGTTTTTCCTTATGTTTAAACTAGTGTTTCTGTAAGATAAAAGACACAGATGGACCTCAGTCCATTTGGTTTCACAATAAAAGTTCAACAACAAATTGTGTACCAATCATTTAAACCAAAACTAGATTTCTGACACCAGTAAAATATGTTTAAGTGATTTTGAATGTAAGTCATTCTTTAGACATTAACAACACTGCTCAGTCATGGTTTAATTAATGCAGGGCAGACAAAGCCATCTTGATGCTTGGTGATAACAAGAACATACAATGAGCAGTTAATGTACATTTTCTCACAAAAAGCAGTGTCATATCTGGTTACAACATGAAAGGTAAAGCCAAATGAACTACAGTAATTGCCTTTGACTTGTTGCACATCGAATATTTGGCTCATTGGCGTTTTTCTTTATTTGAACTTGTTCTGACAGCTCGACCTCAAGGGAAGAATTAATGGTTGGATTAAACCATAGACATGGAGTCAGATCACGGGTAGTGCCATCTCCACTTTCAAGTAGTTCATTTTCTTCTACGAGTCGGCAAACAAATGGAAAGGGTGCATACAGCCAAGGTTGGTGATTTACTGCCACCTGCAGTTATGGAGTGTTCAATGGGTGACCCCTCCCGATGACCTGGATGGAATTATGTGATCCTTCCTTAACCCATAGGAAGTCCCACCCTGCTGACTACTTCAAAATGGTGAAAGGCCTCAATGGCACTGCCCATGCTAAAACAGGCTTTTGGGCACTACAGTCCATCTCTGGATGAACCCATGTCAGTCCGTGGGCAGCGTATACAGGTGAGTCAAATAAGGCCTTGGGGGTGGATAAAGAGCATGTCACACAGGGTTGCCAGTTCAAATCCAAATTAGACTTATTTTCCAACATACTTAGAACTGAAATGTGATTTCAGTTATAAGTCTAAATATGTGGAAAAAAAACAAGTGGTGCAGTGCACTGGGACAGGGATCAGGTGGTCACAGGTTCTTGATGAGGCCGGAGGTTTGAAGCCTGGTGTGTGTTTGATTTTTTTTAACCCAGCCCTAAACTTAACCAATCACATTTGTTTCTGCCCTCAGAATTAGATGAAAGGAAAACTCCAATCTGTAACAGAGTAAATGTTATTCTAGTACAACATGAAATTCTCAGTCTGGTGTTCTAGAAATTACAATGACTGACTATTTGCATCATAGTGTAGGACAACTCATCACATCTGACTGAAAGATTATGCTTTTCCAACAAAACAAGGACACAATGACAACCAAATGTTAATGAAGAATACAAGCCAATACTATATTTGATAGGCATGGAGAAGTAAAGCTGATATAATACAAAAGAACTGATAAATCAAGCTAAAAAAAAATGGTACAAGAACACTTGAATAAAACATGGGTATTTTATGGGTCCGTAATAAACTAAGAATTATAAGGCATTTACAAACAGTACACACTATTTATAAATCATAGTGTATATATTTCCTTAAATATCCTGTGTTGTCAGTTTATTCTTTTACCAGGTACTGCTGAAATATCAAGCCCATCTTTTTAGGAGAAATTACACTGGTCACTCAAAATATGTATAAATAGCGCTCACTTTAGATTAGGGGCTGCAGAAATACAACTAATGTTTAGTAAATGGGTTATAAATGTGGGAATAATGATTAATAAATGGTGAACACACTTTATAAATGCCTTAAATGGTTTATTACAGACTATTAAAATAAAGTGTTAACAAAACAGTTTGCTGAACATGGTTCAGAGTATTTCATGTGTCATAAGCACAATGCCGTGTAAAGGCATTACTTTTTGCCCTCACTGACACACAGTGCCAGAGAGAAGGTTCTTCGTTACAAAATAAAAAGTTGTATTTTTTTTAACCAACCCACTGCATATTTCAGGCAACAGTTTACCCATTTCATTTCACCTAGCTGGCCACATGGGTTCAACCCAGCCTAGGCTATTCTCCATCCCAAAAAAAGTCAGAATACCTCACGAAAGACGTAGCCAACCCACCTTTTTTCATGTATCTAATTTGATTAATATTCCTAAACATGTCTAAAAATAATCAAATGTTGCCCGGAATCTCATACAGTATTATTCAAAATGCACCAGCTATATATAAACAGCTTTTCATGAATCGATTAAACACCTACAGAGATATGTACAGGTATATAATCCTAAATTAACGATACAATTTGTATCAACAAAGAAAGCCTTTTTCTGTCTACCATGAATTGTGCCGGTAACTGTAACAGATTGTCAACATCAAGCCAAGTGCTCCGAGCCCTTCGGATAGGTCTTCAGGGAAAACAACCAAAGGGAATTGACTTGGGATTTGAGCTCGAGTCTACTGTGTCTGCAGCAGCTGCAGGCGGAGACAAAACGAGTGGCCAGAGACGTCACTTACTAAAACTAAGATGGACAACAAGACAAGGTCGACGAACGTGCCCGTCTCTACAACTACTGCAAGGTACTTAGACATTCTCTCAAGTGAGAAGACTAACTCAGCCACCTACTATCACAACAACAGGCACAAACAGCACTGAAAAACAGAAAACTAATAAATTAGACATACAGATATACAAATGTTGCATATCCCCAACAACCAATATTCTGTTGATAAATGGTCATCAATTTGGGGGTGAATATTTACAAATGGAGTAGAAAATATAGCATAGAAGTAAGACTAGGCATATAATCAGAGCCCTCGGATTACATTTCCAAAGTGATTTTAAAAATGTTTCAGATGTGGTAAACAGCGGAGAAAAAGTGATTTGTGAATCAACGCACATCCTCACCTGCACACGATTAACACTAAGTTATCCACAAACAAATGTACAGTCAAACAAATTCAAACCCTTATATTGTCAAAACTACAACTAAGTGTTGTTATGAATAGGGTAGAGTAGTAGGCTAGCTGGACTCAGAAGCTGGACTGGGACTTCTCAGCCAGGATGGCAGCAGCTAGCTGCTGGGCGTCTGTCACGTCGGGGTTCCTTCCCATAACCCGGCCCACCAGCTCAGAGGGAAAGATGTTACACAGGTTGAGGGAGACCTTCCCCCGCACCGGCTCAGGGCGGGGGGGCTCCTGCTGCATGTGGTTGGGGGGCATGGACGGGCGGGATGGCTAAGAGGAGTAGGGTGGTCTGTCCCCATGGAGATGTGTGTCCCCAGCCTACATCGTGGGTCTCTGGTAGGCCTCATAGCGGGACTGAGGGGGTTGGCTGCAGTAGGGATCCCAGGAGAAGGCTTTCCTGGGGTGCAGCGCGGAGCGTTCGTAAAGCCGGGAGTCTGACAGCGTCTCCAGCCGCGTGTTGGCCAGGCAGCGGCCCAGAGGGGAGCCAGCAGGGTAGGGGCCGGACTGGGACACAGAAAGGTAGTCTCCAGGGCAGCTGGAGTGGGCGCCTATGGCCTGGTGCTGGAGGGGAGGGGGTACAGAAGGCGCTTCAGGTGAGGGTCAGGGGGCTCATCGTGGGGGAAGCTGTGGCCCCGTGACAGGCTCTGGTGATAGCCATGGAGGGCAGAGGTGTGAGTGTGGGGGGTGGCGTGGTGTGGCTCGAGCAGGGGGGCAGAGTGTTGAGAGTACAGGCGGTTGTGTTGATGATGATGGATGTATTTGTCCAGCAGAGGGCCCGGGCAGCACAGACAGGAGGCTCTCTCTCCGTACGTGTCAAAGCCGCTGCTGCCACAGTCTGACGAGCCCAGCAGACGCAGGTCCGTGTCCAGCGGGAAGGAGCACTCCGGACTCCTCCGTGCTGCCAGGCCAGAGTGGGCCGGTGTCACTGAGTAGTAGCTCAGATCTGGAGGGTCACAGCTGGAGGAGTAGGGGTCAGGGTGGGGGGGCGGCAGGGTCATGTAGGGTGTGTCCCTGCCCAGGCTCGGTGGCTGTTCCTGGGGGTCGCTGAGGGCAGAGGAGGGGGGTCCTCCAGGGGCAGGGGAAAAAGTAACACTCCCACTACAGAGGCTGTTGCGTGTCTCAGCTTGTCCTCTGCCTCGCCGTAGGACAGCGCCCGGATGCTGGGGTCCCACTGCCTTTTGGGGACAGAAGCTCTCTTGGTGCCCATCGCTACATTGTTGGGCACGCTGTGGCTCTTCACCAGCCCGGCCAGCCTGGCCCTTGGCGCTAGTAGAGGTGGCAGAGGTCTTGGCGCTGGCACGCAGTTCGTTCCACAATAACCTAACGGACAGAGTGAAGAGAAGGAAGCCTGCACAGACTAATAACCTAAAACACAAGGCCAAATCTACACTGGAGTAGCTTACCAAGAAGACAGTGAATGTTCCCGAGTGGCCAAGATACAGCTTTGACTTCAATCTATTTGAAAATCTATGTCAAGACCTGAAAATGGTTGTCTGGCAATGATTAATGAATGAATGGGGAAATGTTGCACAATCCAGGTGTGGAATGCTGTAAGAGAAAGACTCACAGCTGTAATCGCTGTCCAAGGTGCTTCTACAAAGTAGACTCAGGGGTGTGAACATTTATGAAAATTAGATTTCTGTATTTCATTTTCAATAAATGTGCAAACATTTCTAAAAACTGGTTTTCACTTTGTCATTACGGGATATCGTGTGTAGATGGGTGAGAATTTGTTTAATCTATTTTGAATTCAGGCTGTAACAAAATGTGGAATAAGTCAAGGGGTATGAATGCTTACTGAAGGCACTGTATATCTAGATCAAATTCAGACTATCCCAATAGATTATTCTTTTCAGTATGAAGTGAAGCACAACTTGCTACAACCTCCTCACGATTTGTTATTTTTCACTAAACTGTAAAACCAGAATAAACTAAATGTTTAAACAAAAATTTGCACAGTCAGTGTCTCATAACATACACCCTTTGGTGGTCACGCTTTGGGGCTCTCACGGGGCCCCAAAGCCCCGTGAGAGCCCTATAAGAAAGAGAAACGAGTCACACAGGTGCGGTGAGACAATGTGTTCAAAGGTGACCACTCCACTGGTGAAGAGACAGGCCCTTGGTCAAACACAAATCACTACACATTCCAAGGGAAAATTACACAAAGGCCTAATTGGGTACAGCTAAATACTAACATATTTGATGTCATTACAAAACGCTCATGGCAACTTGTTTTCTTAAAACTCTTATAATTCCGTCAGAAGACATTTGACATAAGCCTATTGAAATTCTGCATTGAAACAGACTACATGGTTTAATGGGAAAGATAGGTTAAATAGTTAGGCCTAATATCTCCACTTACCCTGACCTCAGCAGAACATCCAACAGCCAAACCTCAGTAAAATGTCCTTAAGGAAATAACTTGGTTCATTCCCCCATTAGAGAAAGCATTTAGAAGTTCATAGATCCCTGCTCAACAGAGCAAAAAATTTAGTATTTCACGTTCCATACGCTTCCTACTCTTCAAACCCAAAATCCAAGGATAGCGTGTTTATCATAAGGCACAGTTTTTTCCCAAGCCAGCCAGGCAGGTTGAACAATGAGTGGCTCAACAGATGGAGCTACAATGTCGACCATTCCTCGGATAGACACTGGCTGCCTGGCTCCACCAATGGGAGTGCAGTGACCTCACAATGAGACACACAAACGCAGGCGGGCAGACGCATATGAACCCAGTCTCCTATAGGCATGCGTAGACAGACTGGAGACACACACACACACAGCCCTTGTCACTCTGAAATGGACTTCCCTGTGTGACCAATGAATCAACGAGGGGGTGTATGGTCAATAATAGAAGCAGACAAAGGGAGCCATGCAGGCAGCTGCAACATGAGGCCAGTGTTACTAGAACACAGGCCTGGGGTGAGGAACACCTGGCTAGCTGGGGAACTGCAGCCACTCTAACCCCTTTGTTTTTGGCTTGGTTGGGGTGAGGGTCAGGGTTACACACTTCTGCTGGGGTAAATCATGTTAAAAGCACTGCATGTCCTTACAGAGAATGCAAGAGGGGAGGGGGGAGTCGCAGTGGGGTGAAAGGGGACAGGATGGGCATGTAGGGTGGGCTGGAATGAGTATGAAAAGGGGGACCTTTTTGTTGCGGGCGGCACACTTTAAGGGAAATGACTTCGAAGCACAAAGAATTAGTTTAGTTCCTGAACTTTAAGTTGGGATAAACACTGCATGTATTTAGGCTAGAGAAAACAAAAGCAAGTTTAAACGGAGTTGGTAGCACTGGACATAACTTTTTTTTTTAACAAACAAAAGTAAAATGCCCCCAACTGTGACTTGTTGTGTTAGTTGTGTTTCAGCACTCAGTATTACCATGGCTGTGTAATAGAACCACAGCAGCTGAGGAGAGCAGAGTAGCCTGGGCAGATGTTTGAGGGCTGGAGGCAAAAGAGTAAAGCTGACCCATGGTACTGTATAACAGTCTAACAACACCAGGAATCTTCAACGAACTAACTTCAGCCACGGGCCAATATCTTCTTAAGCAGATGGTCGGGGGCCCAGAACATAATTACAAATAATTTGTAGACTGCAAATTGCCCACAAGAAGTCCAAACAAATGTGTTTCACTTTAACAATCATTTCAAACTTTGCTTACGATCAAATTCGGCCCCCGGGCCACTAGTTGGGGAACGCTGCAGTAGCCCTTTGACCGTAAGCTGCCAGCCAATCTCTGTTACAGCGGCTTAGAGACCATCTGCCCCCTCGGCTTAAAGTAAACAGGTGTCTTTGCAGCAACAACTGCTGGAAGTCCACCTATACCCCGATTTGCATTCTCAGGCCACAAATAGCTGGCATTCCTCAAAATGGCAGCAGGTCTTCAACACAGCACTCCAAACAGTTTCAACGGTTAGACGAAGATTTTGTTTCAAATGTTTTTTTCAACTCAGGAACAGGCCTAGGGCAATAGGCCTGAACTACGCAAATTAGGGTTAAAAAGACAAGTAGCGAAGTAGAGAGTCAGGGAAAGTTTTACTAGAAGACCCTGCGCTACCACTGTCAAAGGGAGCAGAAGAGTATGGCCACCGTCATAGAATTAGAATAGTAATTTAATAGCATCTAGCATTTATTTGACCCCACTGGCCTCCACATCACCACTGACCTCCAGTCAACATACACTGTCATGTTCAGTAGGCACAAAACAGGAGGAAAGTTCAGGAAATGTTTAGAAAATTATTTTTGCCCCAATAAAAAAAACAGGTTTAATAATTTTATCAGTTTAATTACTTTTGACCACTGATGACTACTTTTGACCGGCTGCCTCCAGCTTTGGCAGAGGGCCAGGTCAGTGAGGAGCAGTAGCAGGAGTGTTGTGGTCCATGGGGGCAAGGGTGAGGACCTGGAGGCAGGCAGGAGAAAGGGAGAGACCCTCATGGGACGGGGCCAGCTGTTGGGCCAAGCAAACCCATTGCCCAGGCCAGGCAACTCCCCGGTCAGTCAGCCCGCCCAATTGTGAATGGTGGCTTCTGTTAAAAAACATCAAAATCTTTCATGAGGCCTCCATGCTCATGTCTGGGGTGCAGGTGCCCCTCTCTCTTACAGCTGAATGGACAAGAGGAGACAGTGTTAGTTGACAGCTGCAAAATGATACCGTTTGTAGATTACCTAACTAGTTAGCTAGCGTTGACAGGATTAGACCGCCTGCGGCATTGCTGCTTCCTTTTTAAGTTCGACGTGCAATTCATACCAAGCATCATGACACAGTCAGAACCACCAGTAACATCGTCCAAGCTAGCTACATACAAACGGCTAGTCAAATGTATGGCTCTTGTACGTGTGGCCCAAACTTGAACATTTCTTGTCATGATGCAGTTCACCTGCTGATGCTTGACATAAACATCCGTCTCGAGTTGTCTGGGAGGGAGATAGAGCAGACAGGCTAGGCTAGAGCAGACAGGGTAGGCTAGAGCAGACAGGCTAGGCTAGAGCAGACAGGCTAGAGCAGACAGGCTAGAGCAGACAGGCTAGAGCAGACAGGCTAGAGCAGACAGGCTAGAGCAGACAGGCTAGGCTAGAGCAGACAGGCTAGGCTAGAGCAGACAGGCTAGGCTAGAGCAGACAGGCTAGGCTAGAGCAGACAGGCTAGGCTAGAGCAGACAGGCTAGGCTAGAGCAGACAGGCTAGAGCAGACAGGCTAGAGCAGACAGGCTAGAGCAGACAGGCTAGAGCAGACAGGCTAGAGCAGACAGGCTAGAGCAGACAGGCTAGAGCAGACAGGCTAGAGCAGACAGGCTAGGCTAGGAGCAGTGTGTGGTACAGGGTCATCTTGTGGTGAGCTGACAGAAGTACACGTCTTTAATTAGTCTTTAATTAAATGGGTTACATTTTGGAAATGTCATGCAACATTTACTTGGGGTTCTTTTACATGGTTTGTATAAATGTTATCATATTTGGAACACTTAAAATACAATATCTCCATAATGTTTCTTAGGCTCAGATTAAATTTGACATTCAATTTGTTTACAGCCACCCATATATTTTACACAATAGAGAAGACTGAATGCTTTATGTTAAAGTGTTACAAAACTACCCCACGCAATTTAGTAAATTACTTAGGATTTTATTCAATGGAAAAAAGACCTTGAGGAAAATACAATAATTCCCATAATACACAGAGGGCATAAATTAGAGTAGCATGGTAGAAACACTTGAGGAAAACATGTCACCTGGCACCTGGGCAGCAGAGAACCTTGTCACAACGTTGCTGCAACATTGCCACAGCCAAGGGCACACTGCTGTGTAATCCAGGAAAATCAGTGATTTAAACTCAGAATTTTGTCATTTTTGAAAAGTGAATGAACAGAGGTCGAGGGTTATTCCTGTACATGAACCTCCAAATGATACAAAAGCTAAAAAAAAGGGAGAATTGCCCTAAAACAAACCATAAATATTTATATTGATGCACATTGGTTTAACAAAACATTGCCTCTGTAAACATTTTCAACATAATGTGTGCATTAATTTTTAAAAACCACTGCAGTCGCATAATTATAAGGGTAATAAAAATGACAAACTAAATCTAGTTGTTAAAAATGTTAGCGATACTTTCTGTAGTGGTTTGTAACACTGTTAAAATGTGTGACTTGTGCCATCTTGGCATTGCACCGCGTTTCACAGATTTGCAGAGGAAAAAGCATCTCATTTCTAAATTCTTACAGGCCTCTTTAGAGAGGCCTGGAAT
Source organism: Salmo salar (assembly GCF_965601325.2). Classification (NCBI taxonomy): domain Eukaryota; kingdom Metazoa; phylum Chordata; class Actinopteri; order Salmoniformes; family Salmonidae; genus Salmo; species Salmo salar. The sequence goes on from NC_138306.1 coordinate 72,889,433, forward strand.
CATCGCACCCAAACAGGATGTGACAGTCCACTGTAAGAGGGTCAAGCTTTGGAGGGACATGTAACCCTAGAGACATTATGATTTCCATTCTTTAAAAAAAACGTTTGTCCATACACATACAAAACAATCTAACCGTGGTGCCAGTATCTCAGAAGACAAGGACAGTGGAGCTCCTCCACGCACCTTCAGACTGGCACCCAGGCTAACCAGGAAACATTAGGACAAACAAGTGCAGTCCCATTTCTCACTAGTTGGATCAAGAGGCGAGAGGAAAACAAAGGAAATAAAACCAGGAGCTGCTGGGGGTTTGGAAAAGCTTCCAGGTTGTTGTCATGTTGCTTTAAACCATAGCATACTACTGCCTGGACTGGGACAGACTGCACAAAACAAAATGTCCCCTTCTGCCAGAGTCGAGATACTAAAATAATGCAGACAGGCTGAGGGGGGTGAAGCTACCCGACTATGTTAGTCTGTTGGTATTAAAGAGTCCAACATCGAATTACAACGATTTCACAAATGTATCAAAATGGGGACCATGCTGCTTCATAATAGGTTTTACATTTATTAATTCAATCTCACTCAAATGTCAGACTTTGATACATTTCCTGTAGGAGTGATGAGCAAAACCTAATGCATTTGTCACAACAGATTGTACAAGTAGCCACAAACGTAAACCTGAATTCAGTGGAGGGGCCCATTAAAATGATAAACAAATCGAAAGCTGTGGTTGCTGATACATTTGGATATGTTGTGGATTTTAATGCTTCATCTACAAATCTTTAAGGTATATTTAAATCTTGACACTTGTTCCATTGAATACCCTGGTCATCATGCTACCAAATGCTGGGTTAAAGTCAAAACTCATGACCCAGACCGTTTTCTAGAGTCTACTGTACATATCAACCCATTCACAGTTCTTCCAACACAACCAAGGAGAGGCAATGTGGCACGTTAAAGTCGAGGGAGGCTGGAAAAGACCCTCAGGAGTATATGGGACTGGAAAGGCCCCTATAAGGTTGCAGTGTCCTATTAAGGGTTAAGTCCACGTCTTTTATGAAACTTCTCTCTATACTTTAACCCTGTCTTTAACCTTTATCAAGAGGAAGGCCGGAGTGAAAAAGAGACAACAAAAAAAAGTTACATTTTCAATGTCAAGCACGACACATTTGAAAATGGAACCATGTGGTGTCAACGGCACGTCAGTCAGAGGAACTGATCTAAGAAACGCTCAACACAGAAGCTGACCTGAACATGACCTGGACTAAACACAATAACAAACTACTGTATGACCTTTCACCTGTCTGGTGCTATAAGGTCCCCTTCCTCCGCAACAGTCTCTCATCTTTTGTTATTTTCCTCCCTTTCGATCCTCCTCTGTCACACACACACACACACACACACACAGGCCCCTCTCTCTTCTCCCAATAGAGAGACATTAACATCTACCAGTGTTTTGAATAAGTCGGGCTCAGATCCCTACTCCCATTGGTGCAGGAGGGAAGGGAAGGCTCTAGTAGGGTTTGGGGGCCGAGAACGTCTGTTGTCAGAGCAGAGTGGCCAATGGGCATGATAACAGCACTACCAACTGACAAACAAACACAGTCCCATCAGCCTATAGGGACCCTGTGGCCTCCCCTTCATGATTTCAGTCCGTTTATCGTGCAATTGTCTTTTCTTATTTGAAACAGGTGAAATTCTAGGTAACGCGCCGCCTCAGAGCTCAGTGAAGCTCGGTACTCCAGTTGTACGTCAAGTTCAAGATAATCGTTGTGATGAGTCATCATTATGATGGTAATAAACTGAGGGGTGCTGTCTTCATGCTGCTGGGTGTGTGTGTACACTACCAGCTAAGCAGGGAGGTACGGCCCAGGGTCATGAAGTAGACCTGGCTGGAACCTCCAGAGCGCACCGACGCAAAGAACACCTGCAGGACAAAGACAGTGTGAGAGAGAGAGTGTGTGAGTGTGAGAGAGTAGCTTCATTGTCAACATCTCTAAGCGAGTAAGCAAAGAGTGTGTGTGTGTGTGTGTGTGTGTGTGTGTGTGTTGTACGCAGAACTCACCTTGTCGTTCCTCTCACACAGGAACTTGAGTCTCTGGGCTCTCTTGTGCATGAAGACCCCGTCCAGGTGTCCCGTCTCCACAGACCTGATCTCTATGGCCTTCTCCCCCCAGCCCATGATCTGGTTAGACCTAATGTAGGCTACACACACAGATGGACAATCAAGTTAGTAAGAACGTGTGTGTGTTTATTGCAAAGAACTTTTACTTAAATGAAAGGTATACAACTTAGTTTCACCACAAGCCACTCCTGTGTGTGTGTATATGTCTTAAAACATGTTCAGTGTGTGTGTGTGTGTGTGTGTGTGTGTGTACAGTGCATTCGGAAAGTATTCAGACCCCTTCACTTTTTCCACATTGTTATGTTACAGCCTTATTCTAAAATGGATCTACACACAGGAAACCTGGCACCATCCCTACAGTGAAGCATGGTGGTGGCAGCATCATGCTGTGGGGATGTTTTTCAGCAGCAGGGACTGGGAGACTAGTCAGGATTGAGGGACAGATGAACTGGGCATAGTACAGAGAGATCCTTGATGAGAACCTGCTCCAGAGCCCTCAGGACCTCTGACTGGGGCAAAGGTTCACCTTCCAACAGGACAACGACACTAAGTACACAGCCAAGACAACACAGGAGTGGCTTGGTCTCTGAATGTCATTGAGTGGCCCAGCCAGAGCCCCAACTTGAACCCAATCTAACATCTCTGGAGAGACCTGAAAATAGCTGTGCAGTGACGCTCCTCATCCAGCCTGACAGAGCTTGAGAGGATCTGCAGAGAAGAATGTGAGAAACTCCCCAAATAATGGTGTGCCAAGCTTGTAGGGTCATATCCAATAAGACTCAAGGCTGTAATCGTTGCTTCAACTGTAAAAGGTGCTTCAACAAAGTACTGAGTACTTACGGAAATGTGATATCAGTTTAGTATTTTTTATAAATCTGTTAATTTCTAAAAACATGTTTTTCACTTTTTCATTATGGGGTAGTGTGTGTAGACTGATGAGAGGAAAAAACGATTAAATCCATTTTAGAGTAAGGCTGTAATGTAACAAAATGTGGAAAAAGTGAAGGGGTCTGAATACTGTGCGTCCCAGTGTGTGAGTGTTACGTACCCACTGAGGTGGGCATCTCGCCCCACTGCAGCACCACGTCTTTGGTGATGCGTCCGTAGGTGTTGACGTAGACACCCTCATCCTCGTAACACACCAGCAGCTCAATGCCATCCGTGTTGGGCAGGATGATGATGGCATGGGACTGGATATTGGTCTGGATCTAAAGGGGTAAGGGAGGGTGGGAGGAGGAGGAGAGAGACAGAGCAAACAGAGAAACAAAAAGGTTAGTCTTGGGTCGTATTCATTAGGAACTTAGCTGAAGAAGAAAAACAACAACTGAAACAAGTAGGGACCATCTGTACTTGCCCAATAAGAAACACTCGTTTTCGCTTTCATCTTTTTGCTACAGTGTGATTTAATGAATATGCCCCCAGATACATGGGCTGAATCTCAAACCGAAGACTTGGCCCTTAAGTCCTTTATCGAGTGGCTACTGGCTGTTGTGTTTGACAGTGATCACTCCAGTCTGCCAGTGTTTTGGCCAAAATGATAATTGAGACGATAGCATGCTATGTCCCAACTGCAACTTTTCCAAATCTATTTGCGAGCGTCGTCTTCTGCGACCTGTTCCCGTAGCACGACTCATTTGCTATGAAACACGGACACCGGGTTCCTTGGGCAGACAGACTCATACTCCGACAGACAGTGAGAAAGTTGTAAAAACAACATCTCCATAGTCCTGCACAAAGTGTGTGCAAGTAAATCGGTTGCCAGTGATTTCATCAGCTGGTTTTAGCTTGTTGTAGCCTGCCGCTAGCTAGCTTCACTGACAAACACAGGGAATTTCAGTTAGCACTGGCTAAGGATGTTGGGCACTGCACTGAAACAGCATGTAGCTTGTCACTTACTTACGAGAGTTGGACAGCTTGTTGTAGACATGTCCCCAGTAGTCAGTCCGCACTTCAACATATTTCCAAAGCACCAATCGCTATGTTGGGTCAGCTAAACGCACAGCACAGCAACAGACTCGATAAATGTACTGAATCTGGGCAGAGCATGCTGTTTTCCGCTTCATTAAAACATGTTCATCGTGATAAAATTTTACTACAGTAGCTAGCTAACTTGCTTATGGAAAGAGCACTGCATTTAGTGTTGCACTAGCTGGTTGGTTAGCTTCTCTTTCCTTTCATATGACGTGACTGGCTCAGGATTAGCTAGCTAGTTAATAATGAACACGTTTGTGTAAATGATCAAACTTCAGAAATACACTAAACTCCTTAGCTAGATGTAAAATCCTGTCACTAAGAACTCAGAATTAAACTTCAAAATGTATTAAATGTTTTGATTTATCTTGACTTATTCTGAAAATGTTTGAGGGCGAGGAAGTAGTGACTATTGTTGCTAGGTAACATGCTAAGATTCATGGGAAGAAGTTGCTGCCAAGGGCTTTGAGTCGGAATAGGATGCCCATTTGATAAATAGGCATCCGAAGGGATGACTCGACAATTACCGTTTGAGATTGGCTCGATTGACTCGCGAACGTGTCCAGTGGTGAGTGTTCGGTTTGAGATTCGGCCATGGATTGGTGGAACAAAGAAAAACAGGAAGCAGAGGAACGAGATGGATAATAGATGGTCTCTTACGTGTGTGGGCAGGTAGATGTCATACACCGCCCCAGAGTCCACGTCCACGGCATGGAAGCCGTTGCTGGAGCCGTAGATGACCTTTAACCTCTGACCCTCCTCCACCGTCAGGTCAACCAGCAGGGGTTTGTGCACCAGGTCACCAAACGACTGCAGGAGGAAGACGGTTACAGAATGCACCTTTAAGGTCATATTTGTAGTGGGAATGTGAATGTAAACAAATGCCATGGTGGTCCGACTGCAGCCTTTGCCAGTTTACAGTACCTTGAAGGCCATGAACTTGTGGTACGGCTTGGGGGCCCACGCATAGACCTCCACAGAGTTCTTCAAGGCAAGAACCAAAAACTTGATCCTCTCATATTTCACTGAAGTCAAGAGAAAATACGTTTTTATTTCTGACCGCTCGTCAAGATTGGACGTGGACATGCTACATACAGCCTTGTAACTAGAGAAGTGTCATTCCTGATGGTAAATGGAGAGTTCCGTACCGACTTTGTAGTGTACGCAGCCCTCCAGCTCTCCTACAGTGACCCAGCCCTGCTTCTTCTCCACCTCTGGGTCGTTGTGCAAAATCTTGTTCCTCAGCCAGGACAGGTAGTACACACGCAACTTATTCTTCTTCCCTGTGTGTGTGTGTGTGTGTGTGTGTGTGTGTGTGTGTGTGTGTGTGTGTGAGAGAGAGCGAGAGAGAGGGAGGGATGGTGAGATAGAAAAACAAGAGAAAGGGCGAATGAGTTGGAGTATAGGATAAGTCAGGAGAGTGTGTCCGTGCACCTCCGTGGTCCGTACCTGATATAGTGACCAGGACGTTGAGTCCCTCCAGGACGTCCATCTGTTGGATGCGCCGTCGGCTGATGAGGGGGTAGACCTTCCCCTGACCGCTACGGTCCAGCAGCATCAGACCACTCTCTGTCCCCACCAGCAGGTTGACACCTGGGAGAGGACAGGGACACACACACACCAGTCAGAACCCAGGGGGAGGACAGGGACACACACACCAGTCAGAACCCAGGGGGAGGACAGGGACACACACACCAGTCAGAACCCAGGGGGAGGACAGGGACACACACACCAGTCAGAACCCAGGGGGAGGACAGGGACACACACACCAGTCAGAACCCAGGGGGAGGACAGGGACACACACACACCAGTCAGAACCCAGGGGGAGGCAGGTCTGTCATGCTTGACATTAAACATATGATGGATTGACTTATCCTATACTCCAACTCATTCTCTCTTTCTCTATAAATGTTATCCATCCATTCATCTATCCATCCAAGCAGTATATCACATCCATCCATCTATCTATCTATCAACTCTATCCTTCCACTCAGCCACCTCTCCCTCAGGTACGTACCCCATAGTGCAGCACACAGGATCTCAGAGTTGAACCTCTTCTTGTACTTGCGGATCTCGGGCGTGTCGCTCTGGGGGCGTGTGTTGACCGGGTTCACATTGACCACGGAGCCCTTACGGGACGGGTCAGCCCGCAGGGCGTCCACCAGCCGCCCGTCGTTCCCGAAGGCCGCTGTGGACACCAAAGGTCAGATGTCAGAGAGAGAAGGGGCGGGGCTTTGCTTTGTCATGAATATCCTTTGTTGATCATGCTCTGTATTACACTTCCTGGGCCAAGCAGTGGCTTCATGTTCTATGTCTAGTTCAGGGTTTACTAACTCCTAGCTACTGACCCAGAGATGATTCTACTGCTAATGGATAAGATGAGGACGGGAGAAAAGAGAGCGCATCCTAAAAATCAGCATTAAAAAGGGTAGAGAAGGAAGAGGAGGTGACTCACCCATGTTGTTGAGGGAGCTGCCGCTGGAGGGGGAGACCTGCAGGAGGCGCGGGTCGATGAAGGGGGTGAAGGAGGAGGAAGACTTGTGTTTCTGCATGGTGTTGCTGGCCGATTGGGTCTGGCGACACAGGCACGGGAGTGAGAGCAGAATACACACACACACACACACACACACACACACACACACACACAACAATAATAATAAGAATGTTGGGTGCTTATATTTGTCCTGTTTCAACTGTGTATTATACAGGTGCGAAATGGAAATGTGTTTTTTGCATATCCCAACTACCCCCGAGACAATCCTCAGAGAGTGGGGTCACGGCCAGGGTCAGACATTATCAGTTGTGACACTGGAGCAGTGAGGGTTAAGTGCCTTGCTCAAGGTCACATCAGCTGATTCTTTACCATGTCGCCTCTGGGATTCGAACTAGAGACCTTTCGGTTACTGGCTAGGCTATCTGCCGCCCTAAAAGATCCCCATCTACCTGGAACTCAACCGGGTCTGCTACACTATCAGTATTGCCTGAGCCCATTTCTCCTTGGCTTCATACAGTCAAATATTACAATATTGTTTATTGTATAATCCGTTTGTATTGAAGAATACTTTTTCCCCAGCAGGGGGAGCTATGGCAGCTGCAGTGAGTCTGGTTCCATCTCAGCAACGGATTCATTTTACTGCGCTCATGACGTTTTATGGTAGACATGTTCATTGCTGGGCTGACAATAACGTCATAAGGCTGAACAGGATTTATAGTAGCCAATTAACAGTACAATAGGAAGGGCCTGCAGGCTTGGCCAATCAAACTGAGAATCACTCAGATCTGCTTTAGAAACCACAGGGCTTCATAAAACACTATCTACACACTGAGTTCTGTTACAACACTCTACATCAGGACATCATCTAGTAACCAAACATGACATCTACTCTACGGACGGCAAGAACAAAACAATAAACACACACAAAACGCATGAGAAGATTTGACATGCAGTTGTTGTTGGAAGCAGACATAAAAAAACAAGGTTAGTGACTTAAAAGGAAAGCAGAACCAACATGGAAGACGAAACAAAGATGGCGTGTTCAGGATGGAAACAGAAATTCAGAGAGAAACGGGATGAAACGTGATGAAATATGAAAAGTTGCCAGTGTAAAGCACACAGATTTGATCAAACGCCACCATCAAAACGCAGCAGTTTATCATTAGGCTAAAAGGTAGCCGCGCTGTTCAGTGTCTTCCATGATAGTAGCGTTATCATGCTAACACACACCTTTAGTTGGGCAGTAAAAATCCATACAAGCTAGGGTTGTCCAAAAGCACCGCACACCAAGCATGCTAGCTACCACCCAGGCGCAGCCTACTACTAAACTGCTAGTGAAATTACATCAAAGCACTAGGGCCATGGAGAGATGTGAGATAAAGTCCAATGAGGTGTTCCACAACCTCTTAACCCCTGACAAGATGGACTACATAGACTTCACCTCCCAGCTTGCACCTGGGCAAAGTGTTTTACAAACGCTCTCTAGACGAGTAAAGCCGCTTGCTCATTGCTAAGGTCCCACACTAGGTGGTGCTAGTGTTAGAGGCAGTGCTATGAGTAATATTCAGAAGGTGCAGCAGCCCAGAGATCATTAGTCAGTTCAGTCAGCCAGCCAACAGGGGGCAGAGTAGACTGAATAACCAGAGTAGCCAGCCAGCAGGGGGCAGAGTAGACTGAATAACCAGAGTAGCCAGCCAACAGGGGACAGAGTAGACTGAATAAATCAGAGTAGCCAGCCAACAGGGGGCAGAGTAGACTGAATAAATCAGAGTAGCCAGCCAACAGGGGGCAGTGTAGACTGAATAAATCAGAGTAGCCAGCCAACAGGGGGCAGAGTAGACTGAATAAATCAGAGTAGCCAGCCAACAGGGGGCAGAGTAGACTGAATAAATCAGAGTAGCCAGCCAACAGGGGGCAGAGTAGACTGAATAAATCAGAGTAGCCAGCCAACAGGGGGCAGAGTAGACTGAATAAATCAGAGTAGCCAGCCAACAGGGGGCAGAGTAGACTGAATAAATCAGAGTAGCCAGCCAACAGGGGGCAGAGTAGACTGAATAAATCAGAGTAGCCAGCCAACAGGGGACAGAGTAGACTGAATAAATCAGAGTAGCCAGCCAACAGGGGGCAGAGTAGACTGAATAAATCAGAGTAGCCAGCCAACAGGGGGCAGAGTAGACTGAATAAATCAGAGTAGCCAGCCAACAGGGGACAGAGTAGACTGAATAAATCAGAGTAGCCAGCCAACAGGGGGCAGAGTAGACTGAATAAATCAGAGTAGCCAGCCAACAGGGGACAGAGTAGACTTAATAAATAAGAGTAGCCAGCCAACAGGGGACAGAGTAGACTGAACAACCAGAGTAGCCAGCTTAAGGGACAGGGGACATACCTCGATGGCAATGAGCTTGTCCAGGGGGGTCTGGGGGGACATGGCTGGGCTGACATGGCTGGAGGAGGAGGAGGAGATGGAGATGGAAGAAGAGGTGGAGGAGGCAGAGGTGGGGGAGTGGTGGCTCTGCTGAATAAGGTCTGGCAGCAGGTGAATGCGGCCGGCAAAGCCGTTTTTCTCCTGGTGACCGTTACCAGGACCGTGAGGAGTGTGCGCTTGAACGGCCGCACCGGGACCGGAGGAGGATGAAGAGACATTGACCTCCGGGCGCTTTTTGTCGCCCGCGCTCTGTAACCAAGAACAACCTCAACTTCTCTCTCGTTTTCCACTAGTAACTGTACATGATAGTGTGCTTTACCAGCAAACAAAGACTCAACATAGGAAATCAAACAAGATGATAACAAATGAAACCAGGGGTGGAAGTGGGGGAATATGGCTTACATTTAGTACTACAGACAAAAGAGGGGAGACATGATAACAAGCAGAGGGTCTTCTGCAGTCCTACCTGTCGGATGACCAAGGTACCATCCTTGGAGGGTGTGGTGAGGTCGTTCTCTGAGTCGTCGTGGGCCAGCAAGGTCTTCAGGGATGCAGTCTCTCCGTTACTCAGACCTCTCCTGGTGTAAACAGTACGTCTCATATTCAAACTCCAATTATTAATAATACATGGGACTTTATATATCGCACTTTTCAATGACCCAAATGACCCACCTCATACAAGTCTTTCTGTGCTATATAGTATATATGATCGTCTTTTCATGTTGATATAATGTAACGTCAAGGTGTGCCGCCCGCTCCATCTGAAAGCCTTTCTTTAGGGCAGTATCACTAAGGCCCAGAGTTCATAAAGCATCAGAGAGTGCTGATCTACGATCGGTTTTGCCTTTCAGATCATAATGAATGAGATTACATGGACGGGGGGGGGGGGGGGAACCTGATTGCAGACTAAGACGCTTTGTGAATACGGTGCCCAGGTCAGAGGTCAGGGTTGTTACGTACCCGGCCCTGGTATCCTCTGCTCCCGAGGTGGACTCGTCTGCTGCGTCCTGGTCCACTTCTTCATCGTCGTCTTCGTCGGTGGTGCCCGACTCCTCGCTGGAGGAGGAGTAGTCTGTCACCTTGTGGGGGGGCCGCACATCCTCCACTGCCCGCAGCTCTTTGGCCAGGGCCGTCAGGTCCTAGAGGTCAGAGATCAACGAGGGGTCAAATAAGGCTCTGAATATTTTCAATACTCCCTTTCCTAATATCATCACTGATTTAAACCATGTCAGATCACTGACTACTAGTCTTACAGGGGGAGGATGCATTGTCAAAAGGATTGAATCATTCCCCATACATTAAGGCCATAACATTAACCTCAGTTCTACTGAAAACAGTGATGTGCCAGGTAAAGACTGGACTGGTGATGGAGTAAGAGAAACTGGATTGGGACGGAGCAGGCAGGAGGCAAGAAGACAGCAGGGAGAACGGCGGGGTCAGAGGTGCGTCGTCAGCCAATCACGTGGCAGCCAAGGAGAGGAGGACCAATGAGGCAAATGGAAAAGCGATGGAATTGGGCACTGAGCTTCTCACAGGACAACCCTCTTCTGAAAACGGATTGGCATACATGGTGGCCCATGCGGTGTGTAAATAAGCATAGCAACAGAGCATGACGTTCTTATGCACGCTTGCTTACCACGTCACCCTATACAATTCCCCCCATAATCACATGGTTGGAGTAATGGGATGCCACAGGTTGCCGTGTCATGGCCCATAGGGAACACCAAAAGATAAGACAACGGGATAGTCAGTCAGTCATACAAACACCACCACACTGTTACTGTAGCAGGCTGCAGTGCTGGCCTGGTTTACAGCCAGATGCAGGGACCATCACTACAACACTATGTGGATACAGTCATAGGAGACAGGTTCTTACGGCTGGCCGGTTGGGTCGGGCGAAGTCCTTCTTGTCGTCAGGCTTTTTGGCAGAGTTGTCGGGGCGTTGCAGTGGGGAGCCCTCAGACTTAGACGATGCTGGAGGAGAGGATGGTAAACCAACGTCAGTGGAAGACCTACAAGATACTGAATGCAGTGTTGTACATCCAGTATGCTGTGTGTGTGTCTGTTCGTGTGTGTGTGTCTGTTCGTGTGTGTGTGTGTGTGTGTGTGTGTGTGTGCACTCACAGCGTGCTCTGAACCTCTCCCCAGAGCCAGCCTGGGTGCTGGAGTTGGAGGAGCCAGAGGAGCTGCCACTACCGGGCCTGGGAACCAGCTTCTCCACTCGGTCCCACAGCAGACGTGGCTCCGCATTACTGGAAGACACACAACACAGGAGAGAGATTGAAAACACACACACACACACACACACTTCCCCATACCCACCCCGCGAACAATTGAACTTCTTCAAACACCACACAGAGCTGACCGCCTACCTGCCGGCGCTCCTCTGTACTGCCTGGTTGCTAGGCGGGGCAGAGGCCTGGAGAGGAGAGTCTCTGCGTGACAACACAGGGGACCTGGACGTTGTCCTCACTGGAACCTGTAGTAGACAAGACAGACGCCCTCACACACCTGGCTACAGGAGCATAAACCACCACCACACAGCAGGTCCTCGCACCGCTGCATAGCCCCAATCCCTCTTCCCAAAATGGGCCTTCTACCCTCCAACTACAAACAGATGGCTGGATCATTTTATTCATCTACGAAGACATGGATATTGGTAATGGACCCAGATCATTATTCACTAGCTATGATGTATTATCCCCACCAAGCAGTGGTCTGTTCAGGGGTTTCCAAACTCAGGAAACCCTGGTCTAGGTGCTGCTTTTGGTCAGCCCTAAGTTACATTAGTGAACAGTGAATATGATGGGCATGCATGATGTACACGGTGAAGAGGAACAACTCATGAAGCCATGCAGGACCACGTGGTGTGTAGTTAGGCAGTGGAAGCACAGCACTGAGTACAGCTAGTTACTATACACTGGGACAATTGCAGCTACAACCAGGAGTTATAGTCAGTCACTGATCATACTACTGGACCAGACCACCAGTCTAATCTACCTTATTGTAGCTCTACACTATGCTGTGGGACATAGCCTTACAATGGCGAAGGCAAAAGCCCACAGTGCAATCCCACTGGTGTTGAATGGGACACCCAGAGAGGCTGTAGACATGGCTAGCTTGCCCTTGAGAGGGGACCACAGATGGGGGCTGAAAAAGGGGGTCCCCTGGGGTGTCCTTTCTTACCCTGGGGGGAACCTCGTCGCTGGGGCCCAAGGCGGGGGGCTGGGGGTCAGTGCGTGCAGCTGATGGTGCGGCAGCAGAGGGGTGAAGGTGGTGGTTGTGGGGCTCCTGGGAGCGCAGATGGAGATGTGCAAAACTAGGAACGGCGGGTTCACTGAAGGAATGGGAGCGAGACACGACAGGGGGCGGGGCGGCGCTGCTGCTCTTAAGAGCGGCCAGGTGGGACCACTGGACCTTCCAGACAGACACACAGAGGGGAGAAAACAGGGGGGAGGTAGGAGGGAGAAGGTCAAACCAGAGTGAAGGCACAGAGATGAAGGGCATGGCTGAAAACATATGCATATATACATGTAACATATGCATATAATAGACATGCATTGCACATACAGACGGCATGCAGTCAGAGACGTACACATACAAAAGCGACAACAGAAACCGTCAGACAGGTTCATGCACAAAAACATTTACAGTGAAGACAAATAACAGGACAACAGGTAGTTGAATGGCACAGTGAGAGGGGCACGGAGATGAGTGAAGTGGAGCCAAGCAGCCAATCACATGCAGCCTCCTCTGGCATCCTGGGTAATGTTTATCACGCCACTGAAGGGACAACCTTTTGCTCAGGTCAATTAGTGGAAGGTTCCAGAAATCCCACTGACACACATGAGTAGATCTACTGACATCACGGAGCATGTCATTGTATTGGGACCTCTACTAGCTCATCCACAGAGATACATCATTCCATATCTGTGTGGGTGCTAGAATGGACAACTCGTGGCGTCAATGCCTTGCTGTCAGGTGACCTACTGAATGGAGAGCGATAGATGGAGAGAGAGAAGGGAAGGATGAGAAGGGGTTTACCTGTGGTTCCATGGGTCGGTGCATGGCAGGCGGGACGGACTCGGAGGAGGAGCCGCCGTTAGAGAAGGGTTCGGAGCGGGGGGGCACGGGGGGCTGCTTGGTGGGTGGGGCGGTCTGGGGGGAGCCCTGGATGTTCTTTCGGAAGCGCTCGTCGGCCTGGGAGTGCAGGACAGACAGACAGGACAAAGACAGACAGGGTCAGTGAGGATCAGCGGGGTCAAGGTTGAGGCATTAACGCGACGACAAAATACACAAGGAGAACGAGGAAGAGTCAACACTGAAGCCGACGCCTTGTTATGGACAGGGAGGGAAGGTCCGCTGACATGCACACGAGCCCACCTCTGTTAATAATCTTAAACACCTCCAGGGGGAGTCATCCCAGAGAACACAGTCTCTCTCTAGGACCCAGCAGCACACATACGTTAGTGTGGGCCTGAGCTGACCACATGCATGACACCCTCTCCAGTCACTTACCTGAAGAGTACAAGGCACAGCCGCATAACAAACCATCACGCTCATTTAGTGGGTTACGGGAGTGGAAGACAAGAGCAGGAACCCTGAATACTTCATCTGCTTTTCATCACCGGGGCAGAGACAGCAATACAACACAGGAATGTGTGAAGGACTGACAGCGTCGACTTAACATCACCTACTGCTTAAGGCTATATCAACTCAAGCCCGTTGATTTAAATATTTGTGTTACATTCAGGTATGGTAACGCAACTGAACGCATATGAAAGAAAAACAGATGCATTTTTCTTGAAATGAATTATAGCTGACTAATGGCAAGAGAAAATGTACGGTGTTTTGCGTAGTCAAACCATTTGGTCCTAAACACAAAATGATGTCGACAGAGATGCAGCTTGCAGCGCTTCAGTCTATACTTAGTCTTTTTCTTGCTCAGTCCTCTCAAGATTCAGACACGTCATCCTCGAGACGTTTTAGTAGAGAAGCTTCAGATAGTCAAGCAAAGACTAGAGGCAGAAGTGAAGCAACACAGCTCTGCATTAGTTCAGTTTTAGAGAGGCGGTGGTTGTGAGCGACTGGCTTTCTTTTCTCTCTACTGTCCTCTCCTCTCAGCCGCAAGGTCAAACAAAACGGTTGCCTGAGAAGTCAATTCACTAATACATTTTGTGTAGCGCCACCGAATAAGAAACAGACAACGACATTGTTATCCTAGCAAGGTGAAGTCACAGGCTATTTTGTGTCGCATACATTAAACGCAGCGCTACATTGGACTGTGTGAGGTATGAAACATTATTAGAAGATGATAACTGAAAGAAAAAAGAAATCCATAGCTCCAGCTCACACCACCAGGACTAACAGAACACGCTGTGTGGAGAGGCGGGCAGGCAGCTAGAATAGAAGTAGCAGCAGGCAGCAGGAGAAGGAAGTGACGTCGGTGTTGGGGTTCACCTCTCTGATTGGCTGAGGGTCGCCGAGAGGGTCGCTAGGCTCCGAGTGGTCGGTCTGTGGGGACTTGGGGCCATCTAGGCCCCCGGTCTGTGAGGGTTTAGTAACGTCTGTGGACTGGCTGGCTAGGGCATCGCTATTGTCAGAGGGGGGATTTTCTGAGTCTTCATCAACACTGTTTGGGGACAGTTTCTGAGGGGTCTTGGTCGTATTTTCCCAGGACGTGGTTTGTGGGGACTTTGTGGTATCCAAGGACATTCTCCGTGGGGCGTTAGCAGTGGCGTTGTCCAGGAAGTGGGTTTGTGGGGACCTAGTGTTATCGCATGACGTTCTCCGTGAAGCAAGAGAATTAACATTGTTGAGGAAGTGGGGTTGTGGAGCTGGGGCTCTATCGCGTACGGGGCCCGGGGACGTTGTCTGAGGGCCTTTGCTAGTACTGTCAGGGGACATTCTCTTGGAGTCCTCGGTCTTTTCGCAGGGCTGCGGTGGTTTGTTGTCGTGCTGGAGGGACAGCAGATAGGCCTGCTCTTGCTGCAGACGCTTGTGGAGACGCTCTGCCTTCCGCTGCTCCTCCAGCTCCCGCCATTTGAACTCCTGATGCAGAGTGCGCGGCTGAGTTGAGGCACATTAGACATGGGGGAAGTGGCTAATGGCATGTATAAGCTAATGCTACCTTGGGGTTATCACTTGAAAACTGATTCAGCGTAGTTCTATAAAGATGAAGTAAACTTGATAAATTAAAGCCTACAAACATGTTAAATAAAGTCTACATTAAGATGCAGATTCTTTCATTTCATTACCCACAAATAAATTCATGTTACAACCTTCTTTGGTGAGTAATAGAAACAAAGTTGAGGATTGGGTGAATAGTGTGGAATGGTTCAATTTATGGGAAGCAAGACAGAATGGTGAATTCTGAGCAATAAAGAAACATAAAAAGGTGATTATATATATATATATACCCCTCTCTCTCAACTAATTTCCTCAGGATGTGAATGGAGACACCGACAGAGAAACATAGGAACTCCATCTTCCTGTATGGTATTTCCCAATGACAAATCTATACAACAGCTAACATCAACCATATATCAGACAACATAGCCAGAACACCTTGCCTTGATTACCACCTATGTTCTAGAAAAGAGCTTGCTCCTAAATGTGCGATCCAGTCCTGAAAACAGGGGCTTTCTCAGCGGGGTGCAACATTTCCAACGTTGTCAATACAAATGTAATAGAATACAGCTCCAGACACCATTCCCTGTTCTACTTGACAAGCCTCACGGGTGCTCTACGTAACCAATTTCTGAACGTTCTGTAACGTTGCGCCCTCCTGAACGCGCCCCTGGAAAGTAAGAGTGGTAGGATGCAAGTTTCTTACCAGGAGCATGGCCTGTTCATGGAGCAGCTGCTGCTGCAGGATCTCCAGGTGCCTCTGCTCCTCCTCCAGCTGCCGACGAATGTACTCCTGTCAATCAAACACAGCCTCCATGATTGGATGAAATACAGGAAGTGACAAAACTGCCCAGCGTGTCGGCCAATTAGAGTGCTTCTTGTCACTTAAAGACCTACCTGCTCACGGTCGCTCCTCCTCTTCTCCTCCTCCGCCCTCCGGCGCTCGTCGTCCTCTTTCCGTCGCCGTTCCATCTCCTCCATGCGCCTCTTCTCCTCCTGCTCGCGGCGGCGCTGCTCGCGCTCCTGCTGCCTCCTCATCTCGCGCTCGCGCCGCTGTTGCTGTGAGGCACCAGGAGGGGGCGACAGAGAGAGAACCTCAGGGATACGACACACAGGGAGAGCTGAAATTCTAGTTGGGATTCCCTGTTCAAAGATATTATGAGATATCGCTGCTACTATGGCAATGATTTTCCATAGTAGCAGTGATCTGAATGGTTTGAGGAAAACAAGAGAGGATGGGAAGTCAAATACAGGCTTTGGTGAATTGATCAAGCGAGGAGCAGCTGTCTATAGATCTAGAAACATAGGACACCTTTTATCCTTGTAATGGCAGTCTTCTGTGACAGCATGGGCTGAGTCATTGTGGGCTATCCAAGTTCGACCCTCTATGGGGTGATCACAGTTTCTCTGTCCAATCGTGGCTGCAGGATCAACCTACACCCCGCCCATTTCTTCAGACAGCAGAACTCGCCAATCGAGTTATTCAGAGCATGCAGCACCTCGCACTGTACTCGCACCCTAAATTCTACATACAAGTTTTACTTTAAAAAAAAGTTTACATCTATGAATCAATGTTTATTAACTCTACCTCCTCCAGTCGCCTCCTCTGCTCCTTCTGTTGCTCAATGCGTTTCTGCCTCTCGGCCAATAGTTGGCGCTTGTACTCCTCCTGCTCACGGAGCTGCTGCTCCTGCAGGAGCTGCTGTCGGCGCAGCGCCTCCGAGCGCTCCTTGTTCTCCTGCTGCAGCCGGATGAAGTCCTTACGCAGCGTCGACTCCCCCGGCATGTTCACTATGGAGCTGCAGGGTGGACCAGCGGATACGAGGGAATAGTGATTTAGTTCATGGGAACAGTAAGTTAGTTCATGAGTTAATTCAAGATTATTTCAAGGGAATAGTTAAGTCGGTTTCTGTGTCAGATGGGTGGAGTTGTTTAGCGATTCCAGGTAGGTGTTCACTACACTGGTGGCAGGCGAGGAGTGCTTTCCCGGCTAGATTGTGAATTGCAAAATGAACTGTGTACATCAACGTGTAACACTAAGACATTACCTAGGCTCTCCCTCTTGCTCTCCAGCATCCTCCTCTTCCTCCTCACTCCCGCTGTACTCATATTCAGTCTCATCTGAAAAAACAAGACGTGGATAGTGTGGCAAGATGTAGAAACATGGGCTATTCAATGTAAACATCAAATCATTTCTTAACATCAAATCATTTCTGGGTAACAATTAAGTACGTTAATGTGATTTGTTTCTTTTCAACCATTTTAATTGAAAACAAAATAGCTACTTAGCAAAGAGCAATTTATACTCCCAAAGTATCTGGGATTGGTCTGAGTTGGGAAAATGGTTTGGAACTCTCTCATTGGTCTATTAACTAATTTACCACCTGGTGATTTCCCACCCAAAACAGGCAGAGATTTCAGGCAATCTTTTCAAAACAGCTCTTACACTAAAAGGGCACCGTCATCATTTTGACAGTATTACTTTAAGACTGTGATTAAACAGGTAGACTCACCTTTCTCTCCCCTCTTCTTCTTGGTGCGGTCGATGTGGTCTTTGAGCTGGATGCGGACCTGCCTCTCGTTGGGCTGGTCCCTGATGAAGGGGTGCTTGAGCAGCTGCTCGGTGGGGGGCCGCTGGTTGTAGTTCTTCACCAGGGAGCCCTCGATGAAGCTGCAAAACTTCTTAGACCTAAGGGGGGGGGGGGGGGGGGGGGGGGGGGGGCAGATGAGGCCGCTAATGAGATCACCACCAGTCGTATTACCACCAGTAAACATGTGGTCTGAGGGGTTTGTTGTCTGACATAAAATAAATCCATCTTCTACAACCCTCTGACAAGACAACAAATGACAGACTGAAACTAACCGTCAAGAGCCTGAGAACCTACAAGTCTGAAATAGGCAGGTCCTGTTTTATCCATTAAGACAGAAACCCAGTGAGCCATTCATAACTTATATACAATGAATATTCTGGGAAAAACCCGTCGTCTCAGAAGAAAAGCGGTCATAATCGTAAATGCACCGGTGCCAGAGGAAAGTCTGAGGGTTGAGTTTTCCCCCGGAACGAGGGCTGGGGAGCCTCGCCGTGAGCCAACAGGCCTTCCTCCCATGTGCCACAGCTGTTCAGAGAGGAGGAGGAGGGGGGAGGAGAGCGAGAGAGGAGACCTCTAAACCCGGCTGACAGAATCTTGGTAACTTACCACTTCTTGGACTTGAGACGCGGGGGAGGGTTCCTTGGGATGAGGAAGAGTGCTCGCATCGGATGCATGTCGCACAGCGCTGAAAGTGAACACACACACCAGAAGAGATAAAGGAGGGAATCAGTAGAAACATGACAGCGAGAAAAGCAAAAGACAAGGGCAGAAGGAACCAATAGAGTTGCCATCTAAAAGAGACGATAGAGGTGGGACCTGGGGAAGGCAGGTACTTACGAGGAGCTCCTTCGGCCATTTCAATGGCCGTGATTCCAGTGGACCACAAGTCACTCTGAGAGACACACAGTGAGAGAGGCATCAGAGATAGCAACACACACACACTACATCAGACACTGAGGAGCAACATCCTCGACCCCACATCGTACCAGTAGCTAAAGATGTCAAGGAGGACATAGGGGGCTAAAAGATCTGAGTACTGTGAGGAAGAGGGTCTTACTCTGTAGTCGTAGGTGGCCTCAGGGTTCTCGTCACAGGCGATGACCTCGGGCGCCATCCAATAGGGCGTCCCGATGAATGTGTTCCTCCTCCCCACCGTTCGGTCCAACTGGGCACTCACGCCAAAGTCCACTGACAAGACAACCAATCAGAAGAGACAAGTTGAAACTAGTTATATACAACTGCACTGCAGTAAACACCTAGACTAGGTGACTGGCTAAAATGGCTGTGATTTTGGAGTTCCGAGATTGGCAGCTGCAGGGTTTAGACCAATCAGGGTTGTTGTCCGTAACGTACAAAACAATGTCACTCACCAAGCTTGACCTCGGCGTTCTCTGTGAGCAGGACGTTCTGTCCCTTGATGTCACGGTGGATGACGTGGTGGGCGTGCAGGTGGGCCAGTCCCTGAAGAAGAGGAGGAGGAGGAGGAGAGGGAAGTGTGTAGAGATGAGACCACATGTCTAAGACCAGAGCTGAGCATTGATGTAGTGGAGGGTGAAGACTTGTCACCTTTCTATTTACATGTGTATTACATAATGAACAAGGAGACTGAAGACAGGAGGTAAAAGGGAAGAGGAGGGGATGGAGGGGGCCGGAGGAGAAGCTCACCCGGAGGATTTCTCTGGAGATGTAGGCGATCCAGTCCTCCTTAAGCTGGTTTCCTTTAGTGTTCTTCACCAGGTCTGTGATGGAGCCCGCCCCACAGAACTCCATCACCAGCTACAGGAAACACACACAGATGAATACATAAGCACTTCTAAGGCTAAATGAGTGTCAAAACAGTAAAAGCCATTGGGAAACAGTCCTGCTAGACACTCACCCACAGTTGGTCATCGTGCCCCGGGGGACTCTTCTTGATAAAAGCACCGTAGTATGTGGCAATGTTTCTGTGATGGGAGTACTTCTTCAGCATATTGATCTCCAGTTTGATCTCCTCCTCCTCATCCTACAGGCACACAGACACCACTAGTCATTAGATGAAGAGAGAAGGGGGAGGAAGACCTCATAGGAAAATAACTATCGTGTGTGTGTGTGCGGACGGTTCCAGATTGATTATTATCCATCATTTCCCACATTCCACAAAGGCCAAGTCTCGTGGGGGTTGGTAAGTGCCTTTGTAGGGGGGAATTAAACCCTCATTCATCCACGGCCCCTAAACAATGTGACATCTCGGCTACGCAGTACACACACTGCCCTAACGACTTCTTTGTTTGGGTATTAATGATGTGTATCTCATTGTGTGTGTGTGGTCCATGGCAGACAGAATCCATTATACCATCTGTGACCCATCTCTCTATACGACTTAGGAGTGTGAACATTTAAACTAAATTGAGATCCTTAACATTAAGAAAAATTCCAAACAGAAACGGTTTCCTTCCACAAATTTAAAACCACAGTACAGTTCCATTATTTTCCGTGTTACAGCGTAAGAGGCCTGGGGAAAGTTGTGTCATTTAAATAAAACCAGAGAGGAAGAGGCGAACTTCAGGCTACTTTGGTGAATTTGCAAATCAAGGAAGACAAGACATTGCGAGAGACAGATTACCAAGACACATGAGCCCGGTTCTGCCTGCCCCCTCCCTGGCTCGCCTGCTCTTTCTCTTCGCTAATGATGCGAGTGTGTACAGCATTCCATTGTGAGACACAGCTTTTGATTGCCGATAGATAGGCTTAGTGCACGGTTCTGCCTGTCTGCCTGGTGACCAACCTGCCTATTCTGATAGATAGGCTTAGTGCACGGTTCTGCCTGTCTGCCTGGTGACCAACCTGCCTATTCTGATAGATAGGCTTAGTGCACGGTTCTGCCTGTCTGCCTGGTGACCAACCTGCCTATTCTGATAGATAGGCTTAGTGCACGGTTCTGCCTGTCTGCCTGGTGACCAACCTGCCTATTCTGATAGATAGGCTTAGTGCACGGTTCTGCCTGTCTGCCTGGTGACCAACCTGCCTATTCTGATAGATAGGCTTAGTGCACGGTTCTGCCCGTCTGCCTGGTGACCCAACCTGCCTATTCTGATAGATAGGCTTAGTGCACGGTTCTGCCTGTCTGCCTGGTGACCCAACCTGCCTATTCTGATAGATAGGCTTAGTGCACGGTTCTGCCTGTCTGCCTGGTGACCCAACCTGCCTATTCTGATAGATAGGCTTAGTGCACGGTTCTGCCTGTCTGCCTGGTGACCAACCTGCCTATTCTGTGCACCGCTCCTCTCTCGCCATCCCTCACGACGAAAGATGCGAGTGTTTGTCTTCACGGAATTACGGCAACTAATCAGTCTCCTCCGTTCTAAACATACTGAATGTTAAGAGTCACGTGGGAGTCGACTCTCCAACATTATACCATCGTAGTTAACGGACGGAAAAAGACAGAAAGGCAAGCGACAGCAGCTAAGCCCTGTATGGCAATACTTTGAGAAGTTCAATGAGAAGGAAATGCAAACTTTGAGGTGGAATTGAGGTACAGGTGCAATGCTTAACCATCTGAAAAGGGACTAACCGTGAGACACAAACCGTTGCTGGCAGAAGCGCAGCAGCATTGTGAATTGACGTGGAATTTTATGAATTTTTCTTATCGTTTTTACAGAAAACCGATTATTATTTAAAAAAAATTATTTAAAAGATGTTTAATTTACCACAGCCCTAATACGACTGTACATGTATATATCAAACCCCCTCCGCTAAACAACTGGAATTCCATTAGAGCCCATGCCTACACATTTATTTCCAACTTCAGGAGAGAATCATTTTAAAATCAGGCTTTTCAGCAGTAGAATGATTTCAATGTGCTATCCCCATTCATAACCTAAACACACACACACACACACACACACACACACACACACAAATGGGGTTTTACACATCCAAGACCTTAACACCCACACAAAAACAGCCTCCCTCCCCCACCTCACATGAAAACGGCGAGAAAAGGTCACGCCGCGATCTCTTCTGTTGCAACAACTTAAACAATGATTAACAGTGACACCAACTGACACACAGCGAGTGGTAAAGCCCTGTGACGGCAGAGGTGTGTTTAAAGACGCACGTAGGAACACGCACACAGTTCTCTTCCACCAGACCCTTCCAGGACCAGCAGGTAGAGGCTGTCTGTCGGCTGTGCAGGCAGCTGTATTGCTGCTCTCCCTCCCTCTTTCCCATTTTCCCCGCAGCTGTTTGTGAACAGGGACAGGCGGCTGCCTGAGCATTCCTGACAATCACTAGGACAAAAACGAGGGGGGGGGGGGGGGGGGAATTCACTTTTGGGTATGTGATTGTCTATTTAGACAGAAATGTACATTTCATTGCCATTATCATTCAAGCGGTTAACTCAGCACCATGTAGGTCAAAGGGTAAAACAATACACAGCATAGCCAGGCATTTAAACTGGGAGAGCAGAGCTTGGAGCTGGCTAACAGTGCTGCCCAGGACGGCCCTGCCCACCTCTCCCTCTCTCAGCAACAGTAACAGATTGCTAGGACAACAGAGAGCTGTTGTTGAGGTAACAAGCGCTCTTCCACCTGGCAGGGTGAAGCTACAGAGTCATTCATACTCATATAACTGTACTTCTGTGTGTGTGTACGTAACCTGCCTATAGAGGTGAATCGCACTACATCTATCCATCATATCTTAGACTAGAGGCGATATCAGGGCAGGTGTATGACGACGTAACAGCGGGGTGGAGTGGGTCCTCACTAGTTACCACAGAGTAATAAACCCCACCTATTTCTACAATTTCTATTCTTAATTTTTATTTTAAGCCTAACCTTATCCACAATGCCAACTTCATGCCTAACCTTAAACTAACACTAAAAAACAACTCATTTTTGTTTTCATGAATTGTAGCGATAGACCTTTTTGGCTTTGTGGGAACCAGGTGAGACATGCCCTATGACACCCATGGCAGGAAACGGTTAGGCAACACATCATCAGAGCCTTACTCATGACAGGCAGCAGGGAGTGGCAGGCAGGGGGCAAGTCAGGGCATAAGAACAGAGAAACTGGTCGAGAACCAGAATGACCAAATTGGCATGCAACGGAATTGAGAATTTGACTTAGGCAATGTTTAAGAGTAAACGTTATACGACATGGGCCACATGGTAGGCCTATAGTACAAAGGCTATATCATAAAACTAACCACAAGTCCCTTGGGATGGGGGGGGGGGGGGGGGGTTGATTGCATTAGGTTGTGTGTGTGTGTGGCCCAGCTAGTTCCATATTCACTGGGAGGTCCTATTTCAGTAGCAGAATGCCACAGAGAGCGCAAAGGGCTGCCCTCCTGCCTGCCTCAAAATGACATAATTTAGCCATAAAACATCCTGCTGGCTTTAGCTGTAATGAGCTCTGATTATTATCCTGAGATTTACGAGTGGCTGATTACGGAGAAGTCAAAGTTCTTCCTGAAATGTAGACGGACCTCAAAAGAACTTCCATGTAGACTAGCACATTCTAAATGAGGAGTTGACTAACTACAATACAAGACCACAACACGACATGAACGTCAAACACCTCATTCCAAAATCATTGCATTAATATGGAGTTGGTCCCCCCTTTGCTGCTATAACAACCTCCACACTCCACACTGGGAAGGCTTTCTACTAGATGTTGGAACATTGCTGCAGGGACTTGGCTTCCATTCAGCCACAAGAGTATTAGTGAGGTTGTGCACAGATGTTGGGCGATTAGGCCTGACTCAGTGGCCGTTCAAATTCATCCCAAAGGTGTTTGATGGGGTTGAGGTCAGGGCTCTGTGCAGGCCAGTCAAGTTCTTCCACACCAATCACGACAAACCATTTATGTTTGGACCTCGAATTGTGGACGGTGGCATTGTCATGTTGAAACAGGAAAGGGCCTTCCCCAAACTGTTGCCACAAAGTGAGAAGCACAGAATCAAGAATGTCATTGTATGCTGTAGTGTTAAGATTTCCCTTCACTGGAACTAAGGGGCCTAGCCTGAACCATGAAAATCAGCCCCAGTCCATTATTCCTCCTCCACCAAACTTCACAGTTGGCACTATTCATTGGGGCTGGTAGCGTTCTCCTGGCATCCGCCAAACCCAGATTCGTCCGTCAGAATGCAAGATGGTGAAGCGTGATTCATCACTCCAGAGAACATGTTTCCACTGCTCCAGAGTCCAATGGCGGCAAGCTTTACACCACTCCAGCCAATGCTTGGCATTGCGCATGGTGATCTTAGGCTTGTGTGCGGCTGCTCGGCCATGGAAACCCATTTCATGAAGCTCCTGATGAACAGTTCTTGTGATCAAGTTGCTTCCAGAGGCAGTTTGGAACTCGTAGTGAATGTTGCAACCGAGGACCAATGATTTTCACATGCTTCAGCACTCCCGTTCTGTGAGCTTGTGTGACTTACTGCTTTGCGGCTGAGTCGTTGTTGCTCCTAGACGTTTCCACTTCACAATAACAGTACTTACAGTTGACCGGGGCAGCTCTAGCAGGGCAGATATTTGACAAACTGACTTGTTGGAAAGGTGGCATCCTATGACGGTTGAAAGTCACTAGGCTCTTCAATAAGCCCATTCTGCTGCCAATTTTTGTCTATGGAGATTGCATGGCTGTGTGCTCAATTTTATACACTGAAATAGCCGAATCCACATACTTTTGTATACACACGTGTGTGTGTGTGTGTGTGTGTGTGTGAATATACACTGTGTGTGTGTGTGTGTATGTGTGTGTGTATATATATATATATATATATATATATATAGACACACACACATATATACACATACGTGTGTGTGTGTGTATGTATGTATGTGTATATATATATGTATAAATACACACACACACACACACACACACACACACACACACACACACACACACACACACACACACACACACACACACACACACACACACACACACACACACACACAGCTAAAATACATCAAGAGCTTGTACTTCCACTAATTGAAGGTAGCATTTTAGATTTTTGAATAGGCGAAGACACTTTCAACAACCCTGGTTAAGGCTCTTGGCGTCAATCTCAATGTAATAACCCTGCAAAACCACCTGACGTGAGGCCAGTTATCCTTTAATCTGAGGCCCAAATAAGACAATGGTCAGCTGATCTGAGACCTGGTTGACAAATAAAACAGGCAGAGCAGGCAGTTTGAAATGTCAAAGGTCATCTCAGCTCAGGACTACACTGTTTCACCAATTGACCAGGCCATGTAACATCCTCCTTGAACAATACACACACACACACACACACACACACACGGTGGGGGGTGGGTTGTTACAGTTAGTCTGAACTTCTTTACCTCTGTGACGTCCATGACCTTGATGGCGGCCAGCTGTCCAGTTTTGACATGTCTCCCCTGTAGAGACGAAGAGAAAAGGAGAAGATAGCAGGTCAGTCATCACGAGGTCAACCGAGGGTAACAGTAATACACTGATCAGCAGGGTTAGGGTTAATAAGTGTGTGCGCGCGCACACACGCCACTTGAACTTGCAAAACATGCCTTCTTACAGTAAATCCCATCTTAGCTATGTACATAGTGGCCTACAGCTGACTAACCGTGAGAGTTGTTTCCATAGACAACCATCATCCCTTTGATTAAGTCCACTGTGTAGCGTCACGTGGCTGGTTAAGCCTAGCATAGATACAGAACAACCACCAGCATCCAAACAGACAGACAATCTCTGGGCTGAACAAACATTCCCACAGTTCTCCTCTCTCCCTCTCAGCAGAGACAGAAATAGTCTCTTACTCTCCCTCAGTCTCAAACCCCTCAAAACAGATAAAAGCTGCTAATAATTATCCGGATAGAAACCAAAATGGGGATTTCCACTACTGTGGGGCTGCAGTGTGTATGATAACAGCCACAGCAGTGTTGTTTTTGATGATAGACAGCTGCTTCTATCTGAACACGACGCGCACACACACACACACACACACGACGACCATCTCTGGACCGTCGCCTATTATGAGTGAACAATCCACAGTCAATTGAAAATACGCATGGTTAATTACAAAAGCCGAGCAACTTATTCTCTCCAGCTACGGATGAGACGAAAGCCTCCATGCCTTTACTCTCTGGACTTAAAATCCTCTCAACTTTGATCCCGGGGCCACTGTCTATAAAAACATCAGTGACATTACTGATCACTCGAGTCCCCGTCGAGACAGGCAAGCCTTTGGTCGAGGTGAAAGGTCACAGGTGCATTGGAGAGGTTCAGTTTTCACCCCCCTGCGGCCCCCCCCAACTCCGTGAGCCCAGAGAACGCAGTCCTAAAGCATGACGCTTGGGTGACAATCTTTGGAAGAAAATGTTGGTTTTATCGAGAAAACGAAGAGGAATCTCCGTAACATTGTTGGATATGTAGGCCAATTCACTACCCGTGACGTGAATGTATTTTTGTGCCCACTGATTTCTCATGTCTCAGATTCAGGTCATGGGGCAGGGTGGACTAGAAAATAAAGCAGGAAGGAATGTAGGCTATAGACAGGAAGTGGAGGATGATCGATCAACCAATCGGTGTGAGATAAGGCTTCAGGAGGGCCCACATTGCTCCAGCCAGTCCCCTCTCCCATACCAGTCCTAAACTCCCCTCCACTATCACACAACACAAACACTCACCTCACATCACGCCTCATCCTCCAATAACAACCTGCTGGAGCTGAGCTACAGGGGCCTTGTCTGGACACAGCAGGCAGGGAAGGAGCTGACTGAGTCAGGGGCCTTGTCTGAACACAGCAGGCAGGGAAGGAGCTGACTGAGTCAGGGGCCTTGTCTGGACACAGCAGGCAGGGAAGGAGCTGACTGAGTCAGGGGCCTTGTCTGGACACAGCAGGCAGGGAAGGAGCTGACTGAGTCAGGGGCCTTGTCTGGACACAGCAGGCAGGGAAGGAGCTGACTGAGTCAGGGGCCTTGTCTGAACACAGCAGGCAGGGAAGGAGCTGACTGAGTCAGGGGCCTTGTCTGGACACAGCAGGCAGGGAAGGAGCTGACTGAGTCAGGGGCCTTGTCTGGACACAGCAGGCAGGGAAGGAGCTGACTGAGTCAGGGGCCTTGTCTGAACACAGCAGGCAGGGAAGGAGCTGACTGAGTCAGGGGTCTTTGTGGGCCCCTGGTCTGATACGGTGGCCCTGGAGAGGTAACCTGAAGCTGGGGGGTTATCACTGAACAGGCAGCTTCCAGACACTTCATAAAGCCCCTAACCACAGCCAGATGTGCTGGCCTCTGTCCAATTCTAAAGACCGGAGCTCAGCAGGCGTACATTCAACCTCCCCACTCCTTAGACTATCACCAGAGTTAGACAGATCACACTGACACTATTAGCTAGTAGGCCATTCAACACAGTCTCTCCACACAGCACTGAAACCCTCTCGTCAGTCCTTCTACATTCATCCAGTAAAACCAGAAGCAAATCCCACGCGTTCCCATTCCTTCCTTCTCAAGTCAACGACTCCCTGGAAACACATAAGCCAACTCCCACTAGAGGCGGAGCTTCCCGGAGGAATGACAGAATGCTGAAATCACTTTATGTCATCCTACATGGTAATACGATAGCTCACAACAACCTGGATTGCTCTAACGGATGGTCATCCATCCATGTTGTTACTGCCATCCATCCATGTTATTATGCCACACACTGCTAAAGCATATAGCCTAGCTGCCATAAAGGTTGGTCCAGCACATCAGAGGCAAGGTAAAGGGAGGTGAGCTGGCTGGTAATGGGGGGCTAATAGCACCAGGGGGGAGGGGTCAGATGAAGATGTAAGGTGACATTTGAGCATGGAGAGAGGGGGGGGTGGGGGGGGGGTAGAGGGTAGAGGGGGGTGGGTAGAGGGGGTGGGTAGAGGGGGTGGGTAGAGGGGGGGGTAGAGGGGGGTGTGTAGAGGGGGGTGGGTAGAGGGGGGTGGGTAGAGGGGGGTGGGTAGAGGGGGGTGGGTAGAGGGGGGTGGGTAGAGGGGGAGGGTAGAGGGGGGAGGGGGGTGGGTAGAGGGGGGTACAGGCGTTGGGTGATGAGCTAATCCACTTTAGGGCAGGCAATGTATGGTCTAGGCTACGCAGGCAATGCCTCACACACACACACACACACACACACACACACACACACACACACACACAGAGAGAGAAATCATAAACACACAGATCAGGAACGTATATTGTTGCCTCAACACAAACCAGATGAGCAGTGGTGAGAGAGAGATGGTCTAGTGAGCAGCAGCACGAGACGACCGAGACAGTGTGTAACTATACTGTATCTACTACACATACCAGGTAACTGACCCTACCTCACTAACAGACCCTGTCTGTACTGTATCTAGTACACATACCAGGTAACTGACCCTACCTCACTAACAGACCCTGTCTGTACTGTATCTACTACACATACCAGGTAACTGACCCTACCTCACTAACAGACCCTGTCTGTACTGTACCTACTACACATACCAGGTAACTGACCCTACCTCACTAACAGACCCTGTCTGTACTGTATCTACTACACATACCAGGTAACTGACCCTACCTCACTAACAGACCCTGTCTGTACTGTATCTACTACACATACCAGGTAACTGACCCTACCTCACTAACAGACCCTGTCTGTACTGTATCTACTACACATACCAGGTAACTGACCCTACCTCACTAACAGACCCTGTCTGTACTGTATCTACTACACATACCAGGTAACTGACCCTACCTCACTAACAGACCCTGTCTGTACTGTATCTACTACACATACCAGGTAACTGACCCTACCTCACTAACAGACCCTGTCTATACTGTATCTACTACACATACCAGGTAACTGACCCTACCTCACTAACAGACCCTGTCTGTACTGTACCTACTACACATACCAGGTAACTGACCCTACCTCACTAACAGACCCTGTCTGTACTGTACCTACTACACATACCAGGTAACTGACCCTACCTCACTAACAGACCCTGTCTGTACTGTATCTACTACACATACCAGGTAACTGACCCTACCTCACTAACAGACCCCGTCTGTACTGTATCTACTACACATACCAGGTAACTGACCCTACCTCACTAACAGACCCTGTCTGTACTGTATCTACTACACATACCAGGTAACTGACCCACTGCTGACCCTACCTCTTACCAGAACACACTACGGATGGGGGGGGGGGGACAGAGCAGACAAAGACAGGAGGAAAGAGATGGGGGAGAGGTCGTGGTTTACTCCATGGTACAGTATGTAGATGTCTGTGCATTCTCCCATCGGATATAGAGCCACACGTGACAGAGTCCGCGAGAGACTGAAGGAGTTGAGCCACTTTAGGCCAGCAGAGAAGCCAGCCAACGCTGGGCGGGCTGTGAGAGTAGAGACCAGCCAACGCTGGGCGGGCTGTGAGAGTAGAGACCAGCCAACGCTGGGCGGGCTGTGAGAGTAGAGACCAGCCAACGCTGGGCGGGCTGTGAGAGTAGAGACCAGCCAACGCTGGGCGGGCTGTGAGAGTAGAGACCAGCCAACGCTGGGCGGGCTGTGAGAGTAGAGACCAGCCAACGCTGGGCGGGCTGTGAGAGTAGAGACCAGCCAACGCTGGGCGGGCTGTGAGAGTAGAGACCAGCCAACGCTGGGCGGGCTGTGAGAGTAGAGACCAGCCAACGCTGGGCGGGCTGTGAGAGTAGAGACCAGCCAACGCTGGGCGGGCTGTGAGAGTAGAGACCAGCCAACGCTGGGCGGGCTGTGAGAGTAGAGACCAGCCAACGCTGGGCGGGCTGTGAGAGTAGAGACCAGCCAACGCTGGGCGGGCTGTGAGAGTAGAGACCAGCCAACGCTGGGCGGGCTGTGAGAGTAGAGACCAGCCAACGCTGGGCGGGCTGTGAGAGTAGAGACCAGTCAATAATGCAGCTGCTATTGATCACAGTGCAGCTGCTACAGTACCGGCCTCTGAAGAAACACTCCAACAGAAAACATGTTTTCCTTCAGCACTTGGAGAGAAAGGGCTGTGGTCTCAATGGAAGAGGCGAGTATCAGCCATAAAAACTTGAGTTGTGTTCAATAGACTCAAAGTGTGGTCTACTTCACCTGCTTGTTTGCGGATTGAACCGACGAGGTGCTACGTGAGAAACGGGACACCGGAAGGAAAGCCTGTTGAATCTCAGACTGGGCTGCAGCCCCGGATGGGAACGCCGTCGCGTCCGCGAGGGGCTTCTGCGTCTCGCCCCCGTGTGATAACGAGGTGGCTCAACGGGTCGCTCATCACGCACACTTACACACACACAGAGCAGAGTTGTGTTCAGGCAGTGGTGTGGACAGCCCAGGGGCTGTGTGGGTCTTGTGACAGCCATTAGAGCAAGGGCTAGAGCAGGGGGGGAGAAGAGACAAAAGGAGCTGTAGCGGACTGTGTGTGTGTAGGGAAGACACACAAAGTGTGAGCACATGGTCAGATCAGCCTACCTGAAGCCAAACCAAAAAAATAGTTTTTCAAAATATTAGCTAGGTGGCTAGCTTTTATGAGGCCAGGAAACATATTCCTCACATGCTAGGAATGTATTTCCTCCACCGTTATAATGAAAAGGTGCCTCAGTCCCAAAACACAAGATTTTTGGGAGGAGTACAGATGACGTCGCCCACTGTATGCACTTCCGGTAGGCTGGACGCGTCCAGACTGAGGTGGTCAAGACAAATCTGAATACAATCAGACCAAAGCCACTTTGGGTGTAGACCATCTGTTCAATGCCATCTTTGTATTCTGATCGCAGCAGTCGCATGTCTACACTTACATTACCAGACACACCTAGCGGTCACCGTCAGACAAGGTCTGCCCCTACAGTTACGCTAATCCGTTTGCAACGCCTTTAGCGTTGCTTGCTAGCTACAGAGGTTATCTGGCTAGTTAGCTACAGTAATTATCTACAGCCATCAGATGTTGTGTTATATTTTGCCTATCCCACCGTTTATTGAAAGCATTCTGACATTTGAATACGGCGCAGGAAACGGGAATCTGGACACGGTAGACATTTCTATCTAGACGCATGACGTGTTCAGAATTCCATGATCAGAACACGAAAAAGCTGCATTAACTGTCAAGTCTAGACATGGCCTCTGTGAAACAGGGTGAGACCCTGGCCCCCGTCACAGAGTGGGTGACACGTTCAACACCAGACCAGCTGATTGGTCCCAGAGGGATAGGCTTCAATGGCTGTGCACTCAAATGGAATTGATGTTTAAGGTGTCCAGCGTAGTACCAAATACCAATACTACCTTGCTAGATCAGAGATTAAAATGGGCGATCTGTGATCATTTTGTACCCGAGAGGGTAATAGGAGCTAGTCTACAATCTGTGCAGACACCATGGGGTTAACCCACTGAGACATGCCTACTGCCTATGGCCCTCCACTCCCATTCCCAGCATACTAACCTACAATTGTGCCTCCACCAACTGTGGAAGGCTAGGCTATAAATAGTGGTTAACCCACAGCTAGCACCATTTAACTGAGCAGGCCGGTTAGCTTCCTGCTGCATAGCGCACATTAACAGGCCTGTGTACTACAGCTCAACACTGCTGCTTGGAGCACCTCACAGAGACATGTTTCCAAAGCTACCCACACCTACAGGTGTTACCTAAATATAGATCTGTTTATAGGAGAATGAATGTTCAAGAGGATCTTTAACTTTTCTTCATACTGGTTCCATTTTGGTCCCTCGCCCATAACACTTTGGGGTTTAACAGATCTGACCGAAAAAACTATTAGCGGACTGGGAGGATCTGGGTACACCAAATGGCCTAGTGGATGTAACAAGGAGCCGAAATGGACCCCGGGCCAGCATCATCCCCGCCGCTTCGCTCCGATGCTACCCCCAACTCCTCCTACTGGGTTGGCCAGCCAGCCTTTATCGTGCCGAGTCCTCCCAGCAATACACAGTTTGTCCTGGGAGGTAGTGCAGAGCGATTAACCAAAATGACAATTATTTTTTTTCGCTTTTTAAACAATTAATTGACCGACGTCAGTTCAATTATTTGAGTTCCATTTATTTATTTTTTTGAGCTCAATGCCGTTTCTCTGGAGATAAATCAGATCTTGCCTGAATGTGCGATGTAGTAGGTGGCAAATATTCTACATACAGTACCAGTCAAAAGTTTGGACACACCTACTCATTCAAGGGTTTTTCTTTATTTGTACTATGTTCTACATTGTAGAATAATAGTGAAGACATCAAAACTATGAAATAACACATATGGAAATCATGTAGTAACCAAAAAGTGTTAAACAAATCAAAATATATTTTACATTCTTCAAAATAGCCACCCTTTGCCTTGACAGCTTTGCACACTCTTGGCATTCTCTTAACCAGCTTCATGAGGTAGTCACCTGGAATACATTTCAATTAACTGGTGTGCCTTGTTAAAAGTTAATTTGTGGAATTTCTTTCCTTCTTAATGCATTTGAGCCAATCAGTTGTTGTGACAAGGTAGGGGGGTATACAGAAGATAGGGCTATTTGGTAAAAGATCAAGTCCATATGTGACTGACCGCCTTGATTCGGCCTTGTGTAGCAACATTTGAAATTGTAGTGGCACAAAGCTGAGGCACAGAGATACACAGCGGTATATCATACACGGCATTTGAGGAACAATGGGAAAATACTTCTGCTTTGAAAGTTGATAAGCTTCTAACTTCACTTTGGAGAAAAAGGCCTTTGAATGTTTTGGTACCTGCTGGAGAGCTTTGTCTACACCCATTCTGCATCGTTCACACCCTCTTAAGCTTCAGCCCCACCCATCTCTCCAAGGATTGATCTGAGCATTCTGTCCTAACAACAGTCAAGCTAACCGGCTAACATGAGAGAACCGTTCACTGACCATTTTACTCGCCCTAACAGAGCTGGTTTGGCTGTTTTTATGTCATCCAGAGCGTTGGTGACTGCACCTGTGCTGCTGGCAACAATTTACGCTTTTTTGCCAACGTTTACTGACACCGGCCAAATTAAAACCGGTGTTAGGCGTTCTTAACCTGTTGGGGATAGGGGGCAGTATTTGCACGGCCGGATAAAAAACACGTACCCGATTTAATCTGGTTACTACTCCTGCCCAGTAACTAGAATATGCATATAATTAATAGATTTGGATAGAAAACACTCCAAAGTTTATAAAACTGTTTGAATTGTGTCTGTGAGTATAACAGAACTCATATGGCAGTCAAAACCCTGAGACAAATCCTAACAGGAAATGGAAATCTGATGTGTGGAATCACTTCAAGCCTTTGCCATTGAAACACACAGGGACTTAATCATTTAGCACTTCCTAAGGCTTCCACTAGATGTCAACAGTCTTTACAAAGTGGTTTGAGTCTTCTATGGTAGAAACTGACCCAAAGAGAGGCTTGGGAAGTTGGTCACAGGGGGAGGGCTATTACTACTATGACGCGGGCGCCCATGGGAACCATTTTGTTCCGAAACGTTTAGTAAGACAATGCAATCGTCCGCCTTGAATATTATTGAAGCTCTGGTTGAAAAAGGCCCTAAAGATTTATGTCATACAACGTTTGACATGTTTGAACGAACGTAAATATATATTTTTTGCACATTCGTGACGACAAGTCCCGCGCGCTTCAGTACATTATGAGTAGCCTTCGGAACGCGCTAACAAGAAGGAGCTATTGGGACATACTATTAACTTTTTCGAACAAAACTACATTTGTTGTGGACCTGGGATTCCTGGAAGTGCCTTCTGATGAAGATAATCAAAAGGTAAGGGAATATTTACAATAGTATTTTTGATTTTAGATGGTTCCAAGATGGCGCCAACATGTATCGCCTAGCCTATTTTTCTGAGCATACCACGTCGTTTATTGCAAAGTGTGATTTCCCAGTAAAGTTCTTTTTAAATCTGGCAAAGCGGTTGCATTCACGAGATGTTAATCTATAATTCTTTGAATGACATTATTACATTTTAACAATGTTTTCGAATAGTAATTTTGTAAATTGTAGCGCTGATTCACCGGAAGCATTTGAGGGAAAATATTTTCTGAACGTCACGCGCTGATGTAAAATGCTGTTTTTATATACAAATATGAACTTTATCGAACAAAAAATGCATGTATTGTGTAACATGATGTCCTAGGAGTGTCATCTGATGAAGATTGTCAAAGGTTAGTGCTGCATTTAGCTGTGTTTTGGGTATTTGTGATCCATCTAGTTGCTTTGAAAATGGCAGTGTGATTTTTTTTGGCAGGGTACTCTCCTAACATAATCTAATGTTTTGCTTTTGCTGTAAAGCCTTTTTGAACTCGGACAACGTGGTTCGATTCAGGAGAGGTGTATCTATAAAATGGTGTAAAATAATCATATGTTTGAGAAATTGAAGTTATAGCATTTATGAGGTTTTGTATTTCGCGCGACGCGATTCCACTTTGCCCAGACAGGTTAAATTCATCAGTTATTCTGCGCTCTCACACACAGATGAGAGTGCTCTGAAATCAGAGTAGATAGCCAGAGCAAATTTTTGATAAAAAAATATTTTTAAAAGTTTACATTCAAATGGCACTCCTGTGAAGTAGTGGCGCACAACATAAGCCTAGTTTCCTGAAACAAGTCACATATTATGGCAAGAACAACTCAAATAAGCGAAGAGAAACGACAGCTCATCATTACTTTAAGACATGAAGGTCAGTCAATCTGAAAAATTTGAACTTTTACAATTTCTTCAAGTGCAGTTGCAAAAACCATCAAGCTCTGATGAAACTGGCTCTCATGAGGACCGGAACAGGAAAGGAAGACCCAGAGTTACCTCTGCTGCAGAGGATAAGTTCATTACAGTTACCAGCCTCAGAAATGAGCAATTATCTGCACCTCAGATTGCAGCCCAAATAAAAGCTTCACAGAGTTCTTGTAACAGACAGATCAACCTCAACTGTTCAGAGGAGACTGTGTGAAATCAGGCCTTCATGGTTGAATTGCTGCAAAGAAACCACTACTAAAAAGGTCACCAACAAGAAGAAGAGACTTGCTTGGGCCAAGAAACAGGAGCAGTAGACATTAGACCGGGGGAAATCTGTCCTTCTGAGAGTTCGAATGAGATTTTTGGTTCCAACCGCCGTGTCTTTGTGAGACGCAGAGTTGGTGAACGGATGATCTCCGCATGTGTGGTTCCCACCATGAAGAACGGTAGTGGTGGTATGATGGTGCTTTGCCTAGTTAAATAAAGGTAAAAAATTTAATTAAATTCTGCAGCGATCTCCCATCTGGTCTGCGCTTAGTGGGACTCACCTTTGTTTTTCAACAGGAAAATTACCCTCCAAGCTGTGTAAGGGCTATTTGACCAAGAAGGAGTGTGACGGAGTGCTGCATCAGATGACCTGGCCTCCACAATCACCGACCTCAACCAATTGAGATGAGTTGACAGCAGAGTGAAGGAAAAACAGCCAGCAAGTGCTCAGCATGTGGGAACTCCTTCAAGACTGTTGTAAAAGCCTTCCAGGTGACTACCTCATGAAATTGGTTGAGAGAATGCCAAGGTTGTGCAAAGCAGTCATCAAGGCAAAGGGTGGCTACTTTGAAGAATCTCAAATATAAAATATATTTTGATTTGTTTAACACTTTTTTGGTTACTACATGATTCCATATGTGTTATTTCATAGTTGATGTCTTCACTATTATTCTACAATGTAGAAAATAGTACAAAAGAAAAATCCTTTAATGAGTAGGTCTTCCAAAAATTTTGACTGGTGCTGTAGTTTTTGGGGAGAAAGCGTGTTAATTAACTACAATGACCATAATCCATTGCGCTCCTACTAGTCCGGTCTTTTTTGGCACTGAGATGGAGAGAAGAATCTCTGAAAATACATGATCTAAGAGATTGATAGTTAATACTAAGCAGTCATAAAAGTATGCCTTCTCAGAGATGACTTGGAATTAAATAGTAGTCATCAAATAAAACAAATGTCATGAAATTGTATTAATTGTTCTGTGTTACATCTATCAACCCACATAATGCAAAGCGCATTTGATGTCCACCCAAAAAAGATTACACCGAAAACAGTGATTATTTCTAAATAATCGAACCAAAAACTCTCAAGTGGTACAGAGAGGAGAGATGAGGAGGAGGAAAAGACAGGGAGGGGCAGAGACTGGGGATGTCTAGACGATTAGGAGGCAGACAGGTGTGCTTGCATCAGTGTTGCATCATCCGTCACTTCTCCTTTGTTTAGCCCATCTACATCCTTTAATGGCAGGGTTTCTAAACTCAGTCCCCCCCCCCATGGTGCATGTTTTGGTTTTTCCCAAGCACTACACAGCTGATTCAAATAACCAACCATCATCAAACTTTGATTATTTGAATCAGCTGTGTAGTGCCTGGGAAAAACCAAAACATGCACCAAGGGGGGGGGGGGGGGGGGGGGGGCTCAGGACCGAGTTTAGAAACCTTGCTCTATGGTGATGTCATGGGTTCAGGTCCTGGGAAGTTTGTCTTTCATTCGTGGAAAAATAAAGCTCCGTTGAATGATCTTCATCCTTAAGTCTCCAATATTAAAGACAGCTTAAAGTGAGGAAATTCAAATCTCAACTACAAGTTTCTGATGCCATTTTAGGACAGATGAAATGTTAAAGCAAAGCCAGTATAAAGGCTATAGCCCAAATACAATATGGAAGCTAGCCCAGTATGGGTCCTATATAGCGTTACTGCCACAGAGGGTTTGATGCTGCTCATGACCTATGACCTTTCCTCTGTACCTGCAGGGGGGGTTACATGTGGCCTCTGTCACAGAGACATGGCACCGTGTCAAACAGAGTGTTGGAACCAGTGACCCTCAGTGGCACCTTACAATCACAGAACTGGGCCAAGCTATTTAAAGCTGCAGCAGTCCCCTCACCCTGGGTCCACAAAAACCTGCCAAGTCCTTCCCCTGGCAAAGCAGACATGGGCGAGAGAGCGAAAGAGTGGGGGAGAGAGACTGGTAGGGGGATGATTTGAGGTTATGAGCAAGCAGGAGAAGTAAAATGGTTTACCCACAGGTAAAAAGAAAGAAGGGGGCAAGAGAAGGGAGAGAGGGGGAAGGAAAACAATGGAGTGCAAAAGAGTGAGGTCACAGGAGCTGCCAGCACCACAGGACTGTGGGTATATTCTCCCAGCATCCCTGTAGATTGGGCTGACATGGACTGCAGAGCAGAAGCCGGTGGGCGGTGAGGGAAGAGAAAGAGGCATGATGTTTAAGAGAGGTTGGCACATCATAGGGATTAGAGCGCCAGGGCACCACCAGCCCTGCAGGCCTGACAGACAGAGTGGCTGGCTAACTAGGTCTATATATGGCCATTCTGTACAGCCCAGCAGAGGGAATCCTCCCCCACATACCACGCACCAAGGGAGAACTTAATGAATTCTTCAGGTTTTGTTTTTATCGCTATCATTTTCTCTTCACAGACGCACCGGAGGGCTCTCCATCCCATCTCTCAGTGCCAGCTGGTCTGGAGCCAAAGAAGAGATCAGACTGATCTGAGAATCCCATTGTGGAGTCAGTCAGTGCAGGAAGAGGCTTTTCAGGGGTATAGAAATAGCATACAACTTCAGCCTACCACCACAATGGGACTAGGAGGTCATGGCCTGTGTAGTTGTAGGCAAAATGTTTTTATTTTTTTTAAATGGATGGTGGTAATATGAAAACACTGCAAATCCAACAACTAACTGTATTGAGACGTAGGACTACTTGATATAGTCTGGATCAACTTACAAAGCTGTGCACATCTGAGACCAGCATGGACACTGATGACTGTCTCCTTAATGAGACAATGGCCAATTGTTCAGTGGCTGGGGGAGCGCCATGAAGACACCGGATGCTGAAGATGGGCTTGGCTGGGGAGGAAGAACCACTGCCACTTCGTGGGTATTGAGAAGAGGACTGAGTTCCCACAAACACTACGTCAATGACGTTCAGGGAGATTGTAGTGCTGCAGCAAGCCATTACCCCCAAGCATGTATTTCGCCTCCCTCCTATTTCAATGCTTTTAGTGCAATTGGGACTCGTACCAGAGTTTATCATAAGCAATTAATTAAGAAATGTTGAGAGCCAGAAGGAGGGGGGCGTTGGCAGTAAGATTTGAAATAGAACAATGTGATTGGGGGAAATAGCCTAAGCCATTGCATCCACAGTGTAACATAGCAGCCAGCAGCAGCACCACATTGCCCATTTTGAGAAGGGTCCTCCTGTAAAAATTTAAGTGAGAACCGGTATCTACTAGCTTTCATTCCAGTGCAAGGTGAGAATTAGGGATGTTAATGTTGAACCTCTGTTGAACCTCTGTTGAACCTCTGTTGAACCTCAAAAAGCTGGTACTGGACTGTAACGTGTGGTTTTAGAACGTTTTTGAGATGGCTACTATTAAAAAAAAAGAGCTACTATTTTTATTTCTCAATCTCAACTCGTAATTCAAGCTCACTTGCATAGGCTATAGTCAATGGTAGGCAGGCTATCAATGCGTCACCAATCACCTTGCAACGTGAGCGTCAGGCAGTATAATTGTTTGAAACCTAAACGTTTTACTTTACTTCAAATAATGAGGCATGTCTTAGCTTACTTCAAAGTAATCCAACCAAAATTGGAGGCACATTTTTTTCTTAAACGACTTCCTCATGCCACTTACCATAATTTCTCGACTGTTCTATTGGTTTTTATATAAACTTTTTTGTCCACAAGCCTAAGGCACAATTGCAGTCATATTACCAACAAATCCTAGTAGATTCCCAAAAATGTCTAAGGGAGTTTTCACAGTTTGAGTCAGTATTTGTTACATTGTATTTTTTCCCCATTTGGTCTGGTTGGTTTCACATTGCACAACAAAACCACTTCTCCATGCAAGTCATACGTTTATTTGACAAATATGCTCACGTTAAATCCATTTATGAGTATCCTGACACATCACTTGTGTCCAAATCTTCATATTACTTTTGCTTTGGTATTCCAACAACATGTGGGAGAACAGCCACTAACTGCAACCTGAATAGTCTATATTCAGTAACCTAGATCCCCGGTATAGCCCTCGTCTCCCCTAACCTGCATCAGATGTGTTCAGAAATGCGCTGCTACTCACAAATGTTTCAGAGATGTCAAGTTACGATGTCAAACAACCAATAATGCGTGACTCTGGTTTCCTGCGTTTGGTCCGGACTGCACTCTCACCTGCAGCGAACCGTACCAACGTACAAATTGAATCAGACCGAAATCACCCTTTTAGAGAGAACCATGGTGCATTGTTTAGTACGGATAAAGTCCACAGCAGTCCAAACGAACCGACCTAAATAAGTAAACCAACTAAGGGGGTAAATGCACCAGTTGGGAAAAAAACACACCAAACCAATTTAGTGTGAAAGCCCCCTTAGTTTCTAACTGAGATTGTCATCTGTGTCACATATGGAAGTGCTCGCAATAGGCGAGCTGTTTACAACTGTTTTCCAACAAATTACATTTTGGCAAAAGATGGAAAATGACGATTTATTTAATAGCTGCTTCATTACAGGAGTTGCGTGTTCAATAATAGGCTATAGCCTTTTGACTGTAAGACGATAGGCTTGCTATTGTTGCATGTGTCCATTAAGCTCCTAATGAAAAATGTCCTTCCTTGTATGCATACATAGTAGGCTACTTTCTGTTGAAAAAAATCTACCGTTTGTTGACAGGTTAATGAGGGTGGGTTAGTCGGCAGCAATATTTACATCCCTAGTGAGCATATAAAATGATGTCCCCCTTCCCTTGACTGTCCCACCCACATATTGATAGTTAGATAAGACTTCAAAAAGGTCATTCAGCTGGTTGGCCAAGTCAATCTAAACCCCCGAGCTACCACTGAGCTTAACAGTAAGTTCTAAACCCCCGAGCTACCACTGAGCTTAACAGTAAGATCTAAACCCCCGAGCTACCACTGAGCTTAACAGTAAGATCTAAACCCCCGAGCTACCACTGAGCTTAACAGTAAGTTCTAAACCCCCGAGCTACCACTGAGCTTAACAGTAAGATCTAAACCCCCGAGCTACCACTGAGCTTAACAGTAAGTTCTAAACCCCCGAGCTACCACTGAGCTTAACAGTAAGATCTAAACCCCCGAGCTACCACTGAGCTTAACAGTAAGATCTAAACCTGGCACTAGCCCCAGGCAACAATCACTGCCACCTTGCCTCTGCTGCTGTGATTGGCTGCAGGCATTTGAATCCAGAAGAGCCACATCGTGCAGCACGGGGCTGTGATATGGCATTTCAGTTCTTAGAGCGCCTGCAACCCGCTTCTGTCAAAAGCTCCAAAATGAAAAGGTCACTCAGTGAGGTACTGTATGTCATCCGGGCTAGCTGCATCAAACAGGCTGTGGCGACTGGGTCGGAGACAAACAGTGTCACAAAAACATACCTACAAGGCAAACAGTTTGAAAACCAAAATAACAAACAGAAGGGACAGAGATAAGGTAGGCCCAAAAAAAAGTCAGCGTTTCAAAACTGTAATTGAATGGAAGAAATTGGCTTGGGCCTTCAGAATAGAAGAAATAGACTGTGCTTGGCTGTCTTATTGTGAGAGGTTTGATTGGGTGAAAAACTACTTTGCAAAGAAGAAGAAAAAGGCTCACAGAAAGAGATAGAAAGTTGTATTTCCAGAACAGGGCTAGTTGATTATTCAGCATTTGAGACCCGACTGATGAACACATCCTTTCTGTGGGTCTGGTGGTGGTTCCCAAAGAGAGCCAGAGACAAAACCAGCTTTGTAATGAAGCTGCCTGGCCATGCAGGCTCTGTCTGGGGCCCAGGACAGCTGCTCCTCCTCCTCCAGTTCCAGCTAGCGCCCCTCATTCAGACCTAGCATTGGTGTCAGGCAGCTGATGGAGGTAGGAAAGAAAACACTATATATACACACAAAAGTATGTGGACAACCTTTCAAAAATTAGTGGATTTGTCCATTTCAGCCACACCAGTTGCTGACAGATATATATAATCAAGCACATATCCATGCAATCTCCATAGATAAAAAAAAAAACTGTCATTCTACTACCCTTACTGAAGAGCTCAGGTGACTTTCAACATGGCACCATCATAGGATGCCACCTTTCCAACAAGTTAGTTTGTCAAATTTCTGCCCTGCTAAAGCTACCCCAGTCAACTGTAAGTGCTGTTATTGTTAAGTGGAAATGTCAAGGCGAAACAACAGCTCAAGCCACAAAGTGGTAGGCCACACAATCTCACAGAACGGGACCGCCGAGTGCGGAAGTGCGTAAAAATTGTCGGCCCTCAGTTGCAACATTCACTATGGTGTTCCAAACTGCCTCTATGAGCAACGTCAGCACAAGAACTGTTCGTTGGGAGCGTCAAGAAATGGGTTTCCATGGCCGAGCAGCCACCCACAAGGCTAAGATCACCATGCGCAATGCCAAGTGTTGGCTGGAGTGGTGTAAAGCTTGCCGCCATTGGAGCAGTGGAAACACGTTCTCTGGAGTGATGAATCACGCTTCACCATCTGGCAGTCTGACGGACAAATCTGGGTTTGGCCGATGCCAGGAGAACGCTACCTACCCTAATGCAGTGCCAACTGTAAAGTTTGGTGGAAGAGGAAAAACGGTCTGGGGGTGTTTTTCATAGTTCGGGCTAGGCCCCTTAGTTCCAGTGAAGGGAAATCTTAACACTACAGCATACAATGACATTCTAGACAATCATGTGCTTCCAACTTTGTGGCAACAGTTTGGGGGAGGCCCTTTCCTGTTTCAGCATGACAATGCCACCGTGCACAAAGCGAGGTCCATACAGAAATGGTTGGTTGAGATCGGTGGGATCAATTGGAACGCCGACTGCGAGCCAAACTTAAATCACCCATCATCAGTGCCCAACATCACTAATGCTCCTGTTGGTGAATGATAGCAAGTCCCCGCAGCAATGTTCCAACATCTAGTGGAAAGTCTTCCCAGAAGAGTGGAGGCTGTTATAGCAGCAAACGGGGTATCAACTCCATATTAATGACCATGATTTTGCAACGAAAGATATTCAACGCACAGGTGTCCATATACTTTTGGTCATGTAGTGTACATAACTGGGCTACATATTAGCCTAGTTTATAACGTGCAGTTCACAGTACAGTCTCACTAGAGGAAGGGGAATAATTAATTGAAACAAACTGCCTTTATTTGGCATGACAATTATGTAGGTTAGAAGTTGGCATACAGTAAACCTCGGACATCCAATGGCTTTGGGTCCGTCTGTTGTGAAAATGTACAGCAAACCAGAGCATGCAGACCTAACTGTCTGCAGAATAGAAAATGAAGACGTATGAATTTCAGGACAAAACTATTACCCCCTGGTTCTCCATCTTTCAAATCAGCTGCCACAGACAAGTTGGCTTTACTTGGAATCATTAGACCAAGGATGTCCTCCATTTTGTGGAACGAAACAGGCACATACACAGCCAGCCCGGGGCCCTTTTGCAGGACGTCCATTCTATTCCATGCAGTGTGGAAGAATGGCTCATGCTCTGCCTGACTATAAATAGCGAAAGATAGCATAAGGCCCATTAGAGCCTTTGATGTAAACGTTTTAATGCACCAATTCCAATAAACTCTGTAGTCTATCATTTGGTGAAATTTAGAAAGAGCAGTAAAGAGATTGAGAGTGAGTGACAAAAGCCTATAAGTAAATAATTCTCTCCACATAGGCCCATGAAGCCATCTGTTCATGGAAGGAAGATGTTTGCTAGCAAGTTTTCCATTACCAACGGGGTCACATGACCAAAAGAAAACAGCATTGGTCTTTAAAGCCCTCTGTTCCACGGGGTTGGATCAGATGAACGGTTCTGCTTTTACATTCGAACATCCAGACTATCATTGTTGTTTCTCCTCAGTCAGGAGTCCAGATTACCCTGCTCCTGAGAGTTAAGATTAAGAGAATAGACACAGGACACAGCACTGCTGCAGCCCCTGTGAACCACCCTGCTTAACAGACTTTCCAGTTGTTTTCAAGCTGCTCTGCACAGTGTTGCTAGCCTGACTGTTTGAAAGGAGGGGTTAAATACAGACAAGACCTTCCAATGGAAACGAGGGTACGGGGAAGAGAGGCAGGTCACCAATAGTGGGTCAGACTCATCCTCAAAATCCAAGAGAAGGAACCCACCAAATTCTCCAAAAAGGTCCATTTCAACAATTACTTTAAACAGTCACCATGATAATTTGCACAGGGAAACATGACACCAAGAAACAGATTGGTTGAGAGAGGGGAAAAAGCCTGCTGTGTAACACATGATATTTTACTTAACCAAATGGTCTATGAAGCAAGTCCTTGTCTGGATCATCATTCCCTTTCCCCTTCTCTCCACAGCAGAATGTGATGTAGGACATGTGCTGCAGT
Source organism: Salmo salar (assembly GCF_965601325.2). NCBI lineage: Eukaryota > Metazoa > Chordata > Actinopteri > Salmoniformes > Salmonidae > Salmo > Salmo salar. Next base: position 72,932,526 of record NC_138306.1, read on the forward strand.
TTAACAACACTCAGAGCAACACTGGTCTGCAAACCCAGTTGCCATTTACTTCTAAACCAAATCTATAATATTAATGGAAATTAAGAGAAGAAAAGTCCAATTCAGAAACAAATCAACTGAGCTTTAAGGCCTAACCTGGGTAGAAGATGAGAAACAGAGGAGCTTGGGCTAACGGAGTGGTGCATGGATTGATTGCAAGCTACCTTCCATATTTCACCAAACATGTTTTTACAAGCAATAGTACACAGAGGGAGATCATCTTTACCAATCCAACCTGTGATTATTGGGGTGCAATGGCAAACATCCTGACGAGACATTTTGACATGAATCTATTCCATCACACAAGCATGACATCTGGATCATTTCAGTGATCAATGCCAAAACTGCATCAATGTAACGTTAACTATCTAGTGTCAGAAATCAGTGTCGACGATTAGGCCACAGATGAAGAAAATAATATATATTGGAACAAACCTTGTATACTTGTCCATAGGTGCCATTTCCGACCACTTCCACCAATTCAAAAATCCCTGCTGGATCCTGAAACGAGTCAAAAATATATATTATTTTTACACAAACATTTTTTTTTTAAATGGTAAATGTTTTTGAATAATTGTTGCCAAAATGTGACCTAGATTAACGCAGCTGTTGCGCCCTGATCTCCACAACATGCCAAATGCATTTCGAACAAAGGAAAGCCAGGCAGCACGACAGCTTTCTCTCGATCCGAATAATAAATAAATAAGCCTCCCAGAAATGGTAACCCCGAAAATGTATCCATATTTTATTGGGTAAAACTGTTTGTTTTATATGTTTTAACTCACTGTAGTGGAATAGATTAAATCTGGGGGTAGATTAATCTTTAAATAAAAAGACACTGCCCTTGTCCACCACTCACCCGCAAAGAAGCCAGGTCTATTTCGACCAGACTTTTAGCCGGAGAGTCGTTCGCCATCTTTTAAATATAAACCGATCCTTCCTTCGCGTTGTGGAATCTTTGATGTGGTATCATTTGCGGCGCATCCTTGTAGAAAAACAACCCCTCGAGTATTCCTCTTTGTGGTCCGCTACTGTTGTCCGAGGACACTAGGCTAGTCCATGTTGAGGTGGCAGCTCGGCCCTTCGCTCGCTCAACTCCCAGTCGTGCTCCTCCTCGTCGCTCCCTGGCTGGTGAGAACCGCACAAACACAGGAAGCCGGTCGGGAATCAGAGGAGGGGCTGGGCCTTGATGCAATAACCGGGGACTGGGTGATTAATCAGTAAAGAAATAGAGATACAAAGCTATTTCTATTCTTCTCTGCCTCGTCTGGTCAACGGCCCCTCAAAAATAATAAAAACAACTTTTTTTCATGTAAAAACGAAGGATGTCTGTAAAGAATAGGTGCCAGAGAAAAGGCGAGGCGGGCCTCTATCGCACAGAATCATGGACATGCGCACGGGAGCCATCGGTGTCAATATTCGTAATCATGGGTGTGGCAAGGGAACAATCGAACGAGCCTGAGCGGAGTGTGAACTGAAAAGGCATTATTTGCTATGCATGTGCTACCGCATTAGGTTACCCTCATTGAGAGGGGAACCTAATAGTAGACACACTGCTCACTGTCTACTATTAGGGGAGTCTCGACCCCTCATCCTGAAGCAGTACCCCAGGGTGATATTTCCCCTACCTGCTGCTGCCTTTGCTCACTTCCCTTTCTCGTCATTACTGATATGTATACGGCTGATCCCGTCTCAGTCAATGGGCATCTGGCCAAAGACCTGATATTAGCCTCATATTCAGACACCTTTCTATGGTTGCCCCGTGCTTCATAACATCAGTGTGGTAACTCACACAAGAAACCTGTTCTTTCCTACTATAGATCATGTGATCTGTGTGTATTCAATACAAAATGGCAAGCAACAATGTTTCTTGTGAAGGAGCTGGCCTTACCCCATGCACATCAAGGGGTTAAACAAAATAAATAACTGGGACAAGATAAAAATGGTCAGAATTCAATAAATATTTATTAGGCTATAAAACAGATGGTTCAAAGAGACCATGCTAAAAGGTTATTAAAACAACAACCCCCCCCCCCCCCAAAAAAAAACCTTTCCTGCAGAGCATTCTTTTCCCACTGTTCAAATAGACCCCCTTTCAAGACATAAACCCTGGCCAACACACCTGAACACACTCAAATTGACAAGACAATGACTGTTGAGGATGCATTGATGGTAAATGTATAACTATATGGAATGGTTTGAATAATAAATGTTTTGGGCCTAATGAACACACAAGTAACAAAATCATATACCTTTTAAATGTAAGTTAAGATTCACTGAATGCAATTTTCACATTCCTGTTACTAAAAATGTAGTGATGAGCAATTTCTGCAAATGAGTCTGGGCCACAGGAGGTTGGTGGCACCTTTACTGGGGAGGGCGGGCTCATGGTAATGGCTGGAACGGAATCAGTGGAATGGTATCAAATACATCAAACATGGTTTGAAGCCATTCCATTTGCGCCGTTCCTGCAATTATTAGGAGCCGTCCTCCTCTCAGCAACCTCCACTGGTCTGGGAGAATGATGGCGTGTGTGTTTATCAAGAGGGTTTGGTAATGAATCAATTCGGGAGAATCCAGATCATTCCAACATGGTGATGACGGAGCACGGAGGTGACTCATTGTCTACAAATATGACGTCTCCGGTTCTGACTTCTAAGTAACCCAAATTACTCACCTGGCTGCTTCTCCAAGATCTGACTGTGTGGGTGAAATATGCCAAGTCACAAAAGCTTTTAATGTGGTGACCACACAGAGTACACCAGTCCTTACAATTTGGAATATGGCATATTTTTTACCTTTGCCCAGGCCTCTTGACAACCTCTGGTTGTGGGGGGAAAGAGACCCGCTGTGTGATTTTGGAATAGACTCATGTAGATAACTATGAAGGTGAGTGTCTATGCATACCTCACAACAGCACAGTGGAAAAAAACACCACTTGGCCTCATTGTTACTGTAAAAAAAAAAAAAAAAAAAAAATGTTACTGTACAGCACATCAAACTCATTCCACAGAGTGCAGTGTCTGCAGCTTTTTGCTCCACCCTTGTACTTGATTGATGAATTAAGGTCACTAATTAGTAAGGAACTCCCCTCACCTGGTTGTCTAGGTCTTAATTGAAAGGAAAAACCAAAAACCCGCAGCCACTCGGCCCTCTGTGGAATGAGTTTGACACCCCTGCTGTACAGCATCCAAAGATGAACATTCCCTTAAGGGACTTCAACCTGGCACAATCCAACTTCAGCTCCTGTGACCAGTCTGGCTAGATCAGAACACAGCAGTGTTGCTGGGAAAACACACCATGGAGAGGCTGAAAACATTAGTTCCGATGTGCATCTGGGCAATTGAGCGAGCTGAAAATCATTGGTTAATTAATCAAGATGGTTGACGAGCTATGAAGCCACTTATAAAGACATGATTTAGGCTTACTATATTTAATCAAGCTTTGATTAATTTAACTAAACTAGGCTGTTGAATGACAGGGGTGTTGTCCTACTGTCTGTTGTTTTTGTGACAGAGGAAAGGAGTGGATCTGTCCACTGCAAAAAAACACCTGTTCAAATGTAGGGTTGTCTGCACTGATCCTCTTTGCTCACTTACTGCCACCCTGTGGATGTTTGGTGCTACTACAATGTCTGTGCTATGTCCCATAGAAAAATGCTGAATTTCTGTACATGAAAATTGGCTTCACATGACAAATAGTAGAAAAAAACATATTGCAAAAATAATTTAAGGCCTCATTTGTACACAGGCCAACAATAAAACAAGAACAAAATAAACCTAATGTACCACACATATACATGACAAAACTGGACTTAATGAAATGTACCAAAAGATATGTGCGCAAACCTGACACCCATTTATGTGTTTTGGTTGGGTAGGACTAGTCCATCGATCCTTTTTGTAAGACTCAAGTAGAAACCATTCCTGAGATCATGAACAACACTGCTGAATCATTCCCACTGTTGAAACTCTTTATCTGAGGCTAGAGCTTCTGAGAAATGGAGTATCTTCTCCATTCTTCTCCAGGGCCCAGTTTTCCAAAAATTATCTATCCGGATTTCACCTATCAGATAGGATTAAATGCATAGAAATATAATGAATAGAACAGAAAAATAACCGACTTCAACGGGGACTCCTGTTCTATTCATTATATTTCTATGCATTTAATCCTAGCCGACAGGTAACTTTTGACAATCTGGATATCGCCTAACTGGGCCCAGATTATTCTAAACTGATCACCTCTCGGGGGGCCACTACAGTGATGATGATGCCGCCGCTGCTGAAGATGGTCGCCGCAGTGGAGGGTGTTTGCGAGTGACGAGGCTGAGCACGCGGCGGGTAGTGCTGAGGCGCTCTCGGAGGGTGGTCATGGCCAGGATGCTTAGCTGGGCTCTCTTCTCCAGGGGCAGTACAGCCAGCAGCCACCAACACCATGCAGGACCACTGGCACTCCCCTGAGAACACAGAGGCAGAGTGTGGTCAGGTTAGAGAAGACAGGACACATAGAATTATTCCATATCACAACCAAAAGTGTCTATGGCCAAGATTGCACAGTTTAATCAGCTTTTATAAAGGTGAATTCTTAGAGGAACAGATATGGGTATTTAGATTTAGCTGGGTAGAGCTATAGGGTCAAAGTTTCTCCTGACCAGGCAATGAAACCAGGAAAAAGTCAGAACCCTAGTTCTACTGTATGTATCTGCTGACTGTTTCTTACCTGGATGTCAGGGTCTTTTTCAGGCAGCTGTCCAAAGTGACTGACGATCTGGTTCTTCATGTTGTCTTTGAGGGAGGTGAACCAGGTGCTGGCCTGCTCGTACACACAGTCATGCAGCTTCTGCAGCTCCGCCAGCTCCTCTCCATCCACCTTCTGGTCCTCCAGGTGCTCGATCTTGGCTGTGTTGTAGCCGTCACGGTGGCCGTGGCTCAGCACTCTGAAGCGGGACACTCCGACCGTGTCGACCACCGAGCGGCCGTCTGGTTGGAACTTCACGTCTTTCACCTCCAACATGCAGCCGTAGTCTGCGAAGCTGTGGCCAGGGAAACGCAGGGTATACAGATGTAGGATCTTATTGTGAGCCAGTTTGCTACAGCAGAACAATTATTCAGCAGCAACTGGAAATGTGAATTATTATGTGGATTATAATTCATGGACATTTTTGTTGGGGTTGATAAAGTTTTTCCATTAGGGCAAATCAAGTCGAATTTACAAACCTTAGAAACCTTTTTAAAACTCTAAATGCACTACAAGTTTGCATTTCCTGCTGTGCAGGGAAATTCTATCCAACAAAAGAGTGATCAAATTAAGATCCTACATCTGCATTAGCCATTTGCTCACATTAATCTGTTGGAGTGAAAGTGTGAGGGATAGCTAGTGTGGTGGAGGTAGTTCACAGAGCTATGCCTGTGAGGATGAGTAACTATGATGGAAACCTGTTAGCACTCAGATAAAATGTCTAGGGTAGGCTTTAGTTCAGTGGGCTAACATGGTCTTGAATTGAGTCGCAAATACAGGTTTGCTACCCTTTTGGTTAAACTAGTGTCAAAGTGTTTTGATGGCTGTGTGGGCACAGTTGTAAAACCTCCACTCACCCTTTGATGTCGTCAGCGATGCACATTCCAAACTGCTTGGTTCCCGTCTCCATAGAGCGTCGGACCATCAGCCTATAACACGGCTCGAAGACTTGCAGAGGGCAGGGAATTGTGGGAAATGCCATGGTGCAAACGAAGATGGGCACTTCCTGGGCCAAGCTGCAGAGAGAATAAAACGTGGGTTAAACCACTAAATATGATATTCTGCCCAAATAATATTGTATCATAGGATTCTAAAACATAGTCAGACATTTTGTTTTGAGAAGGGGTTAGGGGCTGAAATGTAATGAGGCCTGACTCACTTTGACAGCGCTGCCATTTCTTCCTGGTGCACCTTGCTCCTCTCAGCCAGCTCCTCAGACAGGTAGAGCTGCAGCACCTCTTCCATCAGCAGGGTCTTATGGTACCCTCTAGTGGTCAGGTACTGCAATTACAACAGGTTCAATCAGATAACAAGGGGAATTTTGGTCATAACTCATTTTGTCTTTCACTAACTGATATTCATTTCCAATAGTAGTGAAGGCAGGTCTGTGTGGTGACTATTTACCTCTGTAATGTTCTCTTTACACAGGGGGCAGTTGGGGTTGTGGTCCAGACAGCGCTCAAGACACTTCATGCAGAAGGTGTGTCCACAGGGGGTGGTGACTGGCTCATAGAACAGCCTGGAGAAAACATGGGGGGGGGGGGGGGGTTAGGTTTTAATAACTACATAGGGAATACTGGACCTACAGACAGGGTGTGTGTTTGACTTACCTTATACAAACAGAGCACTCCAGGTCAGCGCTATCGAGGACCTGAGGGGGCACCTCTCTCCTCTCACTGCAACGAGCAGCAGGCATCTGGGATGAGCTCGACTCATCTGAACACAAGACTCAAACAAATACATTTCCATCATACTATTGCTGAGGTTTCTATATGTTTATAATGATTCCATTCACGCAACAGTAAGATACTTTGCAAGATTTTTGTTCACTAGTATTACTTTAAAAATCTACTTTTTGGCAACAATAAATAATTGCTAATTGGAATGGGAGGGGTTGGGTACCTTTTCTGGGCAGCTTGTTTGGGGGGGCAGAGCCTTGGGGCTCGTCTGAGAACTTCCTCTTTAGCCCAGGGGGGAGAGGTAAGGCAGCCAGGACAGAAGCCAGGGCCTTGGAGTCCTCACATGAGGACTTGGTCTCTGCTCCAGTGTCAGACAAACTGTCTCTACAGCCAGTAGGGGTTTGGCTCCATCTACGAGGGGTGGAACGGAGGGAGTCGAGGAGAAGGGAGGCTGGTTTGAGGTGGGAGGCGGGGCCTGTTTGGTGGGGGCGGAGTGATGACGTGGGGAGACCGTCCGTCTTGAACGTTGAGAACATCTCACTCAGCATCTACAGGGGGAAAGAGACATAGACAGTGATTGGCAGTCAATCGGGCACACAAGTGGTTGCGTAACTGGTTAGGTGAACTAACTAATTCAATTTAATACAACTTCAACGGTATAGAAACACAGCGGAGTAGCTTAACTTCTGCGTTTCCAGCTTGACTGAGGTCCAGTCTGGCTTCAAAGCCAGACAGTAGAAGTATTCTTGCAGGGCCTCTTCATTATAGCCGGCTTTGTTCAGAGCCAGGGCCTTCGCGTAGTGAGCCTGAGAACACAAACACACAAAACCCAAAGTACCACAGTGGCTTTCAGGTTAATTTACACCAAAAAAATGTGTTAATGTCAGGAAACAGTTGCGTGTTTTCGTACCTTGGGAGAGAGGGGCATCAGCCGACACACAGCGTCTCCATCTTGTACGGCCTGTCTGAAGTTGTTCATCTCCATATGCAGCTCTGCCCGTCGGGCCAGCAGCCCACACATATAGGGGGCTGTGCAGAGGGAGCATGATACAAACATTTGTTAAGAGTCAGATTCAGTTTTTAACATATCTCCAGCACCCTCCATTGCTCGGGTCCATTGTGTCAATTCCTTAAAACCAGTATAAAACCAGGCTGTATGGGTTTGTAAACCGTTAATTATTAGTTTGTCATTGATATGTCATTACTTAACAGCTTTAACTGTATTCATAACCCTTTTTACAACCCCCCCCCCCCCCCGAGAGGGTAATGTGTTAGCTAAATATTCAACCTACAAGCAGCAACACAAATGATGACAAGCTGTATGTAGGGCAGAATATTATTTCATAAGATCCAGGTCATATGGAACTAGCTCCACCATGCCCTCAGAACGCTGCATACCTCTATCCTATTACCTTGCGCTGAGGCCTACATTACTGTTGGGTGGAGATTAGAGAAGGAGTGTCACTTCCAAAACGCCCTGTCATTAAATGTTTTGTGTGTGTCAAGACAAAAATGTATGCCTGTGTCTAACACTACAAAGCATTTGTCTGTGCAACACCTGACTTATTTGGAAAGCCTACCATAGCTACCTATCCATGTAATAAAAAGGTAGAAGCTACCTTTCTGCCCACTCTGATCCCTAGACAAACTTCACAGGCATTTATCTACAAACCAGGTCAACCCAAATCATGCATCTTCTGGCTGTCCTATTATGACAAAGTGCATGACTTTACTTACACAACTCATGCCTTAACTGAACTTGTCATCATGGTGTGATGATGCCAATATATCCCAACCTCTATCCGGTCTAGTTTGTGTTATGAACGTGGCGCAGGTGGTAACTTATCCCATAACCACTGGTTCCCTCATCCAATCACTACACTGGTGGCAGTGATGGGATAATCCCTGCAGACCAGGGCTGTTCACCTTCCATCAGTGATGTCAATAACATGGCTTTGACCTTATGGGTCGACATAACCTATTACAAACCTACACACGTCACAGAAGTGGGTTACAGGCTTTTATTTCAATGGGCACAGAACTATCATGCAAAAAGAATGATGATGTAATGTTAGGGACAATCTTCAGTTGCTACATTCATTTTTGGACTTAAAATGTATGTTATGTACCCATTGATTCTTAAAGAATATAACTAAAATGGCTCATGAGCTTAGTTCAACAGTTATCAGAACCCAAAATGTGAGCTTCTTTTACTGCAATGTTAGTTCTGTCTATGAATTTCAGTGGTTACATTTCTCCAGCCCCATCCCTCAGCTTTTTACTAAAACGGTGTGGCTGAATACCTTTGTCTCAACTTCGGATTTCCCCTTTAAAATATGTTTTTATTTTACCTTTTTCAAGAGCGTTGTTGTATTTTTCAAGGGCGTTGATAAAGCCCTGTTCGTTCCGCATTCTGTCCCCTTCAAGCCAGCATCGTCTTGCTTCACTCTCTACGCAAAACCATTTACCCAACAGGCCACTGAGTACTACATTCACTTTAAAACCGATTGGCTTTAATTCTCCATTTGTTTTGTTCAGTTTGTAACGACAGAATTCACATTCTTTGATACCGTCATCCTCAATGCATGGTTTACAGAATGTATGGCCGCATTCCAAAGTTGTTGGCTCGATTAACAAGCACTTGCAAAGCCGACATGAGAACAGGTCCAACGAATGCTCATCCTCGGAAAGCCCATTGGAGTCTGTGCATTCTTTTAGGCATTCTTTTACGCGCAAAGTGTGCGCGATACAGTCAACGAGAGACCCTAGTTCGTTTGGTCGTAACCTGTCCAAGTTGGCGGCGGTGCAGTATGAATCCAGAGCCTCCGCTATCCGCCCAGCCCTGCTTAGCGCGTCCGCTTTCAGGAGGCAGAGGCTCCGGTCCGGGTGTCGGAGGTCCGCCAGCTGGGCGCTGTAGATCTCAGCAAGGAGGTTAAAGTCCCCAGCACCGAAGGCTTCCCGTGCAACTGCCAGCATTTCTGGGCTCAAGCCCACAGCAGCAGTATTGTCGTGGATAAAATAATCCAAGTGGTTTTTCAAACGAACATCCATATCAGTTTAGTCTATAACATCTATGTAAAACAAATGTGTGTATTCAAATAAAATAATTGAATTGGTCAATAGAGACAGACCGAGAATTGACTTCGTCCAATCACTGGTTGCTTTTTATGTAACCTGCTGCACTGAAAGTTTGTATAACCTCCTGAATAAAATTACGCGCGATTGGAGAGCCATTCTAAATGCATATTGCGCTTCAAATTAATCAACGCATAATAAATAAATAAATAAATAAAATAACATCCATAAATTGCAAAGGTAGACGGTCACCGTCAACCTATTTTTTTGTGACCTAGGTGAATGCGCTGCGTTTGGTAATGGCACGTGACTTCAAGGCAGAGACCTCATTGGTGTGTTATGGTCCTTTTTTGTGTTATATGGTTCGTTTTATAATAGACAGGAGGTTGTGTAAGTGAACATTTCTGATGAATGGAAAAGGTCCGTTTCTCGGAGATTATGACATGGATACATATAACTAGGATAAAGTTCCTTATTTCTAGAGTCGAGCCGTATAATGCAAAGGGTCTATCTATATTTGTTCAAGATGATTTAAAAAAAATTGTAAGCATTTTTTTTTACATAGACAATAAATAGTGGATCACTGAAAGTTTATAGACTAAACATAATGTTATTTATTTATCCTACGTCATTATTCATAAAAAAAATACCTTTTGCTATTGATAGGCTAATGACAGTTACTGCGTTTAGTAACCGGGTAGTAGCCGGCTAGATAAAGGGGAACACCAGTGTCTACATATTGGAGGCTGTTATGTTATTTATTTTTTTCATACAAGTTATTCTCTAAAAATAGATCTACTTAAGATAAGGATTACTTTATTGGTCCATTTACTATCTGAGAAACTGAGATTTTTTGTTGTTGCATATCCCATTCTCCCCGGAAGACAAACACTTTTTTGCACTAAATCTTGCACTGACTATGCGCACACACACTAGACTCTACCCACACACACGCGTACATATACTGACATCCCAACATACACACATCATGCGCACACATGCATACTGACGCCCCACACACCCATTCACAGTCACCACATACGCTGCTGCTACTGTCTATTATCTATCCTGTTGCCTAGTCACTTTACCCCTACCTATATGTACATAGCTACCTCGATTACCTTGTACCCCTGCACATCGACTCAGTACTGGTACTCCCTGTATAGCCATGATACTTTTACTTGTTATTGTTATTCACTGTATTTATTCCTCATGTCACTATTTCTATATATAGGTATGTTTTTATCTTTATCTTTACTCTGCATTGCTGGAAAAGGACCCGTTTTCCAAGGGGCTAGTTCAGGTGTACTCCGGGCAGAGCAAATATCAGTTGGTGGTTCAGTAACCGAAAACGATTGAGAACCACTGATCTACCCTATGGATTAGTGCTATTCGGGATCCTTGGGACGTCCCTACCCTAAACCCTTACCTAACCTTAACCATTTAAAATTGGGTTGGGATGTCCCAAGGCTTCTGGATTGCAAGGACCTATTTATTAGGGGGCAGAAAATTATTTCGTCCCTGGGTGGGCTCGAACCACCAACCTTTAGATTAACAGTCTAACGCGCTAGCCGATTGCGCCACAGAGACAGTTCCACCATGTTTATGTGACCATTATTAAGAATGTCACAGTCCCCGTGCCAGACCAGTTCATCATCTATGTACTCTGTCAGACTTGGGGTGCTTTTCAATGCTAAGTGGCTTCCTTTGCTACACGTGCACTGCTCTGAGAAGACCTGCACCAGTAACAATCTTTTCAGAGCCTCTGCTTTTCACTTTTCAGTGCCTTGCTCCAGCACGGCAGCACCCACAGTAGGCTGAGCTAATGAGTGATCAGTGTCAATAACCTGAGACTACCTGAAATACAAATCACCCCTTACCATTGCTCTCTAAACTCTACCAAAGATCTGACAGTCACCCAACTTCAGACATGCAGATTTTTAGGGCGTTTTATTCTAAGTGGTTTCACCGTCTCTGTGGCGCAATCGGCTAGCGCGTTAGACTGTTAATCTAAAGGTTGGTGGTTCGAGCCCACCCAGGGACGATGTATTTTAGTTTTCTCCTTAAACCTCTGGTTGATTGATCAATGCTTTTTCAAACCTCTTTCCCTAAACACATATACCGGTACTTTACTGCCATGACAGAATTAATGCTGTTCCCTATACCATAATCTCAGCACCCAGAACAGAGAGTGCCAGGAGACTAACGTCTGCCATAACTCCTGTGAAAAGTACTCTCAATTACACTTTCATTTTAGTAATATACATCACACAAATGCCAAATTCACTTCCTCTCTGCTGCTGTCCCTACAAAAAGACTTACGCCCAACGTGGGGCTCGAACCCACGACCCTGAGATTAAGAGTCTCATGCTCTACCGACTGAGCTAGCCGGGCACTGAGTACCAGGACTTTCCTCAGAGGCTAAAACGATTTGCCACATCAGCAACTCTTACTTCAATAATAAAAGAAGAGCATGGGTGGAGCCTGGTCACAAAGAAGAGCGAGCTAGTTGGGACAAAAGACAGGACAACATAAATAGCAATAGCCACACGGGATCCCAGCACAAGAGGTTGGTGGCACCTTAACTGGGGAGGACGGGCTCGTGGTAATGGCTGGAGCAGAATAGGTGGAATGGTATCAAATACACCAAACACATGATTTCCATGTGTTTGATGCCATTCCATTATCCTGTTCCAACCATTATTATAAGTAGCCTCGACTGGATCACAGTTTCAACTACTCTACCACAGAGGCATACACAAAATGATGATTCTCCATAAACATTATTCAGAATTCAATATTGTAAAATGTATAAAAACACATTTCAACTGTAAAATTACAAGAAAAGATGTCTGCCCCGTGTGAGGCTCGAACTCACGACCTTCAGATTATGAGACTGACGCGCTGCCTACTGCGCCAACGAGGCCTGAAGATCACATGTAAATAACATGATTTTTAAAGACAAACGCTTCTGTTTGAACAGTACGGTTCGCATATATTTTAATAAGCTAACAAGGAAGTGGCAACACCATAAACATAACGCCGTACAGCCCTTCGAAAACAGACGTTCCATTCAAATTCAAGTCAAACTTGCAGTAGCCCCCAATGGCAGCAGAGAAGCACAGCAAGTGTAGACCATAGAGAATAATAGAGGATTCATCATTGTATCTGTCCCACTGGGGCTGGGCAACTCCAGTCCTCGGGTGCCTGATTGGTGTCACACTTTTTCTCCATCCCTAGCAAACACAGATGATTAATCAAATTGCATTCTAAACTGAAGATCATGATTAGGTGATTATTGGAGTCAGGTGTGTTAGCTGGGGCAAAACTGTGACACCAATCAGGCCCCCGGGGACTGGAATTGCACAATACAGGGCAGCGCCGTTTATATCTGTGTTGCATCCGGTTCATACTGACCAACATCGCACTGGATGAATATACAAAAGTGAATACCTTCGGCTGCGAGTGATGGGAAAATAAATATTTGGCCTCAGCGACAATTATTTTAATAATTCAATGGATGGTTTGTGTACAAAGGTGAAAAGAGACATTAGAATACAGTCTGTAATAAACCAAAAACATCTCTGAAAATACAAGATTGTGAGCCTAAAGAAATATATTCCTATATATTTTACATACAATCAAGGTCTATTTTCATGAGACTCATAACGAGCAACAGTTGGCCCATGCATGCTTTTTTTGGGCTGCACACAGTACTGCAGGTGGACAGCTGAGAGACCCCAGAAGCGAATTGTTGCAGATTGGCATTTTTTATTTATTTCTTGGACATAAATAAAATACTTGCCTACTATATTGTTAGTGATTAATCGGTTTATTTTCTGTGTGTAATACCAGATAGCTTAATAACAGCTTGTAGCCGAGCATAGGCTCCGATCCATAGGCCCAATACTTGCATATCTGACAAGCAACCCTTTAAAAAAAAACTTTGGTAGGCAACGGGATGCATTTAAACTTTAGAGCCGCGTACGAATTACATCTTATTTTTGTCAGTCAACAATTCTTTTTTTTTTTTGGTCCACAAATCTCTTTCGTAAGCTTACCTGTTCAACCGACGTCACTCATCTGAAAATGTTATGGCACGTGATTTGCGTAATTGAACTACCCATTATGAGGAGTCACAAGCATTATGAGGAGTCACAAGATTCTAACACCCCTGGAGAGAAAACGCTATCGCCCGAACAGGGACTTGAACCCTGGACCCTCAGATTAAAAGTCTGATGCTCTACCGACTGAGCTATCCGGGCTCTTTCCTATGCAAGGGGAACTGCCTTTATATGATCAGAGTTAGAAACTCTGATCTGTATTTGTCAGAAATTATAACCAACCCAAACATTGGAATTGACTGCTCCTACCCGACCTCAACCCAATTGCAACTTAATACTAGGAAGGTGTCCTTAATGCACTGTGTATATTTATATTCCGGTCTCTGACATTGCTCGTTCTGATATTTGTTCATTTTTTATGGACTACATGTGTATTGTTTTTTTACTAAGTGTAACTGCACTGTTGGAGCTAGAAACAAGCATTTCGCTGCACCTGCGATAACATCTGCAAATCTGTGTATGGACCAATAAACTTTGATTTGAAGATTGTTGCACCATAAACATAACAATATAGCCCAGTGGTTCTCAATCCAGGGGCCTGTTGCACAAAACTAGGATAAGGGATTAAGCCAGGATATCTTGGTGATCCTGGCTCAATTGATCCGTAATCCGGTTGCACTAAAGATGGATAGGGGGCAGGAGGATATGTTATGGTATAAATTACCATGGAGATTTATTCTGTGGAGCTAGCCTGCTCCAGACCAGGCTAAATTCCAGGATCTATTTAATCTCATCCCTAATGTCAGTCAGCAGTCACCACAAATGGAAACCAATAGTTATTTCACTGCTCACTATACATTGTTATCACATAACTAGACCCACTGTCATTATTTAAACGTTTGTGATCATTAATTTCAATGATTTTGGATAAAAAATAATTTTTAGATTATGTTGCTATCATTAGATAATTTACAGTTTCCCATAGACTATAAGGCTATATATAAAATGATAGAATATTAGGGCCACAGAGGGGAAAAAAACACAAGTAATAATATTGTAACCGGTTGTTTTAAAGGAGGACAGTTGTTAAAATGACAGATGTGGGGCATTTCGTGAAATTGTACTTCAGTATGGTTTCATAAACAAAGACATGCTGATGTGCCAGAATATTAAGTATCACATTGTCATAAGTATCAAAACTGTAAAAACAATATGTAGCTTTTCTGCAGAAAGAACCAGCCTCATAAATGTATGACTTTATCCTTTTTCTTCAGTGTGGCCCTAGTACTCTGTCATATAAACAAATACACATTCCATATGAATATAAAAACACAATGTGTAACATTATGTTCCTTTATTGAATAAGGACAAAACAAAGCAGGTAAACCATCAGCTCCTTTCGAAACTGAAGTCACAGTGACTACAAGATGGAAAGCACAGAATCCAAGCATATTATACAAAATGATACATACACATTCAAAGGTCTGTATATAACACACCCTGCATGTCTGCACACTAAAATAAATGCAGGACAAATCCATACACATCAACTGAACAGACAAATGAATGGATGCAGTAGCCTCCCTGCAGCCTTGTATTACACACAGTATACCGCACAAACATCATAAGAGGCCAAATTCGTAAAAAAACGAACCCAAAAAAAAACCAATTCCTCTGCCACCGCAGGACATATTTAACCAAAATTGAAAGCACACATACTAAAATAATTCAACACATATTGGTCCCTCAGCAGCCGACCACTGTCGTCATCAGGGAAGATTGCCGGATTGTCCCAGTCCATGGCTGGTGGCACTCTGGGGGCCCTCTCCTTCCTCAGGCAGGCCACATTGTGGAGGACAGCACAAGCCACAGTAATATCACATGCCCTAACAGGGCTGACCCTTAATTTGTGAAGGCAGTGAAAGCGTGCCTTCAGGAGGCCAAAGGTCATTTCAACTCTGGCCCTGGTCCTGGCATGGGCATGGTTGTAGGCCTGCTGTGCTTCCTGGGGGTCTGTGAAAGGTGTCAGGAGAAAAGGCTGGCAGCCATACCCCCTGTCTCCCAGCAGCACACCAGAGAATTCACCTGTCAACACAAAATCTCATCATTACTACCTCATAAACACAGTGATATTCTTGACACAGCCATGATGGTTATAAATAGGGGTTGTGTGGCTTACCTTGTGATAGGCACTGATAGATTTCAGAGGCCCGAAAGATTCTGGAGTCATGGACTGAGCCAGGCCATTTTGCCACAACATTGCTGATCACACAGTCAGCATTGCAGACCATCTGAAATCATAAGATGAGGAATATTACACCAATCAATGCACATCACTGGCAATGCAGAGTGTTCGTCAATGGACAATATCAAAAAGTTATGTTCACCTGAACATTAATGCTGTGAAAGGATTTCCTATTCACAAAATCGGCCTCATGGGCACCTGAGGGGGCTTTTATCCTTATGTGTGTGCAGTCCACTGCACCAATGACATTGGGGAAACCTGTCACACAAAGTAATGAGTATCCTACTATGTGTTAACAGTTGTCCTGTAATTTGTAGATCCTCTTACCTGCAATCCTATAGAACTCCTCTTTGATGTCACAGAGTCTTCTGTGGCCAGGGAAGGAGATGAAGACATCTGCTAATGCTTTGATAGCCAGACACACACTCCTTATTGTGCGGCAAATTGTGGCCTTGTTCAGCTGTTCTGCATCCCCCACTGAGTACAGGAAGGCTCCACTAGAAAAAAAGCGCAAGGCCACACAAACCATTTGCTCCACACTCAGTGCATGGCTCCGTGCAGTGCGGTGCTTAATCCTGGGACCCAGTAGTCTGCATAGATACCTGATGCCATCTGCAGAAAACCTGTATCTTTCATATAGATGGTCATCAGGGAAGGCCAGTGGGTCCAACCGGTCCCTGAAGACCCTTTCTCGCCTGAAGGCTCTCCTCAGCACAAGTGCTTCTTCATCCACCACATCTCGCACGAATGGGCATGCCATTGTCAGAGCAGAAAGGAACACACAATTTTGGGCCTTCATATAGGCTAGTGGCCACACCTGGTGCTGGGGGGGTGGGCAAAAGAGGGCGATGCCTTATAACGATGACTTGGTTGTACTGATTGCTGGGAAAATAAAAAAAACCTTAGAAAGATGCCACCGTCCTGTGTGCTCACAATAAGAGCTCATATGTCATGGCTCACTTGACTTTACGAGAATATACCTAATTTTTATTTTGAGCTGTGTCATCTTCTTGGAGCTGGGGGAGGAAAGAAAAATAATGATTAATACATTTGTGTTACAGTTAGCATACAGTGTACATTGAAGGCATATCTCACCTCCCTCTCAAGTTTTTTTATTTCAAGGTCCAGTTTCCTAATTGTCCTCTTTTTTATTTCGGACTCCAGTGCAAGATTTTCCATCTTTTTCTTCTTGTACTGAATGTCTATGTCTGCCAGTTCTATTTGGCGCCGGAGGTGGTTGCCATACAACTTTCTGATAGCTTGTGAGCTCTGTGAACACAATACAATTAGCGCAGCTGGAATTTGGCAGGATGTGGTGTCCTTTTATTAATACGCACTATGTTGCCAGGCTGGTTTTCCCACTGTATAGCATCTGGGTCCTGTAAAAGAAATTAGATTTTTTGATTTTGATGATGACTCCTCACCATTGTAGAGTAAATAGTACTTTCACAGTCTTAACATGATACCTCATGCCTTCTGGAATCCAGAGAGATGGTCTCCTCCTCATCATCGTCTCCATCATGTGCTGTTGCTGCTGCACTGGGGCCTTCACCCTATCACATTTAATCGGATTCATATTGAAGCTAGTAGACAAGACATGCCAGGCCTACAGTATGCCTTTGATGGAGTACTCACTGGATCAGCATCGTCTGGTGCTTGTGCTGGTGGCTCTAACAGGAACACAGTGCTGCCAGACACTGCAAGGCAATAGGTAAACCAAAGTCAGACAGTCCAAATTGATTCAATATGAATGTGGTTGTATCCCATGTAGAGATGGAAGGACATACCTTGAATGAAGCGGGTGGCATCTTGGGAGGAACCTATGCTCGTCTCTTTCCCCCCAGGGATCCCCTCTAAGACGGGCCTGCCTTTATTTAGCTCCAAGGCCATGTCCTCTGCTGGGGTAAGGTCAGCCTTTGGTGACCCACCACCCGTGCCTTGTCTGTGGGTATTCTTTTTCACTGCTAAAACAGTACAGACAATGTGTGAGCAGGCACCTTCTGGGTACAATATATGCTTGTGCTTTGTTAAATATTAGTCAGGGACCATACCATTCTGCAGAATGTTCTTGTATTTGATTTTGACCTGCTGCCATGTCCGTTTTGGCCCGTTCATGTTTAATCTACACACACACACACACACACACACACACACACACACATTTAATGGAGTCACACTGCAAAAAATTACTTGGTATTTTTGTCTTGTTTTCAGTAAAAATATCAAAAAATCTATCATAGCTTTATACAGTGTGATGGAGTTACTTTACACAATTTCACTCATATCTGCAGTGCATTTCAATTAAAAATTTAACCGTTTCATAATTACAGTACAACTGCATTTTTGGAGATGTGAATTAAATATTTGAATTGTAATTGTGATGTTTCAGCGGAGCGGTGACTGTGTAATTGTGCACTACTTACGCATTCAGGCGGTCTGCAATACTTTGCCACGCTTTTTCTCTTTGCTTTATCACTGTGGCGGTGTTGCCTTTCTTCTTAATTATATATTTTACCTCCTCGTATGCCTCCATGAGGATTTGTGCTTCCGACGGGGAAAAGTACGCGGCTCTAGTTGCCATGGTAAATCAGTTAATCTGTGATCTGTGGCGGGGTCTATTTGAGTGAGCCGTGAGCGCGCACCTATCCAGGATTGGTTTCACCTGGCTTAATGAATCCGTGTCTGCTCATCCTGGCTTGGTCTTTGTGCAACCAATTAAGCCTGGACGCACATGTTTTGGCTTCATTGAGCTCAGCTGAGTCATTTATCCCGGATGTCTTAATTCTACTTTTGTGCAACAGGCCCCTGGTCTTGGGGACCAAAAAGGGTGCACATTTTTGTTTTCGCTCTAGCACTACACACCTGATTCAAATCATCAAAGCTTGATGAGGAGTTGATGATTTGAATCAGGTGTGTAGTGCTAGGGCAAACACAAATATGTGCACCCCTTTGGGTCCCCAGGACCAGGTTGAGAACCACTGCTATAGTGCTCAAAATGGTCATGGCTAAACATATTTTGTCAAATTAAAAAGTTGAGTTTTGTATTTTAGCTAACCCTAACCCTTTTCTTAACCTTAACCTGCTACATTAATTATCCTAACCTGCAGAGTAAATTATCCTAACCTGCTACAAAAAGTGAAATCTGAAGTTAATTTGACAAAAGCTAGAACCCTTCTAGCCATGACCTAAAATAGACGTCCCACTCCCATTCAAGTAAAACTTGCAGTGAAACCCAGTGGCAACAGAGGGCGCACATCAAGAAAGGACAGAATGGATGGTCAATGCAATGCAGATTTCAACCGCGCAGTAGTGAGCCTCAAAACATGAAAACCGCATGGCTTAGCATTACCGACTTCAGCGGGAGTTGCTAATGACGTAGGCTACACAACCAGCCTATGCTCGCCTTCTCTGGCCAGCCAAGGCCAATCTGTCAATATTAGAATAAGGTCTCTAGTAAAACCGAAAACTCCTTGAAAAAAAACTGACTGTGAGCCTAAATAAAAATAGGCAAACATGCACAAGCCAGCTGTGCTGTTTTTCCTCTGCATTCAAGACTGAGTCCAAGTCCTGCAACTGTGAATTTATACATGTATTGTACATAAAACAAATAATTGGCTACTATATTATTAGTGATGTATCCGTTTATTAATAACTGATCGCTTAATAACAGCTTGTAGCCGAGCATAGCCGACTCCAATCCATGGACCCAACAAGAGGTCAGCCATGGGTCTACTACCTGCATACCTGTCGTTCATCTGACAAGCAACCCCTTTGGTACGGGATGCACTTCAAATGTAAAGTATGCAGAAATATGTAACAACAAATGCATAAACTTTAGAGCCGAGGACGAATGATGTTTTGTTCAGTGAAGAAATCTCTTTTGCAAGCTTACCTGTTCAACAGAGGTCACTCTTCTCTGAAAATTGTTCGGGACGTGATTTGCGTAACTGAATATTATGAGTGGTTATACGATTCTAACACCCTGGAAAGAAAATGGTGTCGCCACACATGATTTGCGTAATTGAACATCACTTCATGAGGAGTCACAAGATTCTAACTCCCCTGGAGAGAAAACTATATCGCCCGAACAGGGACTTGAACCCTGGACCCTCAGATTAAAAGTCTGATGCTCTACCGACTGAGCTATCCGGGCTCTTGTAGAATGAACCGCCATTATATATCATAACCAACGTTAGAAACTCTCAAAAATTATCAACACAAACATTGGAACTGTCAGCCTGCCACCTGATGGTTTAGTCTTGACTGGTCAGTTGTTTTGTGGGGTATTTGTAAATAAGGGAAAATTGCCCCATAGACAGGGGCATTGTCCCCCACTTTCTAAAGTTTCTCTTTTTATTGAATACCCCCCCAAAAAACAAAAACAACAACTGCCCACTTATTAAGGAGGGCATTTCCCCCCCAAATTACCCTATATTTATGCTAAAATGTTTATCATATTCTACTGCTCCATTTACTTTATGTTGTTATTCTTATATTTTATTATTCATTACAAGTAAGCATTTCATTGGACAGTGTATACCATGTGTATCCCGTACATACAAAACTAAACTTGAATTACATAAAGTTATTAAATACAGTTTTATTGATGATTTACAACTGTACAAAATGGCAATTTACAGGACAATCTATAAAAACAAAAACAGATAGGCTATGCGTGTCAGCTCAGGCATCCTACTACCTCATTGTTAAGCTTGTACCACAGTGGCTTGTACCACTGTGTCCCAGGAGACACTTTACATTATTCAAATCCATTCTTCCATGTCTGCCTTCTATTTTTATCCAGGGTCTGATTCAGATTGGAGTCTCTGGCTGGCCACTCAATTACATGAATATATCAATCAATAAAGCGAGCAGCGCTGCAGACCTTGCCTTCTAGAAATTAATACCCAGCTGTAGAGTCTCTGACAGTATCTATTGGAAGCATCTGTCATCTTTAGCCTGGTCCCAGATCTGTTAGTGCTGTATGGTCGACCATATTGGGCTGGTTATACAGCACTTAAACAGATCTGGGACCAGGCAAGTCTACTTGTGAGTCCAGAGTCAGTGTGAACCACAAAAACAAAACACTTGTAAATCACCATGCATCTCAACCTCAACTCTATGACGGTGGCACAAGCCCTGGTTAAAATAAAGTCATGCAAATATGAACTGATCAATATCAATATACTGACAATGATAAGTGACATCCTTTGGATTCAATAAAAGTCAATAAGGTGCATTATCTTTCTTCCCCAGACAGTTGGGCAGAAAAAACCATGCAGCTTGCCTGATGCTGACTATTCTATCCAGCTATTAGTGTTGATTGAAGGTCCATTTCTGTATAGTTATGGGATGGTTGTGCTTAAAGGGGCAATCTGCAGTTACTATATGAATTTTTGGACATGTCCATTTTGGATATAAACCCATTGATTCTTGGAGATTATTCGTTATAAATGCCCCATGAGCTAAGTTCAACTGTCGTACCCCATCAGAAGCCAAAATATAAACTTGTAAATGTAAAAAAAAACACTGTATAGCCTCAAAACATGGTTCAAACGGAATGGATGGCCAGTCCTCGCATCCACAGCTCTGTCTATGAATTTCAGTGTGGTTACATTTCTCCAGCCCCATCCTTCAACCTTTTACTGAAACAGTGGTGGGGGGGTGATTTGTTATCATTTCAACTGTGGATTGCCGCTTTAAGCGCTTAAATATGGCACTGAAGAGGCTGAAGTTACATGTTCCAACCAGCCCGGTAAGTTTACTTTTTTTCATTTAAAAGATTGTTTGTATGACACAAAAACAATAACTATTATGTGTTTATTGTATATCTCAACTATCTACACCTCAATGATATACTTAGAATAGTCCGACGTCCTGATTTGATTCATGCCAGTATGTCTATGCACACGGTGTATATCGGTTTAGTGCCTGCTTCATGTCTATGAGGTCTTTGTACAATCTACCGCCCAATCCCAAAAGGATTCCTAGTGCCAGTGCAGTCATACTTCAGTAGAAGTCTGCTCTTCTGTCATATATATATATATGAGAACACAATTTTTTTCTGAAAGTGCAATAAATATAAGCAACACAAAGAGAAAAAACTAAGAATAAAAAAATAATGACAAACTACTAAATCTTTTTTTTAAAAGTACATTACTGGCAGTTTACACCCACACCTGATTTGAAAATGAATGCAAGAAAAAGTCATTTCTGGATGGAAGTTGCCCTTAGGCACAGATCTAGGATCAGCTTACCCTCCCTAAATCCTAACCTTAACCATTATGGAGAGAAACCATAAAGCTGACCTTAGATTAGTGTCTAGGAGGCAACTATAAAAGCCGATAAATATGCTACGGGTTCCATGCTGTCAGTTATGATGAAGTCATCAACCACCGTCACTTGATTGGCTAAAGTGTCATCCAAGGAGGGTGTCAAGAAAAAGTCCTTGTAATCTTCCCACTGTTACTCGATTGTTTTTCTCTAGCCTAGAGTGAATAACATGGCATGCTGCTATCCCACAGGTCTATTCATCTGGGGTCAAAGGTGAAGCCATGGTCGAAAGTTCACAGATGAGCAGGAAGTTCTTCTCTGGTAGAATGAGGATGTGTGATGTGTTTGTGGGAGGGGGGTAGATAGGTGGGATCTCTCTGATCAGTTACGTCACCTGAGGAGAGAGGGAAACAATGGTATGGAACCCCATACACAAGATCTCTGTGTGTGTGTGTGTGTGTGTGTGTGTGTGTGTGTGTGTGTGTGTGTGTGTGTGTGTGTGTAAATACCTTGTGTATGTTGGGAGGCATGTCGTCCTCTGAGCCCTCCTCAGGTACAGTGTCAGGGTGTCGGCCTCCCCGTCCCTCCTCTGCCCAACCCCCCATGGGCACACGCGCCGACCTCACCACTCTGCCCTCCGGGCCGACAGAGTCTGGAGGAGTGACACACACACAGAGTGATATCAGTATGAGCCATATCAGTCATCTTCAATATCATTCCATATTAGGGAATGAGTGTCATTTTTCATGGCTGTCATGGTTACCAGTGTTTCCCCCGTAGCGACGCTGGCTGTTGCTCTGGAGTGGTGTCACATCCTGCCCCGGGGTGGTACCTCGGTCAGGGTTAGGGCCCGAGTTAGAGCTGGGGATTGGGCCAGGGGTGGTGATAGGGGTGGAGATAGGAAAGGTGTGTGAGCGGGGGATGGGGTTTCGGGGGTTAGGGTTCCCTCCCCCTGAACCCCCCTCCTCGGTGACGCTGTCACTACTGTCGTCACTGTCCTGCCTGTGCCAGGTGTGCCGGGACAACTCCCCTCCAGACTGCTGCTTATGGAGCTTCATAGAGGGATGGAGAGGGGGAGAGAGGAAGTGGGAGCGAGAGAGAGGGAGGGGGAGGGAGGGGAGAAGGAGGGAAGAAGAGGGGAGAGAGGAAGTGGGAGAGAGAGGGGAGGGGGAGAGACGCATTTACTTGACGCTCTTTATTGCAACATTTTTAAAACCATCCAGACACAGAGACAGAGACAGAGACAGAGACAGAGACAGAGACAGAGACAGAGACAGACACAGACAGACAGACAGACAGACAGACAGACAGACAGACAGACAGACAGACAGACCTCGTGTATATAGAGTGCGTGGACGCTCATCTCCGTGGAGGCGTATTCTGATAGGACGAGACTAGTCAGTTGACCTTCCCACACACTACTGCCTGAACTAGCAGTTCGAGCATCAGTACTGGTGGGGAGGGGGAGAGAAAGAGAGTTTGTTGATTGACGGTTAGTTGATAGACTGCTTGATTAGTTGTGGGAGGAGTGTGGGCTTTACCTTGATCCCGGCATGGCTCTGCTTGCAGAAGAGGCATGTCCGGCCGACCTATGGGCGGAGCTACAGCTGCCCCTCATGCTGCTGATTGAGAGGGAGCGCAAGGCTGACGCGCCGTCGCTAACACCCACCGGCCCGTGATTGGTCAAGGAGCCGTCCCGCCCCAGATGAAGAGAGGCCAATGAGGGGGGACCTGCCAGGAAGTTAGCTATCAGACTCCTTGGCTGAGAGAGCGAGCGAGCACACACACACACACACACACACACACACACACACACACACACAGAGAGAGAAAGAGAATTCGATTTTTACCTTTAATATCAGTGTAAACAAAAAACTCAGAAATGTATACAATGTTAACCTGTTAGGGCTAGGGGGCAGTATTGACACGGCCGGATAAAAAACATACCCGATTTAATCTGGTTACTATTCCTGCCCAGTAACTAGAATATGCATATAATTATTGGCTTTGGATAGAAAACACCCTAACGTTTCTAAAACTGCTTGAATGGTGTCTGTGGGTATAACAGAACTCAAATGGCAGGCCAACACCTGAAAAGATTCCATGCAGGAAGTGGCCTGTCTGACAAGTGGTGTTTCATCTTGGCTCTTTTTATTGAAGACTGAGGATCTTTGCTCTAACGTGACACTTCCTACGGCTCCCATAGGCTCTCAGAGCCCGGGAAAAAGCTGAACGATATCGAGGCAGGCTCTGGCTGAAACACATTATCGCTTTTGGCAAGTGGCCGATCAGAGTACTATGGGCTTAGGCGCGTGCCCGAGTCGACCGAATGCTTTATTTTCTTTTGTCTGTTTACCTAAACGCAGATTCCCGGTCGGAATATTATCGCTTTTTTATGAGAAAAATGGCATAAAAAAATTGATTTTAAACCGCGGTTGACATGCTTCGAAGTACGGTAATGGAATATTTAGAATTTTTTTGTCACGAATTGCGCCATGCTCGTCACCCTTATTTACCCTTTCGGATAGTGTCTTGAACGCACGAACAAAACGCCGCTGTTTGGATATAACTATGGATTATTTTGAACCAAACCAACATTTGTTATTGAAGTAGAAGTCCTGGGAGTGCATTCTGACGAAGACAACAAAGGTAATAACATTTTTCTTATAGTAAATGTGACTTTTCTGAGTGCTAAACTTGCTGGGTGTCTAAATAGCTAGCCCTGTGATGCCGGGCTATCTACTGAGAATATTGCAAAATGTGCTTTCACCGAAAATCTATTTTAAAATCGGACATATCGAGTGCATAGAGGAGTTCTGTATCTATAATTCTTAAAATAATTGTTATGCTTTTTGTGAACGTTTATCGTGAGTAATTTAGTAAATTCACCGGCAGTGTTCGGTGGGAATGCTAGTCACATGCTAGTCACATGCTAATGTAAAAAGCTGGTTTTTGATATAAATATGAACTTGATTGAACAAAACATGCATGTATTGTATAACATAATGTCCTAGGGTTGTCATCTGATGAAGATCATCAAAGGTTAGTGCTGCATTTAGCTGTGGTTTGGGTTTATGTGACATTATATGCTAGCTTGAAAAATGGGTGTCTGATTATTTCTGGCTGGGTACTCTGCTGACATAATCTAATGTTTTGCTTTCGTTGTAAAGCCTTTTTGAAATCGGATAGTGTGGTTAGATTAACGAGAGTCTTGTCTTTAAAATGGTGTAAAATAGTCATATGTTTGAAAAATTGAAGTTTTTGCATTTTTGAGGTTTTTGAATAACGCGCCACGGGATTACACTGGCTGTTAAGTAGGTGGGACGATTTGGTGCCACCTATCCTAGAGAGGTTAAACTTGAAATCAAAATTGAAGTGTCAATTTATATATTGGCATGTCTGACTGTCTCCCTACCTCTGACCCGGACAGTGAGGTGAGAGTGTGTCTGTCTCCTGTAGCCTCTCTCTGTACTCTCTCCTTCAGCTGGCTGATGAAGTGAGTGGTCTCGGTGGGGGGCTGCCACTGGGGGTTGGTGATGGCAAAATGCATCAGGGACAGCTCAGTCTTCCCATCCTCCGCCTGTTGGTAAATAGATGCCTCTGTCTTCCCCTCAGACATCCACTGGAGGGAGGGAGAGGAGGAGGAAGTAAGAGAAAGGTGAGAAGGAAGGAGTTAGGGACGGGAAAGGGTGAGAGAGAGAGGGAAAGAGAGTCACTATTTATGCATTGCCCATCTGTGTGTGTGTGTGTGTGTGTGTGTGTGTGTGTGTGTGTGTGTGTGTGTGTGTGTGTGTGTGTGTACGTATGAGTCGTGTGTGTATGTGTGTGTGTGTGTGAGTCTCACCGCGGGGTGTCCGTGCTGTCTGATGTCCATCTGAGCGAAGGAGCAGGTGTCTCCCACTCCTACCACCTCCACGGAAAAGTTCCTGAAAAAGTCAATGATCTCCAGAGACTTCCTCCTCAGACTGAAGATTAGGATGAAGGGAGTCACCAGGGGGCTGATCAGCTCCTCTAGGATAAACACCTGGACAGCCAGAGGAAAGGTTAAAACACCTGAATGCTGATCTAGGATCAGGTCCCCCCCCTGTACATATAATCGTCTTCATTACAACCTTAAAAGGGAACACTAATCCTAGACCAGCACTTCTAATCTGAGACGCTTTGTGAATACAGGCTCTGGCCAGGTAGAGAATAATATGCTATGTGCTTCAGAAATGATTCATAAGTTCATGCTTTATAAAGGGTGGCTATAGTGCTACTCACAGCCTTGTACTGGAAGAGCTGTGAGAACTGATCTCGTGTCTCGTAGCGATGGGCGTTGCCCTGCCAGTGGTCTGGCATGTAGTGGATGTGAGCCAGGATCACCCTGAGCAGCTGCTCTGGACAGTAAACCAGGTGTTTATCTGGGATAAAAGACCTGAGGAGAGAGGGAGAATGTGAAAGAATGTACTAAACCCTTCAAAACGACTTAGCACACAGACAGACACACACCTGCAGACAGTGATACACACTCCCAGCAGGGTGATGGATGACAGGACGTGTTCCACGGCGAGGACGTCTTCGTCGTAGATGGTCAGAGCAATGAGGACAGCCAATAGGGAGCCAGCAAAAAACGCCACGTTCTTAGCCACCACCGTCAGCAACGGGGACAGGAAGCAGTTCATATACCTAGAGGACGCCTGGGAGGAGGGACACACACAGAAGTGAAGAAAATCTGGCATTTAGCCACCACTGATAGCAACAGACAAGAATCAGTTCATCAATTTCACAATAATGACCTTACACACCTTGTGTGTGTGTGTGTGTGTGTGTGTGTGTGTGTGTTCAGTCCTACTTTGTAGCCCTTGCTGAGCCGTGACATCAGTTCATGGTCCAGCTCATTGAAGTGGCGAAGGTAACATCGACCGTACAGAGACCAACACCTCGCTCCCAAACTACCTGGCTCACGCTTTATCACCTACACACAAAGAAATGAGCTTTACAGTATCTGCTACACCTCCATAACGGAGCACAGCGGTGTGTGTGTGTGTCCCTACCTCTGTATAGCTGAAGAAGGCATACAGTATTTGCCAGACCAGTACGACAGGACAGAGTACGAGGTTGGCGATGCCGATCCACAGTATACGTGATGCCAGTTTGTCTGCCAGCTCCAGCCTGTTACCACCTCTCTTATACTGTGGCTTCAAACTCCACTCACTCTCAAACAGAGAGCCTGGGAAGGGGGGGGGTGAGAGAGAGACACAGAGAGAGCGAGAGAGAGAGACAGAGGGAGAGGTGAAAAGTAGGGATGCACAATATAAAAAATAAAAAGAATCGGTGAACATATCGGAATCAGACGATATTAGCTAAAAACGGCAACGTCGGTATCGGCCCGATTTCTAGTTTAACGCCGATGTGCAAAACCGATGTCAAAGCTACCGTGCATACCTATATAACGTAGGTACATAACGTAATGGCGCCACGTAAAATTTGGCGCTACACCTGCAACACAGCATTCCTCACCTATCCCACAATGCCTGCTGTGTGGATCGAGCACTCAACAAGTCGCGCAGACACTTGAAAGAGTAAGACATTTTCAGCGAGACAACTCAAAGGCAAAATCCATTAAAGCCAAGATAATGGAATTCAATGTCTTTGATAATCAACCGTTCTCTGTCATGGGTGATGTTGGCTTTCGCGACTGGTCGAGCACCGGTACACACTACCAAGTGCGCTATTTTTCAGATGTTGCCCTACTGGAGTTACACAGTAATAGCGTCACTGCTATTAGCTTCACGACATACTATGGAACGCTGTTTGGGTCTTTGGGTGTCAAAAAAGATACACGTCAAATAACACTATTTGACGCGTTAAATAAGCTTTTAATTTGACAAGTCAAATAACACAGTTCTATTATTGAATGTTGTGTGTTCTGAATTTGCACGTGTAAGCCAAGTGCCACCACTACTATCAGTAGCACTGTCAAAGCTGTACAAAAAAAAATCTGCAAACAAGCAAACACCGGCCACGAACGATATGTTTACAATACCGCGTTGGTAATAAAGCATTATCTGATCAACCGCAACATCTGGGGTAGCTAGCTAGCTTTAGCTTGGTACCTAGCTAGCACTAATACATCCTGCCTGAAAACAATGACCAGTTATTCTTAGCAATGATTTAGGAATCCTTGTGAGTAAGTATTAGCTAGGTTGCCACTTGTTGTTTGCCTATTGAAATTGAACTTCAGTTCATGAAAATAAATACCCAGCTAGCACAGTGGATCTGGGCCGATTCCGGCTGAGAGTCGGGGCACTCGGCTGAGAGTCAGACTCGGCCGACATCATGTGGCTACTTATGGCTAGGATGTGGGGATTGAGCTTGGGCCAATTCTGGTGTGAGTTATCTGGCCCAAATGTATTACTTGGTGCTCGGGCCGATTGGGGCTACTCTCTGGCAGATGATTACACGGGCTGCTTTATATAATTAACATCTCATTACTTATTTTTACATATTTTCTGTGATCAAAAAATACAATTAACATTTAAATGAAATTCTTTAAGTCCTGTGTAGTATTTTGATACTATGTGCAAGGCAATTGATAAGCATTTAAAAACGTTGTGGATCGAGCCTCCCGAGTTGTGCAGCTGTCTAAGACCCTGCATCGCAGTGCAAACTGCGCTGCTACAGATGCTGGTTCGAGACGCGTGCCGGCCACCACCGGGAGACCCATGAGGCGATGCACAATTGGCCCAGTGTCGTCCGAGCTAGGGGAGGGTTTGACCGGCCGGGATGTATTGGTCCCATCGCGGTGTAGCGACTCCTGTGGCGGGCCAGGCGCATGCACGCTGACACGGTCCCCATGTGTTTCCTCCGAGACAAAATCTTTATTTGTGGATGGGTATAATTTGTATGTATAAAATGTATAGTATTCATACTTAAAATGACTAAAATCGGGTAATTTTGAATACATTTATATCAATTTGCATCGGGCCGCTTCTAGGGAGATTCTGGTAAGACGCCGGCAAAGTCGGCTGAATTCTGGTAGACGGAAACGGCCCGATGTACTTGGGCCAATTCTGGGCAGTCATTCATTTTGATTCCGGGCCGAGTCCGACACCCGATTCAATAATTTCCGGCCCCACGGAAGAGTGCCGCTTCTGGGCCGATTCCTCATTGCTAGCTGGGTAGCTAGCCAGCTACTTAACCCTGTTGCCCAAAGCTAACGTTATAAGCAACCAGCTAACTTCATCTGACTAGTGAGGCTCAACCGGACCGGGTTATGTGTTGTGATGCTAGCCACAATAAGGATTAGGCACAATATTGGAATTTGCGGTTTGCCTTCAAAATAAAAGTACCTCTTTGAAAGTGATGCAGGTTACAATTTGTGGAATCCTGCCATATTTAGACTAGATTATGTTAAACAAGGTTGGAATGTGAAGCAATTAAATGGAGTATCAGTCTACTCGGTGACACCCACAGAACACAACTGTGAAGACTTTACGCAAATATTAGCGTTGTAGCTATTATCGCATGACTGTGACTGTGTGAAACCACCTCCCCAGTCAGCTTATTGTGTGTATTGACATTCATATTGCACTGTACAGCTTTAGCTAAGGATTGGGGATCAATGAAATGGGGTGTCAGTCTACTCAATACCAAATATATTTTTTCCCCAATGTCCTCCTCAGAGTTATCAAACCCCAAAACATCCACGCAGTATTGTTTTTCCTCGGGAATAGTGTTCAATACACATAGGTTGACAACAAATGTGGCTCAATTCACAGTTGTTTCAGAGTCACGCAACAAGAGCTACGACGCTAATGTTCTCTGGGTGTCACTGAGTAGACTGATATCCCATGTCATTGAACCACCATCCATAGGTAAGGCTGTACAGTGAAATAAGTATGCCCTCAATGCAATTCTAAAGTATAATACATCCAGTGTGATTTCAACAGATTTTTGTCAAATTAACAAATGATTGTCTTTTGTTGATTTTATATAACATTCCAACCTCGTTTAGCATGATCTACTCAATTGTGGCATAATTCTACTATTTGTATCACTGTCAATGACATACTTTTATTTAAGGCTAACCGCAAAGTCCACTATTGTGGCTAATCCTTACTGTGGCTAGTTTCCGATAGATGGGTCCGGCCACCATTAATCAAATAAGAACGGTCTTATAAATGAGGGTTATTTTGGATGATGACACCTATCTATATATACTGCTCCAAAAAATAAAGGGAACACTTAAACAACACATCCTAGATCTGAATGAAAGAAATAATCTTATTAAATACTTTTTTCTTTACATAGTTGAATGTGCTGACAACAAAATCACACAAAAATAATCAATGGGAATCCAATTTATCAACCCATGGAGGTCTGGATTTGGAGTCACACTCAAAATTAAAGTGGAAAACCACACTACAGGCTGATCCAACTTTGATGTCATGTCCTTAAAACAAGTCAAAATGAGGCTCAGTAGTGTGTGTGGCCTCCACGTGCCTGTATGACCTCCCTACAACACCTGGGCATGCTCCTGATGAGGTGGCGGATGGTCTCCTGAGGGATCTCCTCCCAGACCTGGACTAAAGCATCCGCCAACTCCTGGACAGTCTGTGGTGCAACGTGGCGTTGGTGGATGGAGCGAGACATGATGTCCCAGATGTGCTCAATTGGATTCAGGTCTGGGGAACGGGCGGGCCAGTTCATAGGATCAATGCCTTCCTCTTGCAGGAACTGCTGACACACTCCAGCCACATGACGTCTAGCATTGTCTTGCATTAGGAGGAACCCAGGGCCAACCACACCAGCATATGGTCTCACAAGGGGTCTGAGGATCTCATCTCGGTACCTAATGGCAGTCAGGCTACCTCTGGCGAGCACATGGAGGGCTGTGCGGCCCCCCAAAGAAATGCTACCCCACACCATGACTGACCCACCGCCAAACCGGTCATGCTGGAGGATGTTGCAGGCAGCAGAACGTTCTCCACGGCGTCTCCAGACTCTGTCACGTTGGTCACGTGCTCAGTGTGAACCTGCTTTCATCTGTGAAGAGCACAGGGCGCCAGTGGCGAATTTGCCAATCTTGGTGTTGTCTGGCAAATGCCAAACATCCTGCACGGTGTTGGGCTGTAAGCCCAACCCCCACCTGTGGACGTCGAGCCCTCATACCACCCTCATGGAGTCTGTTTCTGACCGTTTGAGCAGACACATGCACATTTGTGGCCTGCTGGAGGTCATTTTGCAGGGCTCTGGCAGTGCTTCTCCTGCTCCTCCTTGCACAAAGGCGGAGGTAGCGGTCCTGCTGCTGGGTTGTTGCCCTCCGACGGCCTCCTCCACGTCTCCTGATGTACTGGCCTGTCTCCTGGTAGCGCCTCCATGCTCTGGACACACAGCAAACCTTCTTGCCACAGCTCGCATTGATGTGCCATCCTGGATGAGCTGCACTACCTGAGCCACTTGTGTGGGTTGTAGACTCCGTCTCATGCTACCACTAGAGTGAAAGCACCGCCAGCATTCAAAAGTGACCAAAACATCAGCCAGGAAGCATAGGAACTGAGAAGTGGTCTGTGGTCCCCACCTGCAGAACCACTCCTTTATTGGGGGTGTCTTGCTAATTGCCTATAATTTCCACCAGTTGTCTATTCCATTTGCACAACAGCATGTGAAATGTATTGTCAATCAGTGTTGCTTCCTAAGTGGACAGTTTGATTTCACAGAAGTGTGATTGACTTGGAGTTACATTGTGTTGTTTAAGTGTTCCCTTTATTTTTTTGAGCAGTGTATTTAGATAGCTAACTATAGCTACTGAAACAGACTGTCATATTGCTACGTTTTTGGGGAAGAACATTGTTTGCATCCATCAGCTAGTTAGCTTTTATTTTAATGACCAGCACTGTAGGTGCGCGAGACAACTTGACCAGCATCATAGCATATGTATCGATGAATCGTTGTGACTTATGAAATACGAGTGACAGTGTAATCAATGTGTAATAACTACGAAAAAAATGTATGATTGCGTTAAATTATTATGTGACGTGCAGTCATACTCAGGTCCTGATTGGTCAACAAGCTTATTTGACGTGTATCTTTACCCAAACGGCGTCCATAGGAATCCTGGTCGAGAATGAAACTGAACAACCAAACAGCACAGCAAGTGAAAGAAATAGGTTTTGATTATGTTTTTACTGGTAATGGGGACATACATAAATGCCAACAAAATACATTTTTGGTCAGTGTGGTGTGTGTGTGTGTGTAACCTTTATTTAACTAGTCAGTTAAGAACAAATTCTTATTACCAATGACGGCCTACCCCGGCCAAACCCGGACAACACTGGGCCAATTGTGCGCCGCCCTATGGGACTCCCAACCACGGCCCGGATGTGATACAACATGGATTCGAACCAGGGACTGTAGTGACGCCTCTTGCACTGAGATGCAGTGCCTTAGACCGCTGCGTCCATGTGTGTGTGTGTTAACTATTTAACTGTACTAGAATGCTTAAAAGGCCACTAAAAAATGTTATATCGGTATGTTTTTTTTTTGGCAAGGAAAATATTGGAATCGGCCAAAAATGTCATATCGGTGCATCACTAGTGAGTGAAAAGTGTACCAAACAAAGCGTACCAAGCACTCCAACACACACACACACACACACACACCAACCTGGCCCCCAGAAGAAGATGAGTTCAAAGTTGTACTTGAGGCCGCGGGTGTAAAACACACTCTCCCCGAGCAGTGGCGGGCGGAAACGCACGGGAAGGAGGGACTTATTTATCATGGCAACCTGGAGGAAGAAGAAAGGGCTTTAGGTGGTGTTGTTTTTGATTGACAGGTGGTTCAGTAGCAGGAGTACAAGCGAGGAATGGTAAAGAAGCTGTACTCTGACACTAACACAAACACACGTGAGTGCACACAGACACACCATGTAGTTTTTGAAGCGCAGGATACGGTGGTATATGTCCAGTTCTGTGAGTTCTTTCTTGTGGATACAGATCTGGTGTTCCTTCTGGATCTCAACGATCCGGGCCTGAACCTCCTGCCATGTGAAGTATGGCAGCTCTGCCTAGAGAGGGGGGAGGAGAAGGGGGAGAATGAGAGGAGGAGAGAGGGAGACAAGGAGGAGGAGAGGGGGAGGGGAGGAGGAGAAGCGAGAGGAAAAGGGAGGAATAGAGGAGGGGTGGAGATCAGTAGTTGAACCAGTAGGTTGAAGACACGCAGACCGGCACACACACACACACACACTCACCATGCTCATCTTGAGTGCGTTGGTGTAGAAGGAGCGTATCTCCCAGTAGCAGCAGACGTTGTAGATGAACTTGATGAGGCGATGCAGCCAGAACACTCCAGATATCATCAACACAAACATCACTGCCACGTTGTCACGTATACTGACGGGAAAACAACAATCAGGTTGTCATGGATACTGGCGGGAAAACAACAAGCGGGCTGGCATGGATACTGGCGGGAAAACAACAAGCAGGTTGTCACGGATACCGGTGGGAAAACAATAAGCAGGTTGTCATGGATACCGGTGGGAAAACAACAAGCAGGTTGTCATGGATACCGGTGGGAAAACAACAAGCAGTAAGGACAATTTCCAGCATTCCTTATCAACTTGAGTGCTAAAGACGTGTTCATAAAGTGTTTAGAATGCATTTATAAAGCATTTATGAAGTGTTTATAAGCCTTACCTTGCGCTGCAGACGTCCACAGGCAGGAAGGCGTCAGGCAGCGTGACTTTGGAGGAGTCGGTGTGGTTGACAAACTTGTTAGCGAACAGAATGTCATAGTCCACACAGTTAGCCAAGAAGACTGTGAATCCTACCACAAACAGCAACTGGCTACAGAGGGGGAGAAAGGGGGAAAGAGGAGAGAGAAGTAAAAGTTAAAAACGACCCCTCAGGGCACCGACATGGACCACATAGAAGACATACGCACACACACACACACACACACACACACACACACACACACACACACACACACACACACACACACAGTGTACTTACACCAGCTCAAAGACCTCTCCCAGCAGCATACAGGTGAAGCCATTCTTCTGGTGCAGGTTATAGACGTGTCAGGGGTCAAGGATCAGATGATGACATAAAAGTAGCATGTGTCCTCTCATAATGAAAGTCTAGTCGGCTATAGTATTAACTCAGGTCACAAGCTCAACATTCCTCCTCCTGGAGAGCTACTGGGCGTGCAGGCTTTTATTCCAGCCCTGCTCTTACACACCAGATTCTATTATTCTCCCGGAAGGTGTTGACCCTTCCGGTCTTAAAATAACCCCTGGGGTAGTTGTAGTAGTGAATGATCCGGGAGTACAGAGACACAGAGGGGTAAAAGGATATCCTCTGGAAGAACAGGTCCAAATTCTCTATGTGGTGCCACGGCGCTGCAGAGAACAGTCAACAACAAAAACAGGTTAGTGTGTGTGCGTGTGCGTGTGCGTGTGTGTGTGTGTGTATCTACTTAAGAACTTTACACTTGTTTCCATCAGGTATGTGCACCAGCAGGTTCTCCTCTCCGGGTGGAGAGTCACTGTATGAAGCCTCTAGGCGCTGGTACTCTGTGTCAAAGTGTGCTGCCATGGTAACCACAGCTTCAGTTACACCCAGCAATCAAGCCCCTAGCTACTGATTGGACCTGTGGACCACAGAAAGGGTGGGAGAGAGAGAGATCAGTGCCATAAATCCACAGATAGTCTATTACAATAACCATCTGTCTTTCTCTTCCCTCATCTGCACTGGATTGAGTAACAGAGGGAGCCTCGTTCAGACATTCACCTACCCAGCTCCTCACATGAAAGTAGATAAAGGAGAGGAGGCGAGGAAAGGAAGCCAAACATGTAAATAAGCCATATCACACCTTTGCTCCATCAATCACTGGAACCCGGATGTAGCAATGCTTGAAAGACACGACAGCCAACTGACAGGTGTGGATACAGGCACACAAAAGCAATTCTTGCAGCAAATAATAAGCCATAATACTACAAAAGTTCCATGACCGTTTGCTTAGTATAAAACACCCGACGTTAATCATGTTGGCCAATGTAGACATGTCACTGGCAGAACGCTGCTGACACAATGGAACAGTGTTGCGAAATGTGCTCTGCGACTCGAGCGGAATCACAACCACAGACATTGAGACAGAGAGCGTTTTAAACCACATTATGGCCTACAAATATCCTATGGCTCTAATTTTACTCACGTGACAAATTGTGAGCGTCAAAAACCAAGTATATTAATGCTTTTCGACCAACGTTAGGAGCGTGGCTTTAATTTATATGCAATGGGCGTTCCTGATCCAGCTAGTCTTTTGAAAGGCGACAATGACACGCAGCCTCCTCCTATGTTATAATCTACATGTAAGTGTAAACATTGTTGCATCTTCGAGTCTTCAGCAAATAGTTTACCTGGAAAATGATTCGGCTACACGTATTTAGGCCTACATACAAGAAAATAGCCCACCTTTGTTGACCAAGCATAGATTAGCTCCATTCCAGGATTATTACACGTAAAGGGATTGCCGCTTACATTTCACCCTACAGAAAGAGAACATGGAACATTACAATTATAATATTATGAAATTGTAACGATAAGCCTATCCCACTGCTTACAATATAGCAATGATTTTATAAAGCACACACAAACTGTGTAACGTTAGCTAGGTAGCCCGGGAAAGTGTAGGCAAATGTGTTACCCTAGGAAGAACCGAAACCGTCAAGATTATTTGGTTCTCAGGATACTGGCAAAATGCTATTGTTGAAAAAAGGTGCTTGTTTATGACAGATCTACAAAAACATCAATGATTTAGCTCTATATTTTCATACTGCATTAGACTATTAGTCTGTCGCAGCCTACCTTTGATACGTCAACGGCAGGCGGTCTAATCGTCAAGGAGAATCGCCGAGCCCTTTTTTAGGTTTTGTTTTCGTGTTTCATTTTGAGTCTGAAGCGACATTTGGTTTCATTTCTGAAAACACATCATGTACACTAATGCCTGTCACGGCTGATGCATACCTGGTTTAGCCAATCAGAAGAGTGTTTTTCCCAAACGGGGAAAAAAACAGCCAGTCATAGACAGTAAGAGGTGGGCCCTCAAAGCTTCTGGTTCGGCTTTCATGACACGCCCTTTGAACCTCACACAGGGTTTTTGCCATGCAGGTTTTGGTTAATGGTCAATTATTAAATTCCTCCATATTTTGAATTAAATGTAAAGCAATCTCATCTATCGTCATCTAAAACGCAAAAGTATCTAGACTACATGTAGTTCCTGACGACGAGAAAACTTACATTAATTGAATGTACAGTCATTTTTAATAAAGCCTTAATTCTTTAATAAAGAATTTATGGGCGCGCCTCTAAATTCAATGAATGGTATTTTACCGCCACTTGGTGAATATGTATGGTATTACAATAACATTGACACAGTCGGAGGTGCTGCTATACTAAAACTAACCTCTGGGTTGAGCTACAAACCCAACCTACTGCTAAAGTTTGAAGTTGCATTGGCTGTGCCTTACAGTCTAATGATGAAGTCGATTAGACTCCCAATTACATGTATCTGCTATTAACCAAGTTGTTTGTTCTCAAACAAGCTACATAGACATTGTGGAGTGTGTGGATGAGAATATTCATAATGTGACGGTGGGCCGCTGGAGTGACAGCTGGCCTTTTGTTCAGTATGTCTGTTAACACTGATGGACACGTGCGTGTTGCATATATAAAGAAACTATTTGGCCATCTGTTTCATCCTTTCATTCTCCCCACATCGCTCTCCATCTCACCCTCTACCCCCTTTCTCTCGCTGTCTGTCTTTGTATGCGTGTGTGCAGGCGTGTGTACATGTGTGCGTGTGTAATCTGCTCATTATAGTGAGTAGGGCTATTAAATCTGGTGCGATTAGGATTCATTTGGGATAATCTGATAAAGTCTGTCCAAGACAGAAACACTACACTCTTAGGAAATAAAAGTGGTATCTAGAACCCTTTACTTGGAACCAAAAAGAGTTCTACCTGGAACCAAAAAGGGTTGTCTTATAGGGACAGCCGAAGAACCCTTTTTTCTAGGAGTGTACAGTTTATATACACACACATCTATTCTGACAACAACCCTTAGTTGATACTGAGATGCTAATATGATGATATGGCAATAGTCCCCTGGGCAACACCTTCTGTCCATAACACAGCCCTCAGTGTGTAAAACAACCTTAAATGCAGTGTACTGACGAATGAACAGTATGTTTCTGAAAAGTAGGCCAACGAACCCAAGGTATGTAAGTGGCTGGATCAAATCACAGTTTATTTGACACATGCTTCGTAAACAACAGCTGTAAACTAACAGTGAGATGCTTTGTTGCGGGCTCCTCCCAACAATGCAGACAGAACAATATTAAAAAAAGAACACACAATGAGTAACGATAAGTTGGCTATATACACGGGGTACCAGTACCGAGTTAATGTGCAGGGGTATGAGGTAATTGAGGTAAATATGTACATATAGGTAGGGGTAAAGTGACTAGACAGGATAGATAATAAATGAGTCAAAAGAGTTAGTGCAAAAAGAGTCAATGAAGATAGTTTGTTTAATAGCTTCCCAGACTATTTGGCAGTATTATGGCTTGGGGGTAGAAACTGCTCAGAGTTCTGTTGGTTGCAGACTTGGTGTATCGGTACCGCTTGCCGTGAGGTAGCAGAGAGAACAGTCTATGACTTGGGTGGCTGGAGTCTTTGACAATTTTTAGGGCCTTCCTCTGATACCGCCTGGTATAGAGGTCCTGGATGGCAGGGAGCTCGGCCCCAGTGATGTACTGGGCCGTACACACTACTCTCTGTAGCGCCTTGCGGTTAGATGCCAAGCAGTTGCTATACCAAGCGGTGATGCAGCCAGGCAAGATGCTCTCAATGGTGCAGCTACCCATGCCAAATCTTTTCAGCCTCCTGAGGGGGCTTGTTGTGCCCTCTTCACGACTGTGTTGGTGTGTGTGCACCATGATAATTCCTTCGTAATGTGGACACCGAGGAACTTAAAGTGCTCAGCGATCAGTTCCTTTGTCTTACTGACGTTGAGAGAGACCTCCCTGTAGGCCGTCTCATCGTCGTCGGTGATCAGGCTTATCACCGTCGTGTCGTCAGCAAACTTGATGATTGTGTTGGAGTTGTTTGCGGCCACGCAGTCATGGGTGAACAGGAGGGGACTAAGCACGCACCCCTGAGGGACCCCAGTGTTGAGGGTCAGCTTGGCGGATGTGTTGCCTACCCTCAACACCTGGGGGCGGCCCGTCAGGAAGACCAGGATCCCATCAAGAAGTCCAGGACCCAGTTGCAGAGGGAGGTGTTTCATCTCAGGGTCCTTAGTTTAGTGATGCGCTTGGATGGCACTATGGTGTTGATGGCTGAGCTGTAGTCAATGAACAGCATTCTCACATAGGTGTTCCTTTTGTTCAGGGGTGGGAGAGGGCAGTGTGGAGTGCAATAGAGATTGCGTCATCTGTGGGTCTGTTGGGGCGGTATGCGAATTGGAGTGGGATAGATGTCACCAGGGGTACTCTGCTCCAGTCGGAGACCAAACAGACGGCAGAGATATTGCCAAAGTTCACATATTTATTTAGGACTGGTGGTTGGACATGGTAAAGGTTGGTGTGTGTGTGGTTCTGTAACAAAATGAGATGTCATAAGCAGGTTACATAACATGAAAAGATTAACAACGTGCTCCAATCCACCTTATAGAAACTTAAATCAGGTGCTCAATCCTCGTATATAATCCAAAGAACAGAAATAGGACAGCACTCCGGTGAATAAACGTACATTTTTATACGACATAAAAGGTGATCAGGATAAACCTATTAAACCAATACATCTCAAATAAAGAAAATAGAAGAAGCAAAACAAAAATGACTCTTTTAACTTGGACAAACACAACTGGTAAGAAACTGAGAAATGGCTTGACAGGCTCATTCACACTTCTAGTTTGTATTTAAAGCCTATCAGGCCAGTCCTGATAATTAGTGACAGGTGTGTGATTGCATGAGAGCGTCAACAGGTGAAATCAACTTGCCTGATCAAGTCCATCTCAGAAGTATGCTGCTCCACTCTGAGGGCTTTTGTACAGTTTCACTGTCATTGTTGTTCACATATGTATGAATGGGCTGACTTGCCTAACTAAGCTGTGTCAGTGTGTGTGTGTGCGTGCACACATGTGCATGCGCGGCTGAAGGGGATATAGCTGATTAAATTACCTCTCTGTCTGTAGGGAGCCAGGAGGTCGCCACGCCAGATAATTTAGTCAGAAGACATGCTGTCATTGGTGTGTGTGTGTGTGTGTGTGTGTGTGTGTGTGTGTGTGTGTGTGTGTGTGTGTTGTGGGGGAGTCCCCTGTGGTGATCGGGGGTATCCAGGATGAAGTAATCGCTCATGGGATTCTTAATTAGATCGCACCCCCCTTCTCCTACTGTATTTCCCTAAATACCCTCACCCCTCTCCCCCCTTCCCTCCCCCTCTGCCTCCCTGAAAGACCAGTGCAGACATTAAAGAACCAGTCAGAGGAGACTGACACACATACTCATGCAGATGTATACTGTACATGCACACACTAAAACATGCATAACAGCATACATACAGTGGGGGAAAAAAGTATTTGATCCCTTGCTGATTTTGTACGTTTGGCCACTAACAAAGAAATGATCAGTCTATCATTTTAATAGTAGGTTTATTTCAACAGTGAGACAGAAAAACAAAAATTCAGAAAAAAACGCATGTCAAAAATGTTTTAAAATGATTTGCATTTTAATTAGGGAAATAAGTATTTGACCCCTCTGCAAAACATGACTTAGTACTTGGTGGCAAAACCCTTGTTGGCAATCACAGAGGTCAGACGTTTCTTGTAGTTGGCCACCAGGTTTGCACACATCTCAGGAGGGATTTTGTCCCACACCTCTTTGCAGATCTTCTCCAAGTCATTAAGGTTTCGAGGCTGACGTTTGGCAACTCGAACCTTCAGCTCCCTCCACAGATTTTCTATGGGATTAAGGTCTGGAGACTGGCTAGGCCACTCCAGGACCTTAATGTGCTTCTTCTTGAGCCACTCCTTTGTTGCCTTGGTCGTGTGTTTTGGGTCATTGTCATGCTGGAATACCCATCCACGACCCATTTTCAATGCCCTGGCTGAGGGAAGGAGGTTCTCACCCAAGATTTGGCGGTACATGGCCCCGTCCATCGTCCCTTTGATGCGGTGAAGTTGTCCTGTCCCCTTAGCAGAAAAACACCCCCAAAGCATAATGTTTCCACCTCCATGTTTGACGGTGGAGATGGTGTTCTTGGGGTCATAGGCAGCATTCCTCCTCCTCCAAACACGGCGAGTTGAGTTGATGTCAAAGAGCTCCATTTTGGTCTCATCTGACCACAACACTTTCACCAGTTGTCCTCTGAGTCATTCAGATGTTCATTGGCAAACTTCAGACGGGCATGTATATGTATTCTTGAGCAGGGGGACCTTGCGGGCGCTGCAGGATTTCAGTCCTTCACGGCGTAGTGTGTTACCAATTGTTTTCTTGGTGACTATGGTCCCAGCTGCCTTGAGATCATTGACAAGATCCTCCCGTGTAGTTCTGGGCTGATTCCTCAATGTTCTCATGATCATTGCAACTCCACGAGGTGAGATCTTGCATGGAGCCCCAGGCCGAGGGATATTGACAGTTCTTTTGTGTTTCTTCCATTTGCGAATAATCTCACAAAATGTTGTCACCTTCTCACCAAGCTGCTTGGCGATGGTCTTGTAGCCCATTCCAGCCTTGTGTAGGTCTACAATCTTGTCCCTGACATCCTTGGAGAGCTCTTTGGTCTTGGCCATGGTGGAGAGTTTGGAATCTGATTGATTGATTGCTTCTGTGGACAGGTGTCTTTTTTACAGGTAACAAGCTGCGGTTAGGAGCACTCCCTTTAAGAGTGTGCTCCTAATCTCAGCTCGTTACCTGTATAAAAGACACCTGGGAGCCAGAAATCTTTCTGATTGAAAGGGGGTCAAATACTTATTTCCCTCATTAAAATGCAAATCAATTTATAACATTTTTGACATGCGTTTTTCTGGATATTTGTGTTGTTTTTCTGTCTCTCACTGTTCAAATAAACCTACCATTAAAATGATAGACTGATCCTTTCTTTGTCAGTGGGCAAACGTACAAAATCAGCAGGGGATCAAATACTTTTTTCCCTCACTGTACAAATGCATACACTATACAGCATTCAAGTAGCTTTGTGTCAGAGGGTTTTGAGTAATGTGTTTGTGATAGTGGGGGGATGGGTTAGTGAAATACATATTCTGTCCTCTGCGTTTGAGTCAGGGGGTAATGAAATAATGAATGGTGGGCAGAGGCGGGATGGAGGTCAGTGTTGTGTGTAGGGGGCAGATCAATTTACTGTTCACACACACGCACACACACACACACACACACACACACACACACACACACACACACACACACACACACACACACACACACACACACACACACACACACACACACACACACACACACACACACACACACACACACACACACACACACACACACACACACGACATGTACATTAGAGTGTCTAGTTTGAGAAACAGACGCCTCACAAGTCCTCAACTGGCAGCTTCATTAAATAGTACCCGCAAAACACCAGTCTCAACGTCAACAGTGAAGAGGCGACTCCGGGATGCTGGCCTTCTAGGCAGAGTTCCTCTGTCCAGTGTCTGTGTTATTTTGCCCATCTGAATCTTTTCTTTTTATTGGCCAGTCTGAGATATGGCTTTTTCTTTGCAACTCTGCCTGCAAGGCCAGAATCCCGGAGTCACCTCTTCACTGTTGACGTTGAGACTGGTGTTTTTTGCAGGTACTATTTAATGAAGCTACCAGTTGAGGACTTGTGAGGCGTCTGTTTCTCAAACTAGACACTAATGTCCTTGTCCTCTTGCTCAGTTGTGCACCGGGGACTCCCACTCTTTCTATTCTGGTTAGAGACAGTTTGCGCTGTTCTATGAAGGGAGTAGTACACAGCGTTGTACGAGATATTCAGTTTCTTGGCAATTTCTCGCATGGAATTAGCCTTCATTTCTCAGAACAAGAAAAGACTGACGAGTTTCAGAAGAAAGTTATTTGTGTAATGATCGTCTGAAAGAGGGGACCAAGATGCAGCGTGGTAAGTGGTCATAATTTATTATAAATGACGAAACACTTAAACAAAGAAACAAAAACGAAAGCCAACAGTTCTGTCAGGTGAAAAACACAAGACAGAAAACAATTACCCACAAAACCCCAAAGGAAACAGGCTGCCTAAGTATGGCTCCCAATCAGCGGCAACGATGTACAGCTGTCCCTGATTGAGAGCCATACCAGGCCAAAACAAATAAATACAAAAACATAGAAAAAAGGACATAGAATGCCCACCCAAATCACACCCTGACCAAACCTAAATAGAGACATAAAAAAGCTCTCTCAGGTCAGGGCGTGACAGTACCCCCCCCCCCCCCCAAAGGTGCAGACTCCGGCCGCAAAACCTGAATCTATAGGGGAGGGTCTGGGTGGGCATTTCTCCGCGGTGGCGGCTCTGGAGCGGGACGCAGACCCCGCTCCACCACTGGCTCACCCCACTTTGGTGGCGCCTCTAGAGCGGGGTCCCTCGCCGCGGGCCCCAGACTGGAGGGCGACTCTGGCAGCGCCGGACAGGCCGTCTCTGTAGGCCGTCTCTGCAGGCTCCGGACTGTAGGCCGTCTCTGCAGGCTCCGGACTGTAGGCCGTCTCTGCAGGCTCCGGACTGTAGGCCGTCTCTGCAGGCTCCGGACTGTAGGCCGTCTCTGCAGGCTCCGGACTGTAGGCCGTCTCTGCAGGCTCCGGACTGTAGGCCGTCTCTGCAGGCTCCGGACTGTAAAACGTCGCCGGAAGCTCTGGACGGGGAACTGTCGCCAGAAGCTCTGGACGGGGAACTGTCGCCGGAAGCTCTGGACGGGGAACTGTCGCCGGAAGCCCTGGACGGGGAACTGTCGCCGGAGGCTCAGGACGGGGAGTGCACACTACAAGGCTAGTGCGAGGAGCAGGAACAGGACGTACTGGGCTGGGCAGGCGCACTGGAGAGAGAGTGCGAGAGGCAGGCACATGCTTACCACAAAAAGCACAGGTAGTTGACTCAGGCCTCACCCTTGGTCCAGCTAAACTACCCGTGTGCCCCCCCAATTTTTTGGGGGGGGGCTGCCTCTCGTTCTTCCCGGGTAGGCTCCGATATCTGTCGATCACCTGGCCCCAAGTCCAGTCTCTCCTCCCAATCCACTCCTCATGAGACCAGGTGTCCATCTCCTCCCAAGCACGCTGCTTGATCCAGTTGTGGTGGGTAGTTCTGTAACGATCGTCTGAAAGAGGGGACCAAGATGCAGCGTGGTAAGTGGTCATAATTTATTAAAGATGACGAAACACTTAAACAAAGAAACAAAAACCAACAGTTCTGTCAGGTGAAAAACACAAGACAGAAAACAACTACCCACAAAACTCCAAAGGAAAACAGGCTGCCTAAGTATGGCTCCCAATCAGCGACAACGATGTACAGCTGTCCCTGATTGAGAGCCATATCAGGCCAAAACAAAGAAATACAAAAACATAGAAAAAGGACATAGAATGCCCACCCAAATCACACCCTGACCAAACCTAAATAGAGACATAAAAAAGCTCTCTCAGGTCAGGGCGTGACACTTTGTTTCTGGCCATTTTGAGCCTGTAATCGAACCCACAATTGCTTATGCCGCTTTATGTTTTCATACCCTACATTACTCATCTCATATGTATATACTGTACCCTATACCGTCTACTGCATCTTGCCTGTGCCGTTCGGCCATCACTCATTTATATATTTTTATGTACATATTCGTATTCATTCCTTTACACTTGTGTGTGTATAAGGTAGTTGTTGTGAAATTGTTAGGTTATATTACTTGTTAGATCTTACTGCATGGTCGGAACTAGAAGCACAAGCATTTCGCTACACTTGCATTAACACCTGCTAACCATGTGTATGTGACAAATACATTTGATTTGATTATTCTCCAGATACTCAACTAGTCTAAAGAAAGCCAGTTTTATTGCTTCTTAAATCAGAACAACAGTTTTCAGCTGTGCTAACATAATTGCAAAAGGGTTTTCTAATGATCAATTAGCCTTTTAAAATGATAAACTTGGATTAGCTAACACAACGTGCTATTGGAACACAACGACCAGGATCGCCGTGTTCCCCTGAGACGGCGGGAGATCCGTAAGGAAATCCACCGAGAGGTGAGTCCAGGGCCGTTGTGGAACGGGGGGGGGGCTGTAATTTCCCTCGAGGTAGGTGCCTAGGAGCCTTACACTGAGCGCACACTGAACAGGAAGAGACATAACGCCGAACATCCTCAGCCAAGGTGGGCCACCAGTACCTTCCCTTCAGGCCCCGCACTGTCCGTTCCACCCCAGGATGACCCGAGGAGGGTAGAGTATGGGACCATCGGATCAGGCGATCGCGAACACCAAGCGGAACGTATTTCAGGCCCACGGGACACTGCGGTGGAGTGGGTTCTGACCGACCCGCCCGCTCGATGTCCGCATCCACCTCCCATACCACCGGTGCCACCAGACAGG
The DNA here is from genome assembly GCF_965601325.2 of Salmo salar. Lineage (NCBI taxonomy): Eukaryota > Metazoa > Chordata > Actinopteri > Salmoniformes > Salmonidae > Salmo > Salmo salar. The sequence goes on from NC_138306.1 coordinate 72,977,270, forward strand.
AGGCGGGGAGTATGGGAGTAGGATCGATGGTCCGCTCCTCGGTGTCGTAGAGACGCGACAGTGCGTCAGCCTTCCGGTTCCGGGAACCTGGAATGTACGAGAGGGTAAAGTTAAACCTCGTAAAAAACATGGCCCACCTTGCCTGACGGGGATTAAGCCTCCTCGCTGCCCGAATATACTCCAGGTTACGGTGGTCGGTCCAGATGAGAAAAGGGTGACGTGCCCCCTCAAGCCAATGTCTCCACACCGTCAAAGCCCTGACCACGGCTAACAGCTCCCGGTCCCCCACATCATAGTTGCGCTCCGCCGGGCTCAGCTTCTTAGAAAAGAACGCACATGGGCGGAGCTTCGGAGGAACGCCCGAGCGCTGCGATAGCACAGCTCCTACCCCAGCCTCCACCTCCACTATGAATGGCAAAGAGGGGTCCGGATGCGCCAGGACAGGTGCATTGGTAAACAGAACCTTCAGACGATGGAAGGCTCTGTCCGCCTCTGGAGCAGATCAGGATGTCATCGATGTACACCACCACACCCTGCCCGAGCATGTCCCTAAGGACCTCGTCCACAAAGGATTGGAAGACAGCGGGAGCATTCTTTAACCCATACGGCATGACGAGGTACTCATAATGGCCCGATGTGGTACTAAATGCGGTTTTCCACTCGACTCCATCTCGGATATGCACCAGGTTATACGCACTCCTGAGATCCAATTTCGTGAAGAAGCACGCCCCGTGAAATGACTCCACTGCCGTAGCAATGAGAGGTAGCGGGTAACTGAAACCCACTGTGATAGCATTTAGACCTCTATAGTCAATGCACGTGCGCAGACCTCCCTCCTTCTTCTTCACAAAAAAGAAGCTCGAGGAGACGGGGGATTTAGAGGGCCGAATGTATCCCTGTCTCAAGGACTCAGTGACGTATGTATCCATAGCCACTGTCTCCTCCTGAGACAGAGGATACACGTGACTCCTAGGAAGAACCGCGTCGGCCTGGAGGTTTATCGCATAATCCCCTCGTCGATGGGGGGGTAATAGAGTCGCCTTCGTCTTACTGAAAGCGATAGCCAAATCAGCATACTCTGAGGGAATGTGCACGGTGGAGACTTGGTCTGGACTCTCCACCGTAGTCGCACCGATGGAAACTCCTATGCACCTACCTGAGCACTCCCTCGACCACCCCGTTAGAGCCCTCTGCCCCCACGAAATCTGGGGGTTGTGTGTGGCTAGCCAGGGGATTCCTAGTACCACTGGAATCGCTGGGGAGTCAATGATGAACAGGCTGATACGCTCCACATGACCCCCCCACGTCTGCATAACCAGTGGCACGGTGACCTCCCCTACTTGGCCTGACCCTAGCGGTCGACTATCTAGGGCGTGCACGGGGAAGGGGTGGTCCAGCTGAACCCGGGGAATCCCTAACCTCTTAGCTAACCCATGGTCCATAAAACTCCCAGCTGCACCTGAATCGACTAGCGCCTTATACTGGAAGTGAGGGGAAAAATTTGGAAAACAAACGGAGGTGTACAAGTGGTCGACGGGGGGCTCTGGGTGTGGCTGGTGCGGACTCACCTGGGGGGTCGAAGTAGTGCTCTGCCTGCCCTCCAAACTCCCGGAGGGACCTCTCCAGCATCGGTCCACAGTGTGTCCTCTGCGCCCACATCGGGTGCAGGAGAGACCCCCCCCTCTGGTCCTCCTCGATGCAGCCCCCCTATCTCCATGGGCTGTGGAGCGAAATCCAACGCGAAATCCTGAGCGGTCCTCGTCTCCTGTCTCAAACGGAATAGTAGCTCACCCGCCGCCCTGCCCTCCGGGGGATGATCGAAAACCGCCCGGAAGCGGCGGGCGAACTCAGGGTAGTCACCCCGGGCCGAGTCTGGACCATCCCAGACCGCATTGGCCCATTCCAGGGCTCGACCCGTGAGACACGAGACGAGGACGCTCACCCTCTCTTCGTCGGAGGGAGGGGGGCGGACGGTCGCCAGGTACAGTTCTAGTTGGAGGAGGAACCCCTTGCACCCAGCGGCCGTCCCATCGAACTCCCTGGGAGGTGAAATCCGGATCCCGCTGGCACCCGCTTCAGTGGGTGTGGGTAGGGGCGCAGGGTGAGGGACTGGAGCTGGTCCGGCTGGGGAGGCACCTCTCTCCCAGCTCTCCAACCGGGCCAACACCTGATCCATGTCCGAGCCTAGGCGGTGGAGGAGGCCGGCATGTTGGGAGACCTGCTCAGCCATGGACGGCGCTTCTGCTCCTGCTGACTCCATAAGTGTTCAGGTGCGGGATTCTGTCACGACTGATTTGGACTGGTGTAGAGGCGGAATCAGATGCAGGAGACAGAGGTTCTGGAGGTGAGTGTCTTTTAATGAAATGACACACACAAAGGCCGTAAAGCACAGGGCGCTACACAAAGTTTGCCTGGGAAAAACACATTCCCATAAAACACAAAAAAGGTATATATTCCACGGCACAAAAGGCAAGGGGCGCAGCCCGGTAAATCTTTTGACAAAACTGTCGGAAACACAACGTACAAAAATACGTCCCACCGTCCTGAGTGGACAATAAACAATCCCGCACAAAACCCCAAATGAAAACACACATTAAATAAGCCCCCACTAATGACAGACACAAAACAGGTGCGGAACAGACAGACAAAACTAAAAGACACAGAAACAACGATCGGTGGCAGCTAATCGGCCGGCGACGACGACCGCCGAGCGCTGCCTGACCGAGGAGGGGCGCCACTTTCGTTGGATCCTGTGACAAGTGACGGTTGCTGATAATGGGCCTCTGTACGCCTATGTAGATATTGTGCTTTTCTTTCAGAAACAAGGACATTTCTATGTGACCCCAAACTTTTGAACAGTAGTGTGTATATATATATTTTTTAAATTCCATTAGCTTTGTTACGCTCATAAATAGTAAATTCTAGCCTATAGCTGCTAAAAGTAACAAAATAACCTGAATATGCACTTTAAACCAAGTGAATAAGTGAAGAAAAAAAAGCTGCAATAGTGAACTAACCCTTTTACGCTTCACTGTCCTGTCTCTTCCCTCTCTTCTTCACTCTCCTCTTCCCCTCTGCTGTTCTGCTGCCCCTGCATCTTGGTTGCAGTCCTTCGGGCCTTCAGGGTAGCCTGGTCTCTTCTCCTGGTCTTCAGGTTCACCGTGATTACAGCACAGACACTCTCCAGCAGAGCACAGGCCATCAGTGAAGAGTCAACTGCATAGAACGTGGAGTCGATGCCAAAGGGGCCCCTCTCCCCGTTGATCAAGAAGGTTGTAGTTATTGATAAACAGACTGTCTTAGACATGACAGCACAACAGTACTCCCCACTGTCCTCCTGTGAGAGGTTAGAGAGGACCAGAGAGACGGAAGGGGGAGATGCATTCAATCTGCCGTCTACACCTTCAGGCATTTGTTTGTACTCATCATCTCTATTTGTAGGTATGTCACTCCTCCCTATCAGAAAAGCGTTGTCCACCGTAGCAGTCTTTCAGTACCACACTAACCTATCATACTCCTTGACATCAGAGTTACATCTGAGAGCAACCTCCCCTCCCTCTGAGAAGAACTCTATGAGGGGCTCAGATTTGGGGCACACCGGCAGATGATATATTCTGAAGATTTTTAGTGGGGACACTTTTATGCACAAGTAATACCCTGAGTGTTTGGGCATCAGGGGTGGGATGACCAGGGTGTAATTTCATGACGATGCTCTAGTCACAAGATAGTCCGCCTGCTTCTCTTGGTCAGTAAGGATTTCCCCAGGCCCTGATTGGGTTTGAGATGGTGATACTTTGGTGAGTCCTCCAACTGGGCTTTCCTGGGCCCATTCCTCTGTCCCATTGTGAAGTACAGCCTCCTCTTCCACTGGGGGCTGACTATACTTTGGCTTAAAAATCACCGGTATGGACAGATTAAACACAACTCTGTCTCTCCACTACCAGGCAACTGTAAACACCTACATCATTAAAGGTGAAGTTGGTCATATGGAGAGAATAGCCGTGCTCAGTCAGCTGCACTTGACCGCTTACTTCCTCCGTTACGGGCTTTATGGATTTGTCAATGTCATGATAGTCCTTCAGGACCCATCTCACAGTAATATTATCGCCACCCTATGGAGCCCTACACTGCAGGTCTAATTAGCGCCCTCTGAAATGTGCATACATTATGTCAGACACCGTCCGACCATGTACAGTACTGCGGTTGATGCTTTTCTGGAACGACACCTTGCCAGCTGTCCAGCACTCCACCTTGTATAGTCCAGAGTCTGACTGAGACAGGTTCTGGAGCAGGACAGTTCAAATGTTCTGAGATGATCTGAAAGTAAGCTTCGGTCGCTTCGATAATTCTGCATCCAGTGTGGATTTCTCAGGCGTAGGGTAGGAATTTTCAACAGCAACAGGCTCTCTTTAGCTTTACAGTTGGATATTAAGCAGTTGTCATTTTATTCATCGTTGTAAAAGAGATATTCATCACCTTCTATAATCTCATAGGTTTCTTGGACAGCATGGGAGGTTCGGATCAGACCAGCCAGTAAAACGCTCAGCTTTGTGACTGAAGCCATTGTACACACCCTGTCTCTATTGATGGGAAGCACCGCGAGCTGCCCAGTGACACGAGCCTACCAGACGAGCTAAATAACTTCTATGCTCACTTCGAGGCGAGCTACACTAAAGCGTGCATGAGAGCATCAGCTGTTCCGGACGACTGTGTGATCACAGTCTCCGTAACACATGTGAGTATAACATGTAAACAGGTCAAGATTCACAAGGCCACAGGGCCAGACGGATTACAAGGACATCTACTCCAAGTATGCGCTGACAAACTGGCAGGTGTCTTCACTGACATTTTCAACCTGTCTCTGACCGAGTCTGTAATATCAACATGTTTCAAGCAGACCACCATAGTCCCTGTGCCCAAGAACACGTCTGTAGTCTGTAGCCATGAAGTGCTTTGAAAGGCTGGTCATGGCTCACATCAACACCATTATCCCAGAAACCCTAGACCCACTCCAATTTGCATACCGCCCCAACAGATCCACAGATGATGCAATCTCTATTGCACTCCACACTGCCCTATTTATTGAGTACAGCTCAGCGTTCAACACCATACTGCCCTCAAAGCTCATAACTAAGCTAAGGACATTGGGACTAAACACTGCAACTGGATCCTGGACTTCCTGATGGGCCGCCCCCAGGTGGTAAGGGTAGGTAACAACACATCTGCCACGCTGATCCTCAACACAGGGGCCCCTCAGGGGTGCGTGCTCAGTCCCCTCCTGTACTCCCTGTTCACCCATAACTGCATGGTCAAGCATGACTCCAACACCATCATTAAGTTTACAGATGACACAACAGTGGTAGGCCTGATCACTGACAACGATGAGACAGCCTATAGGGAGGTGGTCAGAGACCTGGCAGTGTGGTGCCAGGATAACAGCCTCAACATGATCAAGACAAAGGAGATGATTGTGGACTACAGAAAAAGGAGGACCGAGCACGCCCCCATTCTCAACAACGGGGCTGTAGTGGAGCAGGTTGAGAGCTGCAAGTTCCTTGGTGTCCACATCACCAACAAACTAACATGGTCCAAACACACCAAGACAGTTGTGAAGAGGGCACGATAACGCCTTTTCCCCCTCAAGAGACTGAAAAGATTTGGCATGGGTCCTCTGATCCTCAAAAAGTTCTACAGCTGCACCATCGAGAGCATCCTGACTGGTCACATCCCCGGATGTTATGGCAACTGCTCTGCCTCCAAACGCAAGGCACTACAGAGGGCAGTGTGTATGGCCCAGTACATCACTGGGGCCAAACTTCCTGCGATCCAGGATCTCTATACCAGGCGGTGTCAGAGGAAGGCCCAAACAATTGCCAAGGACTCCAGCCACCCTAGTCATAGACTGTTCTCTCTGCTACCACACGGCAAGCAGTACCAGAGCACCAAGTCTAGGTCAAAAAGGCTTCTTAACAGCTTCTATCCCCAAGCCATAAGACTGCTGAAACAGTTAATCAAATGGCTACCCAGACTATTTACATTGTCCCCCCGCCTCCCCCCATTTTTAACCTGCTGCTACTCTCTGTTTATTATCCATGCATAGTCACTTTACCTCTACCTACATGTACATATTACCTCTATTACCTCGACTAACCGGTGCCCCCGAACATTGACTCTGTACCAGAACCCCCTGTATATAGCCTCGCTACTGTTATTTTATTGTTGCTCCTTAATTATTTGTTATATTTCTTCTTAAAACTGCATTGTTGGTTGAGGGCTTGTAAGTAAGCATTTCACTGTAAGGGCCACATCTGTTGTATTCGGCACATGTGACAAATAACATTTGATTTGATGTGTTGTGGTGAACCACTCACCTTATATCTGCTTTTGGTCAGTTATCTTATGCCTCCATGTTGCAATACTGGCGACCCCGTGATGCTGAGCCCAATATCTCCTCATCTTTTCTACAGAATCGTGGAGGGCCTGACATGTCAGAGCAGAGTGCAGTGGTGATGGTCTCTGATGGGTCAAAACATCTCAGGTTGAACATGCTGATGGTGACAGAACCAGATGCAACTGGTGCTTCATGAACCCTGGCTGCATCATAGGGCTGCCTCTTGCTGCTTCTCAACTGTCAACGGAAAATGTCCACTTCTTGAAAATGTGTGACCATGTAAGGTTCCAATCTGAAGATGCTGTTTCTTATAACTGATCTGATACAAGCTTCTCTCTCCACTGGCTAATTCGCACCAGTCACAGACATTTGAGTCATATTGCAGATGCTCTTATCCAGAGTGACTCACAATAAGGAAGCTTTTGTTCTTGCGCATCACAAACACACCTGATTCAAATATTCAACTAATCAAGGTCTTCTCTCTGTCTGGACCATAATTAGCTGAATCAGGTGTGTTACTGCAGGGCTGGAATGAAACCCTGCACTCCAGGTAACTTTCCAGAACCAGAGTTGGATAGTTTTCCCTCTATCTCTCTCTGTCTCTCGCTCGCTCTCTCTCTCTCTCTGTGGTCACTCTCTCAGATGAATAGCCTGTCGGCGTCCTCTCTCTTTTTGTCTCTTATTTCAGACGGTTATAAATGTGTATCTAGACAGAAAATATAAAGAATGTAGTAGAGAGAGAAAGAGAGAGGTTGATAAAAAATATATTTACAGCCATTTCCCCTAAAACTGATTGGCTTTGACATTGTGAGTGATTGGATTGCCCACAGACAACATGTGACATGGCTAATGGGCAGACACAAGCAGAGAGACTGAGAGAGACAGATAGAGAGAGATGGACGGAGAGGGCATAGTATTTCTTCTGGCCCTGAGGGCGGTTTCTGTCCCAGGTAGTCCACAAAGGTTGGCTTTTTGGGAAAGATCACATAATGAAAGTTGTACAACTGAATGCATTCAACTGAAATGTGTCTTCCACATTTAACCCAACCGCTCTGAATCAGAGAGGTACGGGGGGCTGCCATAATCAACATCCACGTCTTCGATGCCCAGGGAACAGTGGGTTAACTGCCTTGCTCAGGCGGCAGAACGACAGATTTTTACCTTGTCAGCTCGGGGATTCGATCCAGCAACTTTTCGGTTACTGGCCGCCCAATGATTAACTGTGTGTGTGCGCGTGCGTGTCTGACTCCCAGCTCTGTTCACATCCTGTTATTTTCCTCCTCTTCAGAAACAAACAGAGAATTCCTGAGACTCGGATATCATGTCCTCTGTTGTGGTGGCGTCAAACAGTTTGGATAAATATGTGCAAGTGATGATAACGTTGCTACCTCGCTCTGTCTCTCATAATCATTATCCTTACCATTATTCGTTTTCACACAAACACACACTCGGTTGCGGCTCGGTGGAGTCCGTCAGTTCCCGGCCAGGACTGAAGAGGGAACCGTTGGCTTCCCTGTTTGGGATTTATCTTACTTTTTTTTTTATAGCGGCACACACCGAGAAGAGGTGTGTGTGTGTGTCTCCTCTCTCTCTGTTCGCGTTGGGTGGGAACACACATCAGGGATTGTAGCCGTTCGGATTTCAATCGGGACGCTTACAAATGAATGGAAATCACCACCGAACAGGACCAAGAAGACTCTTCCACCACCACCCACACCGAGCTCGCCCGATGCCCACTGTAATTTAGCTCCCGGTTAACACTGGGGCAAGCGTCTGCCCACGGACTGACTTCACGCGCGCCGGGCAGCAACATAGAGAAGAATGGAGGCGTTTTTCGCAGAGGTAAGCTGGGATGAGAGAATCGCTTTTCTGCCGTTGAACATTATTTTCCCCCGGTGCTGGTTGGCCTAATAATAGAAATATGAAATTACATGGTAGCCTGTCATAAGACCCGTTGTGTGAATATCGTTTGGACATTTTATTTGGTGTAGGCTATGATGATGGTTCAACAAGAATCCATTTATGGCCGACCCTCGACAGACACAAGCATAATAAAACTATTCGGGTAGGCTACGGGAGAAAATATAGTAGGTGTAGGTTATGTGTCACAATATCGAAAATATTTGCTTTCTCGCTCGCTCTCTCTCTCTCAATGTAGGCCAATGTCATCAACACAAGTGAATACTAGCCTACCTATCATATTAGACTAAAGTCTACTGACAGGATGTGCTAAAATGGCACCACACCACTCATCATGTAGCCTGCACTGCCATCCTCATCTGTCCATTCTCTCAGAGGACGAGAGGAGTAGCCTAATTGGCTAAATGCAGGCTGATCAGAAAATCGGCTAGTCTTTCCATAATGCTGCGTTTCGGATTAAGACCAGTCTGTTAAGGGAGAAAAGCGTGGTATTGTTACTAGTCAAGCTACTAACCTACTGGGGTATTAGTATGATCAGGGGGGGTCTTTCTACCCTCTCTGGGGTGGCTGTGTGGGGCTGTGTCTCGGAGAAGGAGGATGGGAGGTGTGGCTATTGCGGGATTTGAGGAGGGGTGGAGAGAGGAGGAAGAAGAGAGGGTGGTTGCTTCTGTACGATGAAGGCGAAATGGAAGGATACGAATTGACTGTAGGTGAGACAGCGAGTTGCGATGGCTATGGTTGTTATTACGATTTATTAACTCCATGTCCGAATCTCTCTCTCAAGTCAATTCAATTCAAAGGGGTTTTATTGGCATGGGAAACATAAGTTTACCATGTCAAAGCAAGTGAAATAAACAAAAGTGAGAAGAAACAAAACAACATCAACAATAAAAAAATTAAAAAACTATTTACAGTAAACATTGCACTCATAAAGGTTTCAAAGCGATAAAGGCATTTCAAGTGTTATATTATAAGCCATATACAGTGTTTTTAACAATGTGGAAATCTCTCTCTCTGTGTCCATCCTGACATCTGCTATTAAATGATTGATGAAACATCCCCGTCCCTCTTTTACGAAGCACTGGATTCCGTCACTGCAGAGAGAGAGAAGCCCTCTCATGTCTTGGTGTTTAAATTGCGTTGTTACCGATTCTCCCAGATCAATAAACTAATTTACGACTTTTCGCTCCGTCTCTTTTCCGGCGGCGCTAACAGATCTCTTGTCCGGTCACCAGTTTGCTAGCCCACTGAGTTTGGCCCAGTAGAAAACCTTATTCTATAAACTACATGTGTTTTCTGCAGGATAATCTATTATATGCTAATATATTGACAGGTTATTTTGACAATATAAGCCTGATAGGTTTAGACATGTTTGGTGTGTTCTTTGTTTCTAACACATAAAAACAAGGCCGCATTCATCCCCAATTCACCCCATTCAGTCCTGGGGATGGATGGTGCCCAACTTCCCCACAGTCCTTCCTCCTCCTCCTCCTCCTCATCTTCTTTCTCCTTTCTTCCCTCCTCCTTTCTCCTCACCTCCATCTCCTCCCTCTTTCTAAGTCATTCCATCATGGTGTTGTGGTTTTCATTTCTACACACACACACACACACACACACACACACACACACACACACACACACACACACACACACGGATTGTCTCGTCTGTGCATTAATGTGTTATCCTCTAAATGTAAGCTACTTACCGCCATCCTTCTTTATCTCGATCTGATATCGCTTTATCAACCGCCCCTTCTTACTGTGACGTCATTCATTCGGTGTGCGTGAACACTACCAGTCAAAAGTTTAGAACGCCCCCATTTTTACAGTTTTTATTGACATTTTTTTGAAAGTCCAGTGAATAACCTGAAATGGTACGAAGGTAAACTGCCAGAGGTAAAAAATAAAAATAAAAGTTTTGGTTATCAAAAACTGAAAAATAAGGTACATTTCAGTTATAAAAAAATGCCTTTTTTCAGGGAACATGTAAAGGGTTAACCACTTACAGCTGTTCTGCAGTAATGGTCGTAAATTAAGCCTTGAAAGTTGACGCTAACAATTCCTACAGGTGTCCCAACTTTTGTTGATTACTTTGTCTGTATAAAAGCAGTGTTGGGACAGACTGTTACTACACCCTCTTAAGCATTATTTGCACGGTATTGTACTGGAAGGAAGTAGTATATTACTATCATAATGGAGAGAAAAAGGCAATTAATAAAGGAAGACCGACAGACCATTATAACCCTTAAAAGTGTAGGGTCTTTCCTTTATAGAAATTGCAAAGAAAGTCAAGGTGTCAGTGAGTACAGTTTCCTACACCATCAAAAGGTACTTTTGAGCACAGTCTCCAGCCTTAAACCCCGTCCAGCTGGTTTGGGATGAACTGGGCAGAAGGGTGAAAGCAAAGAAACCTACAAGTGCTACACATTTGTGCGAACTTTTGCAACAGTGTTGGGAAGACCTTTCCGAACAATATTTGATTTCCATTGTAGAAAGAATGCCACAAGTGTGTTCGGCTGTTATGTCTGCAAAAGGTGCCTAATTTTATGAGTCAAAAATATAGATACAATTTTGTTAAACAAAACTATTCCATAATTTATTTTTGTTTCCATTTGTTTATCTGTTCTATGCTTTAGTTTCAGAGTACATTAAGAGATTAAACTGTGTGAATTTCAATAAAAACTGGAATAATTGAGGTTCTAAAACTTTTGACCGGATAGTGTGTGTGTGTGTGTGTGTGTGTGTGTCTGTCTGTCTCCATGGGCGTTGTTACAGATGTAGTAAATCCTCTACACTGTGACTCAACACATCACACCTCCATATCCCTCGGCAACAGTGGAAGGGGCTGCCTGGCCGATAGGGGTCCACCACGGTCCTAGTGTCCCCCACCACATAAATACACATTGTAAAGATGACACTGTGTGACGTGTTGGACATTTATTCCAGTCTTCTTTCTCTCTCTTGCTCCCCATCTCCTTTACCTCTCTCTCTACTCTACCCCCCCCCCCCCCCCCCCCCCCCCCCCTCCTAAATTCAATTTAAATTTGAGGGCTTTATTGGCATGGGGCACATATGTTAATATTGCCAAAGCAAGTGAAGTAGATAATGAACAAAACTGAAATAAACAATACAAATTTACGGAAAACATTACACTCACAGAAGTTCCAAAAGAATAAAGACATTTCAAATGTCATATTATGTGCAAATAGTTGTTGATAAATAAACATAAATATGGGTTGTATTTACAATGGTGTTTGTTCTTCACTGGTTGCCCTTTTCTTGCGGCAAAAGGTCACAAATCTTGCTGCTGTGATGGCACACTGTGGTATTTCAACCAGTAGATATGGGAGTTTATCAAAATTGGGTTAGTTTTCAAATTCTCTGTGGATCTGTGTAATCTGAGGGAAATATGTGTCTTTAATATGGTCATACATTTGGCAGGAGGTTAGGAAGTGCAGCTCAGTTTCCACCTAATTGTGTGGGCAGTGTGTCTTCTCTTGAGAGCAAGGCTATGCTCACTGAGTCTGTACATAGTCAAAGCCTTCCTTACGTTTTGGTCAGTTACATTCTGTCACTGTATACTCTCTGTTTAGGGCCAAATAGCATCATAGCTTGCACTGTTTTTTGTTAATTCTTTGAAATCTGTTAAGTAATTATCTTTTAGTTTTCTCATGATTTGTTTGTGTTGCTGTCCTGGGGCTCTGTTGGGTCTGTTTATGTTTGTGAACAGAGCCCCAGGACCAGCTTGCTTAGGGGACTCTTCTCCAGGTTCATCTCTGTAGGTGATGACTTTGTTATTGAAGGTTTGGGAATCGCTTCCTTTTAGGTGGTTGTAGAATTTAACGGCTCTTTTCTGGATTTTGATAATTAGCGGGTATCGACCTAATTCAGAATTCTGCATACAGAGTCTCAATTTGGTGTTTGTCCCATATTGTGAATTCTTGGTTGGTGAGCAGATCCCAGACCTCACAACCATAAAGGGCAATAGATCGCCCTTCTTGCCTTGTCTCTCAGCTTGTTCACAGCTTTGTGGAAGTTACCTGTGGCGCTGATGTTTAGGCCGAGGTATGTATAGTTTTTGTGTGCTCTAGGGCAACGGTGTCTAGATGAAATTTGTTTTTCTGGTCCTGGCAACTGGACATTTTTTGGAGCACGAATATTTTTGTCTTACTGAGATTTACTGTCAGGGCCCAGGTCTGACAGAATCTGTGCAGAAGATCTAGGTGCTTCTATAGGCCCTCCTTGGTTAGGGACAGAAGCACCAGATCATCAGCAAACAGTAGACACTTGATTTCAGATTCTAGTAGGGTGAGGCCGGGTGCTGGAGACTGTTCTAGTGCCCTCGCCAATTCGTTAATATATATGTCAAAGAGGGTGGGACTTAAGCTGCATCCCTGTCTCACCCCACAGCGCTGTGGAAAGAAATGTGTGTGGTTTTGCCAATTTTAACCGCACACTTGTTGTTTGGTTAAAATTGGCAAAAAACACACATTTCTTTCCACAGCGCTGTGGGGTGAGACAGGGATGCATCTCTCTCTCTCTGTCTCTCTCTCTCTGTCTCTCTCTCTCTGTCTCTCTGTCTCTCTCTCTCTCTCTGTCTCTGTCTCTCTGTCTCTCTCTGTCTCTGTCTCTGTCTCTCTCTCTCTCTCTCTCTCTCTCTCTCTCTCTCTCTCTCTCTCTCTCTCTCTCTCTCTCTCCCTCTCTCCCTCTCGCTCTGTGTGTCTGTCAGACCCAGTGGCTGGGGTAAACTCTATACTGTGCCATGTTGATTCAATGTAAGCATGAGAGTGGCACATATTGTGTGTGTGTGTGTGTGTGTGTGTGTGTGTGTGTGTGTGTGTGTGTGTGTGTGTGTGTGTGTGTGTGTATACTACAGCAGTGTATATGAACTAATATATTCACTCTTATTAAAAGGTCTGTTCTGAATGAGTTATGGCTGCCAGACCTCCACTCTTTACATCATGATGAATTAGACAGGACTTACACACACACACACACACACACACACACACACACACACACACACACACACACACACACACACACACACACACACACACAGGACTTATTTAGCCGGGCAGAGACCAACCCTCTGGGGGTCCTTTTCATCATAATTTCATTTATTTTCATTCCTTCATGATCCCTCCATCCCTCCCTCATACAGTTCCTCTCTCTCTCTCTCTCTATCTATCATCCCTCCCTCAGAGCAGGCAGCTGTCCCTCCCTCATACAGTTCCTCTCTCTCTCTCTCTCTCTCTCTCTCTATCATCCCTACCTCAGAGCAGGCAGCTGTCCCTCCCTCATACAGTTCCTCTCGCTCTCTCTCTCTCTCTCTCTCTCTCTCTCTCTCTCTCTCTCTCTCTCTCAGTCTATCCTTCCTTCCTTCCTTCCTTCCTTCCTTCCTTCCTTCCTTCCTTCCTTCCTTCCTTCCTTCCTTCCTTCCTTCCTTCCTTCCTTCCTCTCTCTCTGTCTGTCTGTCATCCCTTTGTACAGTGTCTCTCCCTCTATTCCTTCCCCCTTTCTCTCTGGACAGAGAGAGAGATGTCAATGGGGTCCAGATCTCAACCGAGAGCGGGATTCCAGCTTTAGTCTCTAAACCTGGCAACCCAGGCAGAAAACCTGACGCCACACTGGCAACCCGAGCATGAAATGTCAGGTGACACTCCCCTTCTGTGGCCTGCACAACCCCCCCCCCCCCCCCCCCCCCTCATATTTAGATCAGTGGTGCGAAAGTCTGTGTCCTTGTGTGTCTCTCACTCTCTTTCTCTCTCTTTCACTCTCTGTTCACTTATGTGCAATGTGTGGCAGTGCTTCCCCTACAGTTGTGTAGGCGGTGCCTCTCTCTGTTGCCCCCTGCCTATAAGGATGAGTTGGGCTTCTATTGGTGCAATTGGTAATTTTCATGCCAGAGGATTTAGATGTTGCGTAAGGTGCCAGGGCACCCTGGCTGGATATTAAACTAGGGGAAAGACTGTTGTGTAGTTTAGTGTGTAGTGTGTAGTGTAAAGTGGGAAGGGTATGTTATAGTCATGCATAGAGTGTATGCTGATTCATTGGAGAGGAGAGAGAGAGAGCAGTCGCTTGAGATGTGTGACCTATTTTCAGCAGAACCAACCGCATTCGTTCTGCTGAGAGCTGCATCAGCTCTGCCTCTCTCCGTCGCTCTGTCTCCCCTCTCGCTTGTCTCTCTTTTTCCTCCCCCACAATCTCCGATCTCTTCATCCCTGGTACATGCCCCCGGCCGGTCTCTCTCCCCCCCCCCCTCTCTTACCCCCTCTCTCTGTCTGTAGGCATGGGAGTAGTTCTCCATCTTTACAGCTGTCTTTCACACTCACTAAGAACACCAACTCCCAGTGTCCTTAGCTGTTTTCTCAACAAAAACACCATCTCCCAGCAACCTCAAGGTGCTAAAATTTAAAGGGTTAGGTATGGGGTTCCCGTGCGGCGCAGCGGTCTAAGGCACTGCATCTCAGTGCTAGAGGTGTCACTACAGACCCTGGTTTGATTCCAGACTGTATCACAATCGGCCGTGATTGGGAGTCCCATATGGCAGCACACAATAGGCCCAGCGTTGTCCGGGTTTGGGTTTGGCCGGGGTAGGCCGTCATTGTAAATAAGAATTTGTTCTTAACTGACTTTCCTAGTTAAATAAAGGATAAATATGTTTTTGTTGTTGTTGTTGTTATCCCTTATAGCAGGCTATTTTACACCTCCTTTCCTGTGCTGCTTATTTAGTCTGCTGTTTCCATGGCGCTCTGTCTCCATGGCGTTGCCATGGAGTCTGGTTGCCATGGCGTTTCTGGGGTTTGACTGTAGTTTAATCCAAGATCAGAGAGAATGTGATAATTAGCCAACTGCTCGAAATTAGGCTTGAATACACACACACACACACACACACACACACACACACACACCCACACACACACACACACACACACACACACACACACACACACACACACACACACCCCCCAGGTTAATCCGCCAGGCTGCTGCCTCTCTGTGTGTGATGGGGTCTAATTTGTGTTTTAACTGGTTCAGAACTGTTTTAGCTCAGATGAATCATTCAGGTGTTCTGAGACACAGGGGACAGAAAGGAGCTCCAGCTTTAAATGACCTGAACTGCACTGAATACGCAAATGGAAGTCATTATACTAATCATAACTAATCTAGTACAATAGCTCAATAGACTCCCTAATGTGTGTGTGAGTGTGTGTGTATATGTGTGTGTATGTGTGTATGTGTGTGTGTGTATGTGTGAATGTGTGTGTGTATGTATGTATGTATGTATGTGTGTGTGTGTGTGTGTGTGTGTGTGTGTGTGTATGTGTGTATGTGTGAGTGTGTGTATGTGTGAATGTGTGTGTGTATGTATGTGTATGTGAGTGTGTGTATGTGTGTGTGTTCACTGCCAGGTGTTTGGTACCAGTGGAACTAACCCTACTGGCCTCTCTGACAGATCTGACTTATACACTGTCTGTACAAAACATTAAGAACACCTGCTCTTTCCTTGACATAGACTGACCAGGTGAATCCAGGTGAAAGCTATGATCCCTTATTGATGTCACTTGTTAAATCCTCTTCAATCAGTGTAGATGAAGGGGAGGAGACTGGTTAAAGAAGGATTATTAAGCCTTGAGACAATTGAGACATGTATTTTGTACGTGTGCCATTCAGATGGTGAATGGGCAAGGCAAAATATTTACGTGCCTTTGAACAGGGTATGGTAGTAGGTGGCAGGCGCACCGGTTTGTGTCAAGAACTGCAACGCTGCTGTGTTTTTCACTCCCAACAGTTTCCTGTGTATATCAAGAATGGTCCACCACCCAAAGGACATCCAGCCAACTTGACACAACTGCGGGAAGCATTGGAGTCAACATGGACCAGCATCCCTGTGGAACGCTTTCCACACCTTGTAGAGTTCATGTCCTGATGAATTGAGGCTGTTCTGAGGGCAACTCAATATTAGGAAGGTGTTCATAATGTTTGCTATACTCAGTGTATCGGGCCGGTATCAGCTCCATGACCACACACACACACACACACACACACACACACACACACACACACACACACACACATATACACACACACACACACACACACACGCACACACACCGCTCCTGCCAAACACCCATAATCTGCTGAGTGCATCACCTTGCTGATTGTATTATCACCTTTAATGGAATGTTACTGCAGGGAGGGAGGGAGGGAGGGAGGGAGGGAGGGAGGGAGGGAGGGAGGGAGGGAGGGAGGGAGGGAGGGAGGGAGGGAGGGAGGGAGGGAGGGAGGGAGAGTTCAAGGTTATAAGAGGAGACAAGAATCAATCTACAGCTGTCTCTCTGAGGTTGCTACGTTAAGCATATGCTCCTCCTCCTCACCTGATTAACCCCCTTATCGTCACGACGACCCCATGACCTATAGAGTCACACCCCCTGTCTTCTCTCCTCTTACCGATAGATATTTCAGTGAAGAGAGAGGGAAAGAGGGGTGGAGGGAAAGAGAGAGAGAGAGAGGCTGCAGGTCTGTGAGTTTAGATAGATATTTCAGTGAAGAGAGAGGGAAAGAGGGGTGGAGGGAAAGAGAGAGAGAGAGGCTGCAGGTCTGTGAGTTTATTACATGTCCAGTCCTCATTTATGTGGTTGTAGTTAATTTGTCTGTTGCAGCGTTAAGAGGCCCTAAATCACACACACACACACACACACACACACACACACACACACACACACACACACACACACACACACACACACACACACACACCACACACACACACACACACACACACACACACACACACACACACACACAGAACTCCAGCCTCTCTCATTCACCCTTGACCCTGAGTCTCTCTAGGAAGACTGACATTTCCCCCTCTTCATCCTCCTCCGTCTCCTCCTTCTCTTCCTCTCTTTTCTTTGGCCTGTCGTCCATTAGCTGATGTCTGATTTATTTATATTCCCTCTCTTCCTCCTTCTGTCCTCTCCCTCCTCCACATCTCTCTCCCTCTCTCCCTCCTTCTGTCCTCTCCCTCCTCCACATCTCTCTCCCTCTCTCCCTCCTTCTGTCTTCTCCCTCCTCCACATCTCTCTCCCTCTCTCCCTCCTTCTGTCTTCTCCCTCCTCCACATCTCTCTCCCTCTCTCCCTCCTTCTGTCCTCTCCCTCCTCCACATCTCTCTCCCTCTCTCCCTCCTTCTGTCTTCTCCCTCCTCCACATCTCTCTCCCTCTCTCCCTCCTTCTGTCCTCTCCCTCCTCCACATCTCTCTCCCTCTCTCCCTCCTTCTGTCTTCTCCCTCCTCCACATCTCTCTCCCTCTCTCCCTCCTTCTGTCCTCTCCCTCCTCCACATCTCTCTCCCTCTCTCCCTCCTTCTGTCTTCTCCCTCCTCCACATCTCTCTCCCTCTCTCCCTCCTTCTGTCTTCTCCCTCCTCCACATCTCTCTCCCTCTCTCCCTCCTTCTGTCTTCTCCCTCCTCCACATCTCTCTCTCTGTCTCCCTCTTTTTCTCTCTCCCACACCCCATCCATCCCCTTCTTTTGCTCTCTCCCATTCTCCTCTTTTTCTCCCTCCCTTCTTTCTCTCCTTTAATTCCCTCCCTCCCCCCAGAAGCTGAACGACTGTCAGATGTCAACTGTTCCTGAGATGGTGTGATTACACCTCTCTCTCTCTCTCCTTCCCCCCTTCCCTCTGCTGTCTCTCATCCCCCTCTTTCTGTCACTCAGTCACCTCCCCTCCTTTCCTCTTTCACTCAGTCCTGTTGCTCTCATTCTCTCTTAGATTGATCCATTTCTCTGTGGCCTCTGATATGTCAACATGTTCAACTTTAACACAATTTTATTCACTGCAGTTAGTAGATTACTGATCCCCAATCTGTGACAAGTGCACTAGTGTGTGTGTGTGTGGTGTGTGTGTGTGTGTGTGTGTGTGTGTGTGTGTGTGTGTGTGTGTGTGTGTGTGTGTGTGTGTGTGTGTGTGTGTGTGTGTGTGTGTGTGTGTGTGTGTGTGTTCCACAAAATGCCAGAGGAGTAGCCTAATGTAAATGTCACCTCACTGAGAGATGAGGAGATGGCAAACCTAACGGTCTTAAAAGCGCTTGTTTGTGGTTATTTACTCATCCATCAGTCGTTTACCAGCATGCCACGATGCCTCAACGTTAGACATTAGACACTGCATTAACAACATACTACATGACAATCTAAATATTACTATGGGATTACAGTGCATACGATTTTATATACATGGTTGAAGGAATATTCAGTGCCGCCCTGTCAACCACTGGGCAGTGGTAGCCAGGGGTGAAAGGTGAGAGGTCGGGTGGGATTGATTGAGGTTTAACTTGTGAGTTATTGGAGGGGGGGGGGGATTGTGTGTGTCTGTGTCTATATGAGTAGGTATGTGTTGAAATGCACAGCCATCCGTGTCTGTCTGGAGTCTGGTAAGAGGCAAGTGGAGGAAGGCAGGTCATTTATAAACCTCCTTTCTCCATCTCCCTCTCCCCATCCCTCCCCTCTGGAGAGTGCATCCCTTAAAAACCTCCCATCGATCTGCAGCAGAGAGAGAGAGAGAGAGAGAGAGAGAGAGAGAGAGAGAGAGAGAGAGAGAGAGAGAGAGAGAGAGAGAGAGAGAGAGAGAGAGAGAGAAGGGCATGTAGAAAGATAATGAAGGAGAGTGATGGAGAATGAAGTAGAGATGAAGGGAGGAATGAAGCATGCCCTATAAGGGCACAAGGCGAGACCCAGATGCAGACACAGGAAGCAGATGGTCGAGTCCAAGAAGTTTATTAACAATCCAAAAGGGGTAGGCAAGAGAATGGTCGTGGACTGGCAAAAAGTCAAAACCAGTTCAGATATCCAGAGGTACAGAATGGCAGGCGGGTTCGAGGTCAGGGCAGGCAGAATGGCCAGGCAGGCGGGAATGGAGTCCAGAAAACAGGCAAAGGTCAAAACCAGGAGGACTAGTAGAAGAGAATAGAAAAGTAGGCGCACGGGAAAAAACACGCTGGTTGACTTGAACATACAAGACGAACTGGCATAGAGAGACAGGAAACACAGGGATAAATACACTGGGGAAAACAAGCGACACCTGGATGGGGTGGAGACAATCACAAGGACAGGTGCAACAGATCAGGGCGTGACATGGCCATTCCTCAGTGATCATGAGCACCATTGATAGAAAAAGAAAATAGGGTTCAAAAGCGTTCTTCTGCTGTCCCCATAGGAGAACCTTTTTGGGTTCTAGGTAGAATCCTTTTGAGTTCCATGTACTGTAGAACTCTCTGTGGAAAGGGTTCTACATGGAATCCAAAAGGGTTCTACCTGGAACCAAAATGGTTTTTCAAAGGGTTCTCTTATGGGGACAGCTGAATAACTCTTTAAGGTTCTAGATAGCACCGTTTCTGTATAAAGTGTATAAAATAGATCATTCAAATACTGAGCTATAATGTATGCTCCTAAAAAAATGGCAAATTCTATTATTTAAACTAATAAAAATTTTCTGAGAAAGAGATTTTGTTTGACAAGTAATAAAAACGATTCTCCAAAAGGTAGGAGGGGTCAAAATGATTGACATCCCTGTTTTCAATACCTTTCAATACCCCACCTGCTGAGGATAACGGCACTGAGCCTCTTTCTAAAATGTTTTAAGAGTAAGGAACATATTGGGAGGGATCTGAGAACATTCCTCCATACAGATTCCTTCCAGATCCTTGATGTCCTTCGTCTACGCTTATGGACTGCCCTCTTCAATGGGTTTCAAGTCCTGAGACTAAGATGGCCATTGCAAAATGTTGATTTTGTGGCCAGTTAACCATTTCTTTGTGGATTTTGATGTGTGCTTTGGGTTATTGTCTTGCTGGAAGATCCACTTGTGGCCAAGTTTCAGCCTCCTGGCAGAGTCAACCAGGTTTTTAACTAAAATGTTCCGGTACTGGGTAAAGTTCATGATGCTGTTGACCTTAACAAGGGCCCCAGGACCAGTGGAAGCAAATTATCCCCATAACATCAAAGAACCACCACCATATTTTACAGTAGGTATGGGGTTTCTGTTCTGCTTATGTCTTCTCATTTAGACGCCAAACCCACCACTGGTGTGCCTGGCCAAAGACCTCTATGTTCATGTCATCAAATGTAAACACCTGGAGTTTGCTAAGTGAAATTGCCACACGCACACCAGTGGTGGGTTTGGTGTTGAAATAAGAATGCAGGCCGTCAATCATTTCAGACCCCCACTGTACATGTAATCAACAGTAACTGTACCTAGTGGATAATATATCCCTATCAGCTATAGACCTCACAAAGTGTGTGTGTATTTGGCACTGGCCCTGGGTGTTTAACTCACAGTACAGGAGCGACACCCTTCACCCTGCAGCTCCACCCCGAGCTACCCAGCTGGGTGTGTTTTCTGCCTGGTTAACTCCACAGCCTTTGTCGGGAGTGTGTGTAGGTGTGTGTGTTGTCATGCGGGGAGTAGGGGGTTGCCGGGGGGTGTGGGCCATCTGTTGCTAAAACAATAAGTCTCTTCTCCTCCTCTTCCTCCTCTCTCCACCCCTCTTTTTCTCACTCTCCTTTCAGATGTGCACATCTGGGCTGCGTTCAGTATGTTCTGGACCGTTCAGTTGAACGGAAACGTTGCTGTACTGAACGACCAGATGAAAAACGGGGAGGGGTTGTGGAGATATATACTGTCATTGGTTGTGGTTTGGGAAACGCTGTCACCGTGGCCACTGCCCTTAAAATACTTCACAAATGTCTTCAAGCCACACCTCGCCACACCCGCCAAACGGGAGCAAACGTACCTCAGAGTCTGTTCAAGTGGCTACAAGAACGTTTTGGGGAAACGTGTCGTTCAGTACAAACCGTTCCGCAACGTAGCAAATGTTGAAGCGAACTGAACGCACCTCAGGTATCCTTGATTTTTCAGGGTCCTCCTTCTGTCACCCCCTACCCACCCTTCTATACCTCTCCCTCCCTCACCCCTCCCTCACCCTCACCTCCTTTACATGTAATACAGTAGTCCCCCCCGTGTTGGGGTAGTGTAGGGGTCAGGGGTTAGAGGTCACTGACTGGCTGAAAGGTAGCTTTGTGTTCGAGGGACTGAATAAATATGACACTTCCTCTTTCTCCACCTCTATCACCCTGTCTCTCTTTCTTTACCCCCCCTTCTCTCCTTCTCTCTCTCCCTACCTCTCTACTACAGAGGACACGTATCTCTCTCCTTCTCTCTCTCCCTACCTCTCTACTACAGAGGACATGTATCTCTCTCCTTCTCTCTCTCCCTACCTCTCTACTACAGAGGACACGTATCTCTCTCCTTCTCTCTCTCCCTACCTCTCTACTACAGAGGACATGTATCTCTCTCCTTCTCTCTCTCCCTACCTCTCTACTACAGAGGACATGTATCTCTCTCCTTCTCTCTCTCCCTACCTCTCTACTACAGAGGACATGTATCTCTCTCCTTCTCTCTCTCCCTACCTCTCTACTACAGAGGACATGTATCTCTCTCCTTCTCTCTCTCCCTACCTCTCTACTACAGAGGACATGTATCTCTCTCCTTCTCTCTCTCCCTACCTCTCTACTACAGAGGACATGTATCTCTCTCCTTCTCTCTCTCCCTACCTCTCTACTACAGAGGACATGTATCTCTCTCCTTCTCTCTCTCCCTACCTCTCTACTACAGAGGACATGTATCTCTCTCCTTCTCTCTCTCCCTACCTCTCTACTACAGAGGACATGTATCTCTCTCCTTCTCTCTCTCCCTACCTCTCTACTACAGAGGACATGTATCTCTCTCCTCTCTCTCCCTACCTCTCTACTACAGAGGTCATGTATCTCTCTCCTTCTCTCTCTCCCTACCTCTCTACTACAGAGGACAGGTATCTCTCTCCTTCTCTCTCTCCCTACCTCTCTACTACAGAGGACACGTATCTCTCTCCTTCTCTCTCTCCCTACCTCTCTACTACAGAGGACACGTATCTCTCTCCTTCTCTCTCTCCCTACCTCTCTACTACAGAGGACACGTATCTCTCTCCTTCTCTCTCTCCCTACCTCTCTACTACAGAGGACATGTATCTCTCTCCTTCTCTCTCTCCCTACCTCTCTACTACAGAGGACATGTATCTCTCTCCTTCTCTCTCTCCCTACCTCTCTACTACAGAGGACATGTATCTCTCTCCTTCTCTCTCTCCCTACCTCTCTACTACAGAGGACATGTATCTCTCTCCTTCTCTCTCTCCCTACCTCTCTACTACAGAGGACATGTATCTCTCTCCTTCTCTCTCTCCCTACCTCTCTACTACAGAGGACATGTATCTCTCTCCTCTCTCTCCCTACCTCTCTACTACAGAGGACATGTATCTCCCTCCTTCTCTCTCTCCCTACCTCTCTACTACAGAGGACATGTATCTCTCTCCTCTCTCTCCCTACCTCTCTACTACAGAGGACATGTATCTCTCTCCTTCTCTCTCTCCCTACCTCTCTACTACAGAGGACATGTATCTCTCTCCTTCTCTCTCTCCCTACCTCTCTACTACAGAGGACATGTATCTCTCTCCTTCTCTCTCTCCCTACCTCTCTACTACAGAGGACATGTATCTCTCTCCTCTCTCTCCCTACCTCTCTACTACAGAGGACATGTATCTCTCTCCTTCTCTCTCTCCCTACCTCTCTACTACAGAGGACATGTATCTCTCTCCTTCTCTCTCTCCCTACCTCTCTACTACAGAGGACATGTATCTCTCTCCTTCTCTCTCTCCCTACCTCTCTACTACAGAGGACATGTATCTCTCTCCTTCTCTCTCTCCCTACCTCTCTACTACAGAGGACATGTATCTCTCTCCTCTCTCTCTCCCTACCTCTCTACTACAGAGGACATGTATCTCTCTCCTTCTCTCTCTCCCTACCTCTCTACTACAGAGGACATGTATCTCTCTCCTTCTCTCTCTCCCTACCTCTCTACTACAGAGGACATGTATCTCTCTCCTTCTCTCTCTCCCTACCTCTCTACTACAGAGGACATGTATCTCTCTCCTTCTCTCTCTCCCTACCTCTCTACTACAGAGGACATGTATCTCTCTCCTTCTCTCTCTCCCTACCTCTCTACTACAGAGGACATGTATCTCTCTCCTTCTCTCTCTCCCTACCTCTCTACTACAGAGGACATGTATCTCTCTCCTTCTCTCTCTCCCTACCTCTCTACTACAGAGGACATGTATCTCTCTCCTTCTCTCTCTCCCTACCTCTCTACTACAGAGGACATGTATCTCTCTCCTTCTCTCTCTCCCTACCTCTCTACTACAGAGGACATGTATCTCTCTCCTTCTCTCTCTCCCTACCTCTCTACTACAGAGGACATGTATCTCTCTCCTTCTCTCTCTCCCTACCTCTCTACTACAGAGGACATGTATCTCTCTCCTTCTCTCTCTCCCTACCTCTCTACTACAGAGGACATGTATCTCTCTCCTTCTCTCTCTCCCTACCTCTCTACTACAGAGGACATGTATCTCTCTCCTTCTCTCTCTCCCTACCTCTCTACTACAGAGGACATGTATCTCTCTCCTTCTCTCTCTCCCTACCTCTCTACTACAGAGGACATGTATCTCTCTCCTTCTCTCTCTCCCTACCTCTCTACTACAGAGGACATGTATCTCTCTCCTTCTCTCTCTCCCTACCTCTCTACTACAGAGGACATGTATCTCTCTCCTTCTCTCTCTCCCTACCTCTCTACTACAGAGGACATGTATCTCTCTCCTTCTCTCTCTCCCTACCTCTCTACTACAGAGGACATGTATCTCTCTCCTTCTCTCTCTCCCTACCTCTCTACTACAGAGGACATGTTTCTCTCTCCTTCTCTTCTATCCCTACCTCTCTACTACAGAGGACATGTATCTCTCTCCTCTCTCTCCCTACCTCTCTACTACAGAGGACATGTATCTCTCTCCTTCTCTCTCTCCCTACCTCTCTACTACAGAGGACATGTATCTCTCTCCTTCTCTCTCTCCCTACCTCTCTACTACAGAGGACATGTATCTCTCTCCTTCTCTCTCTCCCTACCTCTCTACCACAGAGGACATGTATCTCTCTCCTTCTCTCTCTCCCTACATCTCTACTACAGAGGACATGTATCTCTCTCCTTCTCTCTCTCCCTACCTCTCTACTACAGAGGACATGTATCTCTCTCCTTCTCTCTCTCCCTACCTCTCTACTACAGAGGACATGTATCTCTCTCCTTCTCTCTCTCCCTACCTCTCTACTACAGAGGACATGTATCTCTCTCCTTCTCTCTCTCCCTACCTCTCTACTACAGAGGACATGTATCTCTCTCCTTCTCTCTCTCCCTACCTCTCTACTACAGAGGACATGTATCTCTCTCCTTCTCTCTCTCCCTACCTCTCTACTACAGAGGACATGTATCTCTCTCCTTCTCTCTCTCCCTACCTCTCTACTACAGAGGACATGTATCTCTCTCCTTCTCTCTCTCCCTACCTCTCTACTACAGAGGACATGTATCTCTCTCCTTCTCTCTCTCCCTACCTCTCTACTACAGAGGACATGTATCTCTCTCCTTCTCTTCTATCCCTACCTCTCTACTACAGAGGACATGTATCTCTCTCCTTCTCTCTCTCCCTACCTCTCTACTACAGAGGACATGTATCTCTCTCCTTCTCTCTCTCCCTACCTCTCTACTACAGAGGACATGTATCTCTCTCCTCTCTCTCCCTACCTCTCTACTACAGAGGACATGTATCTCTCTCCTTCTCTCTCTCCCTACCTCTCTACTACAGAGGACATGTATCTCTCTCCTTCTCTCTCTCCCTACCTCTCTACTACAGAGGACATGTATCTCTCTCCTTCTCTCTCTCCCTACCTCTCTACTACAGAGGACATGTATCTCTCTCCTTCTCTCTCTCCCTACCTCTCTACTACAGAGGACATGTATCTCTCTCCTTCTCTCTCTCCCTACCTCTCTACTACAGAGGACATGTATCTCTCTCCTCTCTCTCCCTACCTCTCTACTACAGAGGACATGTATCTCCCTCCTTCTCTCTCTCCCTACCTCTCTACTACAGAGGACATGTATCTCTCTCCTCTCTCTCCCTACCTCTCTACTACAGAGGACATGTATCTCTCTCCTTCTCTCTCTCCCTACCTCTCTACTACAGAGGACATGTATCTCTCTCCTTCTCTCTCTCCCTACCTCTCTACTACAGAGGACATGTATCTCTCTCCTTCTCTCTCTCCCTACCTCTCTACTACAGAGGACATGTATCTCTCTCCTTCTCTCTCTCCCTACCTCTCTACTACAGAGGACATGTATCTCTCTCCTTCTCTCTCTCCCTACCTCTCTACTACAGAGGACATGTATCTCTCTCCTTCTCTCTCTCCCTACCTCTCTACTACAGAGGACATGTATCTCTCTCCTTCTCTCTCTCCCTACCTCTCTACTACAGAGGACATGTATCTCTCTCCTCTCTCTCTCCCTACCTCTCTACTACAGAGGACATGTATCTCTCTCCTTCTCTCTCTCCCTACCTCTCTACTACAGAGGACATGTATCTCTCTCCTTCTCTCTCTCCCTACCTCTCTACTACAGAGGACATGTATCTCTCTCCTTCTCTCTCTCCCTACCTCTCTACTACAGAGGACATGTATCTCTCTCCTTCTCTCTCTCCCTACCTCTCTACTACAGAGGACATGTATCTCTCTCCTTCTCTCTCTCCCTACCTCTCTACCACAGAGGACATGTATCTCTCTCCTTCTCTCTCTCCCTACCTCTCTACCACAGAGGACATGTATCTCTCTCCTTCTCTCTCTCCCTACCTCTCTACTACAGAGGACATGTATCTCTCTCCTTCTCTCTCTCCCTACCTCTCTACTACAGAGGACATGTATCTCCCTCCTTCTCTCTCTCCCTACCTCTCTACTACAGAGGACATGTATCTCTCTCCTTCTCTCTCTCCCTACCTCTCTACTACAGAGGACATGTATCTCTCTCCTTCTCTCTCTCCCTACCTCTCTACTACAGAGGACATGTATCTCTCTCCTTCTCTCTCTCCCTACCTCTCTACTACAGAGGACATGTTTCTCTCTCCTTCTCTTCTATCCCTTTATGTATTTCTGTCTGACAAACACAGACTCTCTCTCTGACCGACAGTGTTGTTGTTGTGTTAGAATGCTGCTTCGACATCAGGACCCAGCCGTGTCTCGCTGTGCTCCCCTCAAGCACATCTGGGTCATCTGTCTGAGAACACACACACACACACACACACACACACACACACACACACACACACACACACACACACACACACACAGACTAGAGAATATGGCTTGAAGAACTAGTGTTTCTTACTAGATTGGAACTTGTAGCTGTGGCATACAGTAAGGCTGTAGACACAATTCTACCTATGTACGTGTAAGTTGGGCTTACGGTGTGTGTGTGTGTGTGTGTGTGTGTGTGTTGTCATGCAGGAGTAGGGGGTTTGCCAAGGGGTGTGGGCCGTCTGTTGCTAAAACAATTTGTCTCTCCTCCTCCTGTCTTCACCCCTCTTTGCTGTGTTCTCTACAGCCCTACGTAGCTATGTGTGTTTGGCCACATCAAAGTGATGCGATTATGTTTTTGCATCATAATGCATCAAGGTACGTTTCTTCTCTGCTGAAAGGGCTTTATCTTGAAAAGCTGACTGCTGACATCCACAATATGTTTTTGAGATTGTATTATCAGTGTAATAATGGACAAAGCATTGAGTGTATACGATTCCTTTATCCTGGTGGGTGTGTTATAGTAACCGTGTGTGTGTGTGTGTGTGTGTGTGTGTGTGTGTGTGTGTGTGTGTGTGTGTGTGTGTGTGTGTGTGTGTGTGTGTTGCAGGGGGCCCGTGTATGGGTCAAGGAGAAGGAGCAGCTGGTCCCCTCTACTGTCAGCTCCTGTGGTGACGGAACCCTGGTCCTCACTACCGACTATGGAGAGGTACAACACACACACACACACACACACACACACACACACACACACACACACACACACACACACACACACACACACACACTAAACAGAAATTCATCACAAAGATCTGCAGCAATGGATGCCAGCCTTGCTAGTATTGCACACACACACCATGTCAGTGTTATTCATACTCTGGTTTTCCTTCCAGAATACATACTTCTTTTCTTTATCCACCATTTTCTCTCTTTCTCTCTCTCTTTCGCTCTCTCTCTCTCTCTCCTGGTGGTATAGGTGTTTAAATGTTAGCTCGGCTGATGGTGAATTTTTAATAGGGAATCAGCAAGATCGGAAAGAGACAGGGGAGTCAATGGGAGGATACGGCAGAGGGGGACAGGGGAGGGAGAGGGCAGAGGGGGACAGGGGAGGGAGAGGGCAGAGGGGGACAGGGGAGGGAGAGGACAGAGGGGGACAGGGGAGGGAGAGGACAGAGGGGGACAGGGGAGGGAGAGGGCAGAGGGGGACAGGGGAGGGAGAGGACAGAGGGGGACAGGGGAGGGAGAGGACAGAGGGGGACAGGGGAGGGAGAGGACAGAGGGGGACAGGGGAGGGAGAGGGCAGAGGGGGACAGGGGAGGGAGAGGGCAGAGGGGGACAGGGGAGGGAGAGGACAGAGGGGGACAGGGGAGGGAGAGGACAGAGGGGGACAGGGGAGGGAGAGGGCAGAGGGGGACAGGGGAGGGAGAGGGCAGAGGGGGACAGGGGAGGGAGAGGGCAGAGGGGGACAGGGGAGGGAGAGGACAGAGGGGGACAGGGGAGGGAGAGGGCAGAGGGGGACAGGGGAGGGAGAGGACAGAGGGGGACAGGGGAGGGAGAGGACAGAGGGGGACAGGGGAGGGAGAGGACAGAGGGGGACAGGGGAGGGAGAGGGCAGAGGGGGACAGGGGAGGGAGAGGGCAGAGGGGGACAGGGGAGGGAGAGGACAGAGGGGGACAGGGGAGGGAGAGGGCAGAGGGGGACAGGGGAGGGAGAGGGCAGAGGGGGACAGGGGAGGGAGAGGACAGAGGGGGACAGGGGAGGGAGAGGACAGAGGGGGACAGGGGAGGGAGAGGGCAGAGGGGGACAGGGGAGGGAGAGGACAGAGGGGGACAGGGGAGGGAGAGGACAGAGGGGGACAGGGGAGGGAGAGGACAGAGGGGGACAGGGGAGGGAGAGGACAGAGGGGGACAGGGAGAAAGGGGGAGGAGAGGATTACAGGATGTTATCGATGCAAACAGACATTGTCCTCTTTCTAATGTGAGACTTCTCCCTGTCTCTCTGGTCCTGGAAGACACAGACTCTGACCCAGTTCACCCTGACTGGGCCATGCTCTGCTGACTACTACTACTGACGCTTAGGGCTGGTTTCCCGAACACAGACGAAGCCTAATCCTCGACTAAAAAGCATTTTAAATGGAGATTCTCCATTGAGTTTGATTTTAGTCCAGGACTAGGCTTCGTCTGTTTCTGGGAAAGTGCCCCTTCAGGTTAAGGGAGGTTAGAGGGCGTTCTAGTTGTGTCGTAACACCGTAAAGAGACAACAGTTGGTGAAATGAGCGCAGCGGAGTTACAGTGTTGCCATCGATCAACCGCGTTCTAAAACGTGTGTATTTGTGCCGGACTGTCTGATCCTAGACCTGTGTTGAAGCCAGCTAACTATGGGATGGGGGCCGTCATTCTAGGTTACCGTGGAAACGGCCAGAGAGTCACAGTGGAGGGATTCTCTGTATGTGTTCGTCTGTGATTGGCTGGCGGTGTCATCACATGGATGCGTGTATCACTCACTGGATTGGCTTCCATCTCGGTGTCTGTGAAAACATCACACTGGATACACACACACACACACACACACACACACACATACACACACATACACACACACACACACACACACACACACACACACACACACACACACACACACACACACATACTGTATACTAGTAAC
Source organism: Salmo salar (assembly GCF_965601325.2). Classification (NCBI taxonomy): domain Eukaryota; kingdom Metazoa; phylum Chordata; class Actinopteri; order Salmoniformes; family Salmonidae; genus Salmo; species Salmo salar. The sequence continues at coordinate 73,006,503 of NC_138306.1, forward strand.
TGTGAGTCACATTGATTTGTTGGTCATAAGATCGGAAGATCAATGCACTCTAAAAGTGTGTGTGTGTGTTTTGGTGTGTGGGTGTGTACATGTGCATGTGCGTGTGTGAGGGGTACTGCTCAGCCGCTACAAAGAGTTAGACATATCCTCCACACACACACACACACACACACACACACACACACACACACACACACACACACACACACACACACACACACACACACACACACACACACACAGGCTGTGTTAGAGCTGGGTTATTCAGAGAGAAAGTAATGTGACCTGGATTTCAGCGGCTAGCGTGAAAGCTGCAGTGAGAGCTCACGTGAGAACAGGATCCGCTCCAGGGACCAGTCCACACACACACACACACACACACACACACACACATCTGGATAGACACCCACATGTACACATACACACCTGCACCTGTAGAGTCTTCTGTTGTTTCTCTCCATCTCTCTCTCTTTCCATATCTCTCTCCATCTCTCTCTTTCTCTCTCTCTCCATCTCTCTCTCTTTCCATATCTCTCTCCATCTCTCTCTTTCTCTCTCTCTCCATCTCTCTCTCTTTCCATATCTCTCTCCATCTCTCTCTTTCTCTCTCTCTCCATCTCTCTCTCTTTCCATATCTCTCTACATCTCTCTCTTTCTCTCTCTCTCTCCATCTCTCTCTTTCTCTCTCTCTCTCCATCTCTCTCTCTTTCCATCTCTCTCTCCATCTCTCTCTTTCTCTCTCTCTCTCCATCTCTCTCTCTTTCATCTCTCTCTCCATCTCTCTCTTTCTCTCTCTCCATCTCTCTCTCTTTCCATATCTCTCTCCATCTCGTTCTTTCTCTCTCTCTCACATACACTCATATTATGCTCTCTTAATCCACATCACTCTGCAGTTCACAGTGCAGCGAGAGAGAGATGCAGTGTCCACCTCTCTCTCCCTCTATATCTCTCTCTCTCTCTCTTTCTCTCCCTCTATATCTCTCTCTCGCTCTCTCTCTTTCTCTCCCTCTATATCTCTCTCTCGCTCTCTCTCTTTCTCTCCCTCTATATCTCTCTCACTCTCTCTCTTTCTCTCCGTCTATATCTCTCTCACTCTCTCTTTCTCTCCCTCTATATCTCTCTCACTCTCTCTCTTTCTCTCCCTCTATATCTCTCTCTCGCTCTCTCTCTTTCTCTCCCTCTATATCTCTCTCACTCTCTCTCTTTCTCTCCCTCTATATCTCTCACTCTCTCTCTTTCTCTCCCTCTATATCTCTCTCTCGCTCTCTCTCTTTCTCTACCTCTATATCTCTCTCACTCTCTCTCTTTCTCTCCCTCTATATCTCTCCCTCGCTCTCTCTCTTTCTCTCCCTCTATATCTCTCTCTCGCTCTCTCTCTCTTTCTCTACCTCTATATCTCTCTCTCTTTCTCTCCCTCTATATCTCTCTCTCTTTCTCTCCCTCAATATCTCTCTCTCTCCCTCTATATCTCTCTCTCCCTCTATCTCTCTCTCGCTCTCTCTTTCTCTCCCTCTATATCTCTCTCGCCCTCCATATCTCTCTCTCGCTCTCTCTCTTTCTCTACCTCTATATCTCTCTCTTTCTCTACCTCTATCTCTCTCTCTCTCTCGCTCTCTCTCTCTCCCTCTATATCTCTCTCTCGCTCTCTCTCTCTCTCTCTCCCTCTATATCTCTCTCTCGCTCTCTCTCTTTCTCTCCCTCTATATCTCTCGCTATATCTCTCTCTCACTCTCTCTCTTTCTCTACCTCTCTTTCTCTCTATATATCTCTCTCTTTCTCTACCTCTCTTTCTCTCTATATATCTCTCTCTTTCTCTACCTCTCTTTCTCTCTATATATCTCTCTCTTTCTCTACCTCTCTTTCTCTCTATATCTCTCTCTCTCACTCTCTCTCTTTCTCTACCTCTCTTTCTCTCTATATATCGCTCTCTTTCTCTACCTCTCTTTCTCTCTATATATCTCTCACTCTCTCTCTTTCTCTACCTCTCTTTCTCTCTCTATATCTCTCTCTTTCTCTACCTCTCTTTCTCTCTATATATCTCTCTCTCGCTCTCTCTCTTTCTCTACCTCTATATCTCTCTCTCTCGCTCTCTCTCTCTCTCCCTCTATATCTCTCTCTCGCTCTCTCTCTTTCTCTACCTCTATATCTCTCGCTATATCTCTCTCTCACTCTCTCTCTCTCTTTCTCTACCTCTCTTTCTCTCTATATATATCTCTCGCTCTCTCTCTCTCCCTCTATATCTCTCTCTCGCTCTCTCTCTTTCTCTACCTCTATATCTCTCGCTATATCTCTCTCTCACTCTCTCTCTCTCTATATATCTCTCTCTCTCTTTCTCTACCTCTCTTTCTCTCTATATCTCTCTCTCTTTCTCTCTATATATGTTTCTCCCTCCACCATTTATAACCAGAGACACAAATTAGACTAAGTTAACCATGCTCCACTTCTCTCTCTCCCTCTCTCATTCTCTCTTCTTCACTTGCTCTGTCTTTCATTCTTGGCTCATTCTCGCTCTCCTCATTTTGTCTCTCTCATCATCCATTTTTAAACTATCCTAGTGTAGAAAATGTGGGGGGTTCTGCTTTGTGTGTGTGTGTGTGTGTGTGTGTGTGTGTGTGTGTGTGTGTGTGTGTGTGTGTGTGTGTGTGTGTGTGTGTGTGTGTGTGTGTGTGTGTGTGTGTGTGTGTGTGTGTGTGTGTGTGTGTGTGTTATTCAACGATAAACTGAATCAACACACACACTCAGCCCACTCTAAAACACACCAGAGGGCAAAAGAACAGAAGGAGACATTTTATTCAAAACATTTTTTTACTCCTCTACAGTACTTCTACAGGCTCTTACTCAATAGTCTGAACACACACCAACACACACACACACACACACACACACACACACACACTGACCATTCACACAGGGAGCGGGGCTCGAGATTCAATCTGAACGAGAGAAGGAGTGGGGGAAGGGGAAAGGAGAGTGGGAGGAGGAGGAGAGGGAGGAGAGGTAGCAGGGCCAGGCCAAGGAGAGAAATTAATGTAGTAGGAAAGAGGGGAGGCAGAGAGAGGAAGATATGAAAGGAAAAGAGGGATAGAAAGAAAGGGAGAGGGATAAAGAGATGGTAGAGAAGGAAATGGACCCAGAGACTAAGAACTGAGGAAGATAGGTGAGTGTATATGCAGAGGAATGGAGACAGAGAGGGAGAAGGGGGAGAAAATGGAGAGGGAGAAGAGAGAGAGAAGGGGAGAGAGAGAGGGAGAGGGGGAGAGAGAGAGAGAAAAGGTGGAGAGAGAGAAGAGAGAGAAGGAGAAGAGAAAGAGAGGGGGGAGAGAGAGAAAGAGAGAGAGAAGGGGGAGAGAGAGAGAGGTGGAGAGAGAGAAGGAGAAGAGAAAGAGAGGGGAGAGAGAGAAAGAGAGAGAGAAGGGAGAGAGAGAGAAGGGGGAGAGAGAGAAGAGAGAGAAGGAGAAGAGAAAGAGAGGGGAGAGAGAGGGAAAAGAGAGAGGAGGA